>NC_140962.1:60046183-60053683 GCF_056783735.1 Eptatretus burgeri
GACTACCAACCTGCCTGTGGTGAGAGAGTGAGAGGCCCAAAGACTCAGCCTCACCACGGGAGATACCAATGATCCTAAATGCCTCGGTTTCCACAGCGTGAAGCTGAGAAAGGTGTGAGGCAGGAGCACCAGCCCTGAGGGGGGAGAGCAATTCACAATCAGGCTGCTGACGAAAGCTTTGTATGTTGTCAGGAGCTCAGGTGGGCCGAGCAAAGACTTTGCACGACGGAGGATTCCCAGGTGGCGACTGGCTTTGGAGGCCAGGTTGGAAATGTGGCTTTCCCAGGAAAGATCATGGCAGATACTAAGAGCCAGAAGCTTGAATGAAAGGACTTCTTCCAGAGGATTGTTGAGAAAGTAGATGGGGGTGGGAGGGAGGGGGGCGTTTCCAAACGGAGGGACATAGTGAGAGTGTGAGATTTGTCAGGAGACAGACTGATAGAAGACAGACTGATCGGAGACAGGAGACAGACTGGCTAGCAGTGATTTATTTGCAGTGTGTTGGCTTCTATTGGGTTTTGCTCGTGACAGTGGTACTGGCGTCAGCCTGTGCTGAAGATTTTGTCTTGGTAGGCTGTGCGTCCTGCTCTGTCAGCAGTTATTAATCTTTCTAAGATATTTCTGTCCACTTTTATAGAGTTATGCTTGACTTTTGTTTTGTCTATTACGCTATACAATGAGGCAAGTGTGGGAGCCTTATTCTTCTGTATGGGTGTTTTGAAGTCCACAGCTCTTCATCCTCGCATGCTTTACATAGACGTTTTTCAACAAAGCTTTTGAGCTGAATTTGGCCCAACTGATAAGAACCAAGCAAGGATTCTTGGATGTCAGAGGGAGTACAGATCCTTGTTGACAATATTTTCCAGTGTGGATTTGGTAGCTTCTCTGGTGAACATGTTGCGCTGCTGCAATGCCTTTACCAGCTTGTCTTCGTCTGCAGTATCTTTGGCCATCCTTCCTCTTGTGCGCTCATTGTATGAGTAGTCATCCTCTTTGTCACTCATCATTAGTATCGCCTTGGTCTGAGAAGCTTTTATTGTCCATAGATTGTTCGACAGTATCCATCTGCTCAGTGCTTATCCGATTCTGGTGATGTCAACCAACACCCTGCATTCAGCCACTTTCCTCTAGCATTCAGCCACTCAATGCTCTAGCCTGGGTCTACATAATTGAAGTAACAACCAGACTCTTTCACAACAATGTTGCCTCTCTTGAACTCCAAACAAACCTCTGCAGGCAGCCTATTCATCTTGGACAGTCTCCCACCTTGCATAATTGACATTATTATATCGGAAGAAGTATGGTAGCATACGCCCAAACGCATACACAAAGATGCAGGTCCCAAATTCTGTGCTCAAGTGAAAAGCAGTAAGATGGTGACAATTTGCCTATATTGTCACCAGAATTCTGTGTTTGGGTCTTCATGTTTTATCCTGTCACTGAAATTTTTCACGTGTTCGTTAAATTCCTTCCTTGACAGCTTTTCTACCAATCTCACACTACCTTCTGGTTTCTACGTATGGCTCGACTGAATGAAGCTCTGATCTCAGATCAGGATCAACACCATCCAAATAATTAGAGTCGTGGAAGCAGCAGCTTCCAGATAGCCGAAAGTGAGAGTTTGTGGACTCTCGCAGCGTGAGCGTATCCTTTGTCTGCTATAACTTGCTGAGCAGCATTCACAACCCGAATATCACATTCTCCCCAAAACTCGCACAAACTGGACTCTTGCATATGCAGGGCTCTCCACACTTTCTCAAATACCCGTATGCTGAATAAAACGTCGATGTATGGAAATCTTTAATGTCTTTAATGTATTTGGGACAAGATTGCCCAGAGAACGGATACTCTACGAGTGTATGATAATTCACTCACTTCTTATGAAAATTCTCCACTTTAACATAAAAGTAAACCTCTAAGTTTAAGGTGGCCATCCCAACTTAGTAGAACATTGCCATGCACACCCGATGTATAACCACCATTCGTTGGTCCGGAGTGCATAAATATGGAGAATGTATGTAAAGTAGCCAAAAATTTTCGATTCTATCAGGTTCACATACAGAGATATCATTATAATCCTGTGAACTGCTGGGACTTGTTATACACTCTTCCACCGGAAGCGGCGCTACACAATACACATTAACTTCAAGAAATTGCATCCGAACCCCCACAACAATGGATTTTTTTTTAATGCCTAAAACTGTCTCGGGCACACCTGAAGTACAACTACTACATTTCAGCTCATTCTGTCCATCGGTTTAAGACTGCATTCAGGTCAAACCCACGCCGTACACCACCCACGCCGTACACCACCCACGCCGTACACCACCCACGCCGTACACCACCCACGCCCTACACCACCCACGCCGTACACCACCCACACCAAATTATATAAAGTATGATCACCTACATTTTTTAAGAAAAAGGATTACAAATGAACGATAATTTAACCCTTTAAGTTCAAGCTGTAGCCCCATATCACTACCTGCAGTTGCTGTTGTTGCCGCTGTCTGCGAAACGAATTTGCTGAGCGAGCTTAATTTTGTTCAGAACTTGGGCCAGTTTATGTAATGTCGGCACTTGGGCCAGTGTATGAGTGGCATGTGCTTTCAGCAGAAGTCGGGTGAACTCCAACTCAGTTGTCGTGCACTCTCGAAATGGCTACATGTGTCCAATAAGACAATCAGAAGAAGCGTAATATATTGATGCCCGATGAACCCAGCAAACTTTGCAGTTTTGAGATCAGATTTTGACATTGATCGATGTCGTGACAAATATCAATTAATATACAACCTGATATTACAATAATCGGGAGAAGTGGTACAACATGCAACTTTGGAGTAGCACATTAAATTATGTTTGCAAAACGGTGAAAGACTGGGTTGTTTTGGGTTAATTTTTTTGACCATTCGAGCTCCATCAGCTTGGGATAAAGTGCCTCATCTACTGTGAATACAATATGTTTCTGTTCGAATATTTGCACCACATGCAACACTCACTGCATCCTGTATTCAGTGTGTCAAGTGTGTGTGCAGGTGACTGGATAATTGGCAAGTATCCGACAATAGTTTTTGTGGGATGGTGGTGTTAATGTTTTCATGAAAATAGTCCAGCTGCACTTTGGGTTTTGAGACTCCCGAATTGCTGTGAATGCCAGGTCAGCTGCCTGTGCCCTGAGAGCAGACGGAGATTCATCACTGGATCTCTTAAACCATTCCACTTCAACTTGGTCAGTCACTGGAGGTATCGTAACAGCTGTTGTAATTGCTGGAATGATGTCGTTCACCACGTTGAGAAGGTGTAAGTCCCTTTCCTTTGAGTTAGCCATTAAAGGATGAAAAACTCAAAATCTAGTCTGGCACACACTTGAGTCAGATTCAACATACCACCACACATCTTGTAAGAATGAGTGCCTGCCGTTCACATGAAATGCTTTCATTGTTCTTGTTCATTTTTTTTTGGACAAAGTTGACCCTGTCTAATATCACAATGACAGGAGATATAAGGATCAACTGGTTGGTTCCAATATCAAGGAGGTGAGGAGCAACATAAATTTTATATGCAATTAAATATATAATGGTGTGCTCACAAACTCACTCATTTGCATGAGATATTGCTAGGGTAGAGCCAAATACATGTCAATTGGGTTATCTTTTGTCTTCATCTTTGGTTGCTTGACCCGCATCAACACCAGCTGGCCTTCTCTATGGCATGCACCCAACAGTGACAGAGAGTTGGGACAGCCAACTTCATGCCGTCAAGGCCAAGAACGACATCTGGAGTTACTGGCAGTAATGATGTCCCATTAATCTAAGGCCAATTTGCACTCGCCAGGCATGGGAAAAACAATGTTCACATGTTTGGTGCTGCTTGCCAAGTGCTCTCATCAATTCAGCTCAGGGTACATTCAAAACTTTGCACTCATGGAGTGCGAAGGCACACAGCAATCTACATGTTGCAAAGTTATGGAAGCTTCATCCTCAGGCCATTTCTGTACACTTTCCTCCAGGACATAACTCATTACAGAAAAATGTGCAGACAGATTTGAAGATATCCTTTCCACTCTGATCAAGTACCACACCAAACAGATTAGCTGCTCCTTTGGAAGTCATAGGCTTGTATACATATATATGTATAGCTGAGTGCCACTACACACTACCGGTCAAATCCTTTCTGCTCAACTATATATATTCAAACTATGGCCTACAAACTATGGCAGAAGCTAACAGCTACACACTACCGGTCAAAAGTTTTAGAACACCCCCATTTTTCCAGTTTTTACTGAAATTTAGGCAGTTTAATGTTTCAATCTACTCTGAAATTAAAGCATAGAACAAATAAACAATTGCAGATAAAAAAAGAAATCATGGAATCGTTTTGTTGAACAAAATTTAATCTAAATTTTTGACTCATCAAAGTAGCCACCTTTTGCAGATATAACAGCCGAACATACTCGTGGTATTCTTTCTACAATGGAAATCAAATATTGTTCTGAAGGTTCTTCCCAACAGACGTTCAAACAAATGTTGCAGAAGTTCCCACAAATGTGTTGCACTTGTAGGTTGCTTTGCTTTTACCATTCTGTCCAGTTCATCCCAAATGAGCTCGATGGGGTTTAAGTATGGAGACTGTGCAGCTGTGCAGGCCATTCCATAATTTGAAGCCTACCATGTTGTTATTTTCTTCTAAAGTAGTTCTGACATAGCCTGGAGGTATGTTTTGGGTCGTTATCTTGTTGTAGGATGAGTCCCTGACCAACTAGGCATAGACCAGACGGTATTGCATGGCACTGCAAAATGCTGTGGTAGCCCTTTTGGTTCAGGGTGCCAGTCAATCTGTGCAAGTCGCCAACTCTGGGACCAGCAAAAGAGCCCTAGATCATCACACTTCTTCCTTCATATTTGACAGTAGGTGTTACAAACTGAGGAACCATCCTTTCGCCGACTCGACGGCGTACAAAAACCCTGCATGATGAACCAAAGATTTCAAATTTTTATTCATCGGTCCATAAGACCTTCTTCCAGTTTTCAGGAGTCCACTGGTGGTGCTTCATGGCCCAGGCAAGCCTCTTTTTCTTTTTTTTCTCATCTTAGCAATGGCTTTCTAAATGCCACTCAACCTGTAAAACCTGCAGCTCGAAGTCTTCTCTTCACAGTTGAAACCGAGACTTCCTTACTTCGACCAGTGTTAAGCTGTGCTTGAAGCTGCTGTCCTGTGAGCTGCCTATCACGCAAGCTGTTGACTCTCAGAAACTTGTCTTCTGATTGTGTTGTGGCTTTGGGTCTGCCAGACCTCTTCCTGCCAGAGTTTCTTCCAGTTCCCAAGTGCCTTTTGATGGTGTAGGAAACTGTACTCATTGACACCTTGGCTTCTTTGAAATTTCTCTAAAGGAAAGCCTGATACTTTTAAGGGTTATAATGGTCTGTCTGTCTTCTTTTGTTAATTGTCTTTTTCTCACCATTATGATAGCAATACACTACTTCCTGCAGTGCAATAATGTCCAAATAATGCTTCAGAGGGTGTAACAACACAGTCTGTTCCAACACTGCTTTTATACAGACAGAGGGTTTGTAACTAATCACCAAAAGTTGGGACACCTAGAAATTGTTTGCATCAACTTTCAAGGCTTAATTTACTTCCATTGCTGCAGAACAGCTGCAGTTGCTAACCCATTACTTGTTCCCTGAAAAGGGCCTTTTTTAACAACTATGAAATTTTCATATTTTTCAGTTTTTGGTAACCTAAACATTTTTTTATATATGTATATATGTGTATATGTATATATGTATGTATATATGTATGTATATATGTATATATGTATATATGTATATATATATGTATGTATGTATGTATATATATATATATATATATGTATGTATGTATGTATATATATATATATATATATATATATGTATGTATGTATGTATATATATATATATATATATATGTATATATGTATGTATATATGTATATGTATATATATATATATATATATATATATATATATATATATATATATATATATATGTATATGTATATATATATATATATATATATATATATATATATATATATATATATATATATATATATATGTATATGTATATGTATATATATATATATATATATATATATATATATATATATATATATATATATATATATATATTCTGAGGAGATTGTTTCTTGCAATGTTTCTGTTGCTCTGGTTGCTGGTACACTTTCTCGGACAGCTTCAAGACGTGATTGTCTTCGTTGTGTTCTTTCCTGCTTCCAGGCTTCTTTTTTTTCTGACTGGCGATGTACATCTCCCCAAACTTACCTGTTTCTTTGATGGCAAAGTGAAGTTGTTGGGATTTTCGAAAACTGCAAAAAACATTTCCACATTAACTTCCTGTAACAACCATTTTGCACATGACAGGATCTGATGTGGCAGAAAATGGCAGGACCCATTTTCTGGAAAAATGCACCAAAATGTGGAATTGTGCCAAATCGAACACTTGCTCATGTTGCAGGTACAGTGAAAGGCAGTGTTGTTGCAGATCCCATGCACTACACACTCCTTTCTTTGTCGCTCTTGGTCAAGTGGTTTTCAAGGTAGCTCGAGGTCAAATGATTTGCACTTGCATGAAGGACAGAAAAACAAACAGACAAGCAGATGGGCTGACCAACTCTGTGTTCCCATTCTTCATCCCAAAAGAGGTTCCCGTACCAAATTTGGTATCTCGAGGTCAAACGATTTGCACTTGCATAAATGACAGAAAGACAGGCTAAACTGTATATGTGTGTATATATATATATATATATATATATATATATATATATATATATATATATATATATATATATATATATATATATATATATATATATATATATATATATATATATATATATATATATATATATATATATATGTCTAATATATAAAATAGCCTGATGTTGGTGCAGTGGTTAGGGCAGCGGCTTGGGATCCAAAAGGTCCTGAGTTCAAGCCCCGTTGGGCCACTGAATTAATACATCAGGGGGTTGACTCAGCCTGTCATCCTTCCGAGGTCGGCAAAATGAGTACCATGTACTGGGCCGGTGTATACCCCGGTTAAAATAGGTGTACCATATCCCTGTGTCGTAAGAGGCGACCAGGGTTGCGTCAGGAAGGGCATCCGGCGTAAAACATGTGCCAAATCACGATGCGGATCATACAGATGATCTGCTGTTGCGACCCCTAACGGGAGCAGCTGAAAGAAGAAGAAGAAGAAATGTATAATATATAAAATATGTTTTTCTTTGGTTAATTTTTGGTCACACGCTATATGCGACACACTACAAACCCAAGCATGTAACATGTACAAATATCAAAAGCAGTCAATATTGACTGCTTTTGACGTTTACACGTGGTACATGCTTGGGAGCTTCATTGTTATGCATTACTGTCTGCACTATCACGAATGATTCACCAATAAGCGATGAAACCTGTCCGGTAGCTGAGGAAGGTATGCA
>NC_140962.1:60058683-60066183 GCF_056783735.1 Eptatretus burgeri
TGGATGAAGTCACGCCCCGGAGGCTGATGATTGATGGGCGTGACATGAGGGACAAAGAAACCAAGAGGTTTGTGGCTTTATTGGTTCTGTTTGCTGTCGAGAAAGGAACGCATGAGTGCGGAGAAAGGGTTGAACGAGTAGTCAAGGGGGCAACCTGGCCACATGAAGGATCTTGCTTTGCTCTCCTCTCGGCACAACGAAGGCTGCATGATTCTCATGCTCATGCTGTGTGAATTTGTGGCGTGCAGGGCAAGGCGCTTACCGTTGACTGATCAGCCGAGCCATGAAGAGTGTGCGTTTCTCTGAAGGGAAGAAGAGTGTGTCTTGTGGCTTTATCACGGGGACTCAGAAATTGTTTTGTCGTGTCGGCCATCGTTGTGAACAGACCAGGTGCGGGAGAGGAATGCTCGGCATATTCATTGACCTTTTGATGAGCGAAGGTTGAGCAAGGTGAGACGCAGTTGTAAATTGGCGTGCAGATTTGAATGAAAGGGCACGCCATGCACACCCTGTACAGTGTTGGTGGTGAGTCTCTCACAGGGCTGCACGGGTGTCTGTTATTCACATCGTGCATGTGTGCTTACTTCCTTGGTTGGATTTATATAATGGATAAAAGGAAAGGGTTGAAATGGAAATCATATGAGAATGGAAGATAGATATATAAATAGACCAAGCTATTAGACCCATGCAACGCACTTAATCCTGTTAACCCACTAGACATGAGGGGAAGGTCTGACTGCACGAAGACTAATGAACTAACTGCCTGGGGATCACTGTATGTTGGGTGCCATTGCCTTCGAGGTATGCTGTTTTGCGGAACCACAACAATGTATATATATATATATATATATATATATATATATATATATATATATATATATATATATATATATATATATATATATATATATATATATATATATATATACAGTGTATAAGTATATTTGGGTGGTGCAAAGAAAAAGAACTTGGAAATGTACTTCCCCACAAGGCTACCTATTAAAACGTATGTCTGCATGGAGAGACTGGACAATTAAGAGACCACTACCATTTGCGCATTTTTATTTTTTTGCATTTGAAACAATCAAAACAAAATTTTCAATGCTTTCGTTCAAACTCCGATGAGTTGACAGCAGGGCTGGATTTATGCATGTCTGTATGTGATATGCACCTTCAAACATGCACTGCATAACCTCACAATCTGTGCAAAATGCTATTCAATCTGTAGTGTTGAGATGTATGATCCGTGAGATGAAGCACAAGAAGAGAGCCCAAAAAAATAGTGAATAGGCAGAAAGGCCTCTTTTCCTCCTCCATTATATACTTTTCTTACCTCGATTCAAGGCAGTGCTGACCTTCTTTTTTGATGTTGTTGCAAAGAAAAGGGACTCTCATCTCTCACCCACATTTGGTACCTTCAATCACCCACCTTACCACATTCTACTGAATGAAGGTTTCACAGTTTTACGAGAAAGCAAGTATTGCTTGTATTATTAATAAAATTGCATCTTCTCTTTGCTTCGACCTAAAATATGGAGATCATAAAACTTCACGTGTGCTCGTAAAAGTGTATGATTTTTCATCCAATAGGCCAGTTAAAATCCTTCTAATTTTAACCCTGATAATATTTTACAATCTATTGGGTTCATATCATCTGACAAACTTAAAAAAAAAATGTCACTTCAAGTTAACCTTTTTTGTGAAACAACATAATGTTCTTAGAAGAGTAGGTGGCAACTTTCAAGCTGTTTGATTTCTAAAGCTCCTACTTAATCACTGAATAGCATCCGATTTGTATAGATCTATATAACCCTGCTTTACTTGATTGTAAGCTAAATTAACTCTCAACCCCAAGATCTAGTTTAACCAACAAAGTAATGTGATGTACATCTCTCTTCACATGATGTATGATTGTCTCAATTTCTCGTTGTAAAAGTTTAACTTTTGTCCCATGAAATAATAATACAATTTTATATATTCTGCAAGAAATGTTTTCTTTCATTCCCTGGTTCCAGATTGTATCAGGTTCCAATTGGCCATATTGCTTTTAGGTGAATTTGCAGACACTTAGCTTTTGTTAGCATTATATCTAGTGAATTAGTGCCTGGCTTCTTGACACCTCTTTCTGAGGAGCAATCTGAGAAAGGAAGCTCACCCCTAACCGGTGATATCTTCCTGGCTACTCGGTGGCTATATAATTTGTTGCCGTCTTCTGAAAGCTCATGGTTCACTTCTCAATGGCTATATGTATGTATATTCATGTGTGTGCAAAAAACACCTGAATTTTGCTCATGACAAAATGGAACGTTTGGTGAAATTATCCTTGAAAATGGTGGAGAGAATTTCAACCTTTCATGCAGCGGTGACAATAGGACCAGCAGTAAATCTTGTGAGGAATTTTACATCAGTTATGGAACCAGTGAAGTATAAAATCGACATATCAGGACATAAATATATTCTGAACATGTCGCCACAGTATAATGCTCCTCTTTCACGCACTCTGTTTGGCATCCTTGTGTGAATTGTCATAATTGCTGATAATTTAAGAACGATGCTTTTATGGTGTGACATCAAGGTTGTAGCAACTTTGGCAAGTGAACACTTGACACGATGAGTCATCATAGATTTTTGAATGTGAGACTTTTAACATCCATGCTAATAATTGCACTGTACTATATGGTTCACATGACTCAAAGGTATATTGGTGTTTTTGAAAAATTCCATTTCAAATCGGGTGCAATAATTGGCACTTGCTTCAAAATTATCTCTGACTCAGATATCACCAGAGATAGCTTCTTGTCCATAGATTATCCGAAACACTTCTTTGAAGTCCTCTTTTTTTTCTGCCTCTCTTGTGCATTAGCATAGTTTCTGCCACTCAGATTAATTTGGCAGCATTGAACACCAATATTTGTCAATCGGATCAGGAAAAGAGTGTTCTCCCAATCAAAGTACAACCCTCAAACCATATTCCCCAGTCATAATGGTAAGGTCTACAGGAACGTCAATATTTCTGATCAGTTGGTGAAACAATTCTGCAATTAGGATTAAAATTAAAAATTGATAGCTTTCAAATGGTCTGACACTACACTAATTGGTACAGTACGAGAAAAACACACTCCTTACATGAGAGACATCGGGGTGGAGGGTAACTTTAAGTGGGAGGTGGCCATAAAAAATGAGTAGAATATTTCATGCGCACCTGAGCACTGCAACCACCACGTTTCAATGCATTTCGTCTCACAAACAGACAGACAGACATGTATGTTTCAATACATTCTCCCAATAAGATGACTCTCCTTTTCATCATATGTGGAAATGTGTTTGTGTGTGTGTGTATATGTATGTATATATATATATATATATATATATATATATATATATATATATATTTATATATATATATATATATATATATATATATATATATATATATATATATATATATATATATATATATATATATATATATATATATATACATACATACATATGTATAGGCTGCTGGAAATATAATCCAGAAAGGAGTAAAGGCTCAGGCTTTCTTGTCACAATGAGATCCTTGGAAGAAGAATGAGCATGAGGAAAAATGTGATCAAGGTGAGGGGGAGGAGGACATGTGGGGTGACCAAGCTGGGTTCAAGCTCAGACACAGCACTCAGAGGAAGGGAAAAGTGGGGATGAAACAGAAATGGAATAAAAAAAGGAAAGGAGGGTGAGGAAGAGGGAGGAAAAATAACATAATGAAACCTGGAATGGAAGGTATGTTTGGGGAGGGTTAATGAGGGTCGACAAGATCATAAGTATGGATGGGGAATGACAAGGTGGAAGTGAACATTTCATTTTGAACCCCTCGAGGGAAGAGTTGGATGAACAGACTGATTAAGTTGGTTCCAGACGTTAGAGAAGAGAAGACAAAATGAGTGGAGGTGAGTAGTGCATCAAGATATTTGGACTTTCACCAGATGTGGATTATTTGCAGATCACATGCACCCTGCAGAAACCTGGAGGGGGTGGGGGTGATGAGACAGAACAAGAAAAGAGTGGAGTGTGCAACACTAGAAAGGAGGTGGTAGAAGAGGTAGAGAGGCCACCAACCTCTCTGCGATGTAAGAATAACAGGCCAGAGACTCAGCATCATTGCTGGATATCCTAATGATTTTGATGGCCTTGGTTTCCACAGCACCAAGAAGTACAAGGTGTGAGCCAGAGGCACTAGTCCAAAGGGGAGAGCAGTACTCCATTGAGCTGCAGGTGAAGGTCTTGCAAGTGAATGATTTACATCATGAATTGGATCGATGAAACTTCCTATTCCAACCAGGGGTGTAAATGCATAATCAACACCAAGTAAAGTTTGCATCATATTTTAAAGTAAGTTGAAAAATGTTACCTTAATTCTACATACAAAGGTATGTGCTCATTATAACGTGCAAAAGTTATATTCCATGATCTGACTTGTTTGAAACTCTTGGATATCATGTGCTATGTATGAGGTGTATGTGTGTGTGTGTGTGTGTGTGTGTGTGTGTGTGTGTGTGTGTGTGTGTGTGTGTGTGTGTGTGTGTGTGTGTGTGTGTGTGTGTTTGTGTGTGTCATGTTTTTTGTGGAGTTCTACTGGAGCTTTGTGATGTGGAATGTGATGCACCAAAATGATCGTAATGATCTCCTGAGTTGATTAGGCTAATTAACTACAAATAATCTGGAAGAATTCCCATGTTTTAAATGCTCGCCTTGTTAAAGTGAATAGAGCAGCTTAATATGTCCTTCCACAGAATGGCATTATCATTACAAAATACATAACAAAAATAATGATAACATTGAAACAAAGTATATATTAATTGATACGAATAATATTAACAACAATAATAGTTGTATCGTTTGGCAATAATAATAACGAACATATAATCCCCACCCTGGCCCATGCACATCTGGGCTTGGTTGGTGAAAGGAAAGCTAATGCTCAAGCAGTACAGCAGGCAGGTATGCAACAAGGCTGTGAAGACCAATACAAATTTAGTCCAATGGACCAACGAGCCCACTCGTTATGAATTAAAATTTTGTCATATTTACAATCATGTAAGGCTGGCAGTGGAGCATTACATAGGGAAAGCCATAAAGTAGACATCAGTGTACTTCGACTGCAATTACAAGTTCGGACACAAACTAACAATGGAAAAATATGATATACAGTATATGGGATTTGAACCTTGGTTCCACATATCTTGACCCAAGGGTTCAGATGGGAAAACAAACAGTCAAACAAAATTATAATCGTCTGATAATTTATTGATTGACGAAGCCAACCACATCTTGCTGTGACAACTGTTGGAATCCTGAAATGTGGCTTTTATCTGGAGGCCATTCAGTCAACATAATCCAGATACTATCTTTCCCATACCTGACCATTGCAGCATCAAAACAATGGAATTAGCCAAGCAATTCAAAAGTTTGGGAGTGTGGCAAAATAAAATGCTCCTAAGCCCCCATGATTTTAATACACGCTGATGACATTATGTGCGGAGAGGGCAATTCAATAGCATAGCCATTCTGTCAGCAACACAGCAGAGTTTCAAATGTAGCCTTGCTCATACAAAGGCTGTCTGAACATACTCTCCACTCATGTTGAATGATGCACATTTTATATGCACTCCATCTGGTAATACAAAGCTCCCAGTTAGGGTTTTATTTCTGTACACCAGGAAGAATACCAGAGGCGTTCCATAGGCTTGCTGATCGATATTCCTCAAAAAAAGTTTTTCTTCCCAAAGTGGTTTGAATCCCCAACCTTAAATTCGGAGCACACAGTGCATTGATTCTTCCCTAGCAAAACAAGATGCATGAGCAATGCAAGCCTTGTGCAAATTGCGTTCTGTTGTGACAAGTTCTCCAGTCCCTTAATTCCCGACCAATCAGCGAGCATGCTTGGAATATATGAACTCCTTGGAGAGTTACTGAGCTGTATATAGGCTGCAATCCGTCACGCTTTGCAAACACATGGCTGACCCAGGTGTCTCACATCTCACAAACTTGGCGTAATGCATTCGAAAATGATTGCATAGTCCCTGCCAAGCTGGCATAGCTAAGCCGAGTTATCCCGCACAGTATGTGATGTTCCTCTAGTTCTTATGCTCACTGAGGGTTGGGACTTTCCTTTGTTTGACTTCCTTTTGGTTTGCTCAGTGACTTGGTTGCCATCTTGCATCAGATGCAGCCTGTATTCAATTCACTTGGCATAGGCTTCCTAAATTTGAAGACCTACACATTTAAGGGTCTTCAGTTGTATACATTTTATTTCTTTCTTTGCCTACATTCTGACTATACTTGTTCTTGGCCTAAATGTTTATCACCACAGCAGGCATTCATATACTCATTTGAATTGTCTTTGTCCAGCCATTTAATAACTCGTGGGCCTGTTGGTCAATTGGACCGAATTTTAATTGGCCTTCACAGCCTTGTAGCATACCTGCCTGCCATACTGCTTGAACATTAGCTTGCCTTTTCACCAAGTCCAGATGTGTTTGGGCTAAGGTGAGGATTATACATTAGTTATAATTATTGTCAAATGATACTGCTATTATTATTGTTGTTAATATTGTTATGGCCTGGCAGCCAAGGTTTGCCACAAAGGGAAGCACATGAGTTTTTTTTCCGAGCACCTGGTCCTGAGGCCACCAGTTGTGGATAGATCCGTGGCCCGGTGGTTGTTATGCAACCACAAACTCCAATCGTTCCTGCCAATCCTGGTAGGGTGTCACTAATTTGCGTGATTAACTTACCTGTGAACGACTGCACCAAGCAAGTTTCATATACGCAGTGCACACCTGGTCTATTGCCAAGTGATACAGTGAGTGTGTGATGGCAAACAGAACAAATCAGGTGGGGTAGAACTTCCCGGCTAACACAACATGTGGACGATGCTGGATCAATGGAGGAAAAGATGCGATGAACTGTGTACATTTATAATACAGACAATTTAATTATTAGCAAGGGCAAGGAAAGGTAAATGACACAATAAGCAAGGGATTCAATGCATGAAAATATGTACAGCAGGGAAAGCAAGGATGGGTGAGGTGTAGCAAAATAAATGAAATGATTTACAAAAGCAAAGAGACAGTGCAGAGTGATATCAATCTAAAACTTCTATGATCTTATCTTACACTAACATGACAGGCACTATCAGAAACGCACCTTTGACTTTAGTTGAAAACATTTTATTGGTGAAAAGGCGTTTGTGACCTCTTATAATATTTACTAGGCATGGTCGACAGACCTGCGCAAATCAAGTCGCTGGGGAGTGTGAAGGAGGAGGAAAAGTGTGGGTGTTTATAATAAATAACAGGGACAGTGTGGTGATTGGCAGGTGAGGTGCAGAGGGGAAGATGTAACAGATGTGGATCAGTGGGCCCGGGCAATCACTGATGCTCTTTTATTGCATCCACAGTAAATGAGTTGGAAATAAATAAAAGAACATATGAGGAGATAGGCTTAACAAAGTGTAAG
>NC_140962.1:60071183-60238683 GCF_056783735.1 Eptatretus burgeri
CGAAAAATTTTCAACATGCTGAAAATTTGTCGACGTACTCGGCGTACTACGACGTATGCCAGCGTGCTTCAGCATGCTTCAGCGTGCTCTTAACGTATACAAAACTTACCCATAACGTATTCGACGTGTGCCAGCGTAGTCGGCAAATTTTTCATACGTCGGCATATGCTGGCTAAAACGTCAAGGTGTGACAGCGACTTCACACTTCGATGCTTAGTGCGGTTATGACTTGAATCGTCGAGCCGCAGCCTTTTAATAGGCTACGCCACGTGATCGTCGGCGATACGCTGCCACACTATGCATAAGTTAGACTATCGTTGGGCATAGGTTGTGAACGCTGACAACACGCTCAGCATTCATTGGTATAAGTTATCTATATGTTATTGAAACGTTCTGTGTACGTTACTACTACGTTATGCAGACGTCCAACTCGTTATGAATACGTCAAAAACTGGAAAAGAAACATCAATAGTTCAGCGTACGCCAGCGTTTTGCATACATTTTGATACCTTGCCATACGCTGGGTAAAACGTCAAGGTGTGACAGGGCCTTTACCAAAGTATGATATCTGGTCACAATGCTTTGTTTTCGATGTTCACTCTCGATGGGATCATAAGGTCGTAAGTGAGTGGAAGGTACTTCCATGTTTTCAGTGATTGCTTTTGGTTCATATTCCCACTAATTATCTGGAACTGGAATATCAAAGCTTTTACAGATGTGTCAGTGGATTACTTTACAAACTCTGTTGTGTCGTTGCGTGTACAGCTGTTTTGAATTTTTTTTAGTGTTCGGTCATTAAGCATAACATATCATACTCTTTGCTAACCCCACCTCCACTCCTCACCTTACTCTCCTCTTTTTTCCTTCTTATCCCCCCTTCCCCATCTCTCTCTCTCTCTCTCTCTCTCTCTCTCTCTCTCTCTCTCTCTCTCTCTCTCTCGCTCTCTCTCTCTCTCTCTCTCTCTCTCTCTCTCTCTCTCTCACTGTCTCTCTCTCTCTCTTTCTGTCTGTCTGTCTCTCTCTCTCACCCCCTCCTCGCACCCTCCCTCCTGCATTGTATAGCAACATTTGGTGAGGTGTCACTCCCCCCCAACTTTCTCACTCTTCCCCATTCCTAGCCTCCTCTCCCTCCATCTGTCCTCTCCTCTCCTCCCCCCCCCCCCCCTCAGCTCTTCCCCTCCCTCCATCCTCTCTCCCTCCCCCTCCCCCCACTCCTCCTTCATATCCCCATCAGCGAAGTGATGGATTGTATTTGCTCAGATTCAAATAAACATGAGAATGTGATTTTGACAACATCCTAAGTGAGCGAGTTGATGCTCTGCATTTTAACCTTCCGGTGTCTCAGCTTTTATGAAGACTGCAAAGGAAGCTATACTTTATCGAAATGTGCAGTCTGAAATCATTTGGCTTTGAGACACTGAATCCTCTCATTATAATTAAGGCTTCCAATTAATTAACTTCCCCGGACTGTGCTACATAAACACTGCAAGTTTGAAATGTTCTTATCAGACACAAACAGCATATTTTAAATTTGTGGATCTAATTATAAGAAATGGAATAATAATTAAGAGTAAACTTGTGGCTTGTTCAGTTTGCTGTCAATGTTGAACAACAATTAATATGTAATATGCAAGCAATGAATGGTTTGTTTTGGAGATTCATTCGACATTTGCTCTTTAGCGTTTAAATAGGAGTGTGAGGGCATCATATGGGGAATACTAACATTTCAGATCAATTTCTTTGTTTTGGGGGAGGGTGAGGAGGGTTCAATACTATGAGATGGTGTTAAGAAAAATGTACAAATGTGAAAGGTGGAATAGTGCTTAATTGTACCAAGGCAAGCGAGTTTGTGGCTCAAATTGAAAACGCAAACTTTCTTCAGATTGTGACAAAAAAAAGAATAATGTGTCTGAAACTATAAGTGGTTATTTACGTACAGTTGTATGTTTAAAGCCAGCAGGATGACCGGTCTGTACATTTGCCTCTAAGCTGTTTATCCTGGGTTCAAATCCTGACCCAGCTATAAATTGTCATCCTGGCTTTTCACAGACAGTGTGATTCATCAATGTGTGTGCCGTCTCTTGGATGAGCGATAAACTGGGTGACCCGTCTACTGGAAGTAGTTGGTGGACGTTATAGATCCCATGGTGTTCTACATGAAGAGGAGGCAAGGTACTGCCAGCACTGTGATCAAATTCCACCCACAATTACAGATGGGAAGGCAATTACAAACCACCCAATATAACCCTTGGTAAGAAACTGCTTCAGCAGTTCTGATACTCTGTAACATGGTATGGTAGAGCAGAATTATCTGTTTTAATTTATGACGTACTGTAAGAACTAGGCCGATGCAACTCGCATGACTGAGCTTTAAGTGACCTAATTTGACTGAGATTGCGTCCGCCGATGTACCTACCAATGTACATACGTATGTGTGTGCTTTTTGGTTATGCACGGGCATGCGTACAGACAGATTGAACACATGCAAATCAAAATCATGAAACCCAATCACAAAATTACATAGTAATAATAATAATAATAATAATAATAATAATAATAATATTTATAGAGTGCCTTTTGCCAATTAGAAACAAGGCACTGAAATGGCGTTAAGAATGAGTTTTTATGGATACAAGGCATCAATGTCTGCCAGTTGACACAAGACGTGTATTTCTTCAAGAAAAAAACTATTTATTAAACGTTTCCTTTCGTTTTCCAATCGTTCACCTTCACTTGATTATTTAACACTACGATCATTGGCTGCAAATTTTAAAATATTGCTGGGTAATAAACTTGTCGGTTGCTAAAATTGCGTTGCAGTAACTAATCGCCAGAATGTTGGTCTGTATAGTCCAGAGCAATCATCCCAGTTAGCAACTCGGTACCAGAGGCTGGTACCATCATCAGCATCTACTGCTGTGACCACAAACAATTTTACCAGTACAATCATCAGCATCTACCGTTGCGATCACAAACAATTTAGCCGGTACCATCATCAGCATCTACTGTTGCGACCACAAACAATTTGGCCGGTACCATCATCAGCATATACTGTTGTGACCACAAACAATTTGGCCGGTATCATCAGCATCTACTGCTGCAACCACAAACAATTTGGTTAGTTATTTTCTTGTGGTCCACCATACCGGCCATTAGGTGAGCATTAGCCGGCTAAATTATTATGGTTTTAACTTTACTAACATGCATGTTCGGTGTAATGAAATTAACTTGTATTTTAATGTATCTATATCTATACTGTATCTTCTCTTCAAAACTATACTGGAAGAGAGATGTTTGTGTGTCGCCATTTTTCTCAAATATGGCCAAATGGAACTTCGTCAAACTTTTAGAGGTTCATCAGTGCATGCCGGGGAGTGTTTTAGGCAAAAACATTTTTGGGAAATTAAATAAAAAATGTTTTTTTTAATCATTCTGGAGTGCTTAAGCCTTTGCAGGTACCTGAAGGGTAATAGTAAATGATCCCTGACCCCATTCCTTTGTGGGTGTAGGGAAGTGTTTTAGGTCCTCACAAAAAATGGGGAAGAAAATAACAATGCGATTTCTTCAACATGCCAACAGGATTAGAATAGCAACGGGTAACACCAGGTACCCCAGGTGAATAAATGTTAATTGTAAGATACACATTTCTTTACTTTAAAAAAAAAATGTTCATTTTATTCTCCTCTGCACATGAGGATGGCACTTCTGGTAAAAGTCTGGAAGGTTCAAGCAATAACCTCATCCCTTTCGACTCATTGAATGATCAAGACCTACTGAGCACATCTGGTAGCTCTTCACATCACAATATCAATCTGTCGCATCGCACAGATGAACCCAGTGAAAATATGTGTTTCCAGGATGTGTAATGGCCATTGTGTATGTAATTGTACATTATGTAGTGCTGAGTGTTGTGCTGAATATCAAAGCTCTACCTGGTTACAGAAACGGACAGTTATCTGACACTTTTTGGGTATATGAAGAAAAAGAAGGTGCAGATCTCTTGATGTGCTCAGTTCCCTTGGTTGTATCTCTGCATTATGAGGAACAAGGAACCTCTGCTTTTATCACACAGCAAAAAGAAAGCATCGTCTAAGTTTCAGCAAGAGTGCAGACACTGCATTCACAGCCGTTGGCTTTGGCAGATGGAAACATGCAACAAAGAGGCTTTGTGAACACAAGAGAAGTCACTGCCACCCTGAGGCTGTTCAAAGTTTCAAACTGGTGAAGCTGGAGAGAATTGCGTCTTAACTGTCACAACAACATAGTCAGGATCAACAGCAGCACAGGGAAGAGAACATAAGTACAGGGGCAACTCATCTCCCAGTTCTTCTCAAAGCGAAGTTCATTAGCCATATATTGACATATATCTAGCGATAGTGAAACAGAAATTTTTCTCAGGCTGTATGTATTAATTTATTCTGATGACGCAATTGTGATTGCTGAATCTCCCAAGGAACTCCAGCTTGCCCTAAATTCAGGAAGAAATTGTTGTGAACTTCAGCACACTTGACTGTTAATGGCATTATTGCAGGTCAGTGGATGATTGTGGCTGAAATAACACCAACATCATTTGCTTTAACATTATTTTGTCACTGATTGATCCATGTTGTAATAGCAATGGAAAAAATCTTCAAATAACTGGTGGTGTCTTGGAAATGTCACGCTTGGGTTAAAACAAACTCAAATGAGCTAAGATCCTCGTCCTCTTAGTGATGACGTCATAGTTATCAGTTATGTATCAGGTGTGCAGTAAATTATTTCTAATGCTCTATTCGATTCCATCTGGAGTATTCACAAAGCTTGCGTTGTTTCGCAGATAATTGTTTATGCGATTTCCATTGCGATATTATGACGTCATAACTTTTTTCTTGGAAGAATTTTCTAAATCAGAGATTGTTACTGTCTGCGCATGAACTTTATGCATATACTTGCCACTTTTCGCGAAGATCCGATGAAAACACTGGACTGTGAAACAAAAAATGTGAAAAACAGGAATGACGTCATAAAAACGGATATGACGTCATAATGATGTATAATTTATGCGTTAAATTATCTCTGCTAATGCCCCGTTCGAGTCCCACAAACAGAATTCAAAAAGCTTTCCTAGTTTCAGAGATAATTTTTTTGGGCGATTTCCATTAGCGGAGACATTATGACATCATAACTTTTTTCTAGGATGAATTTTCACAATTGGAGAGGGTTACTGTCTGCGCAGGGTATTTTTACATATATATGCCAAGTTTCAGGAAGTTTCGATGAAAACTGTAGGCTGTGAAGCAAACAAGCTCAAATGAGCTAAGATCCTCGTCCTCTGAACGATGACGCCATAAAAACGAATATGACGTCATTGTGATGTATCAGGTTTGCGATAAATTATCTGTGCTAATGCCCGGATTGATTCCTGCCAACAAAATTCAAACGGCTTGCCTAGTTTCGGAGATAATGGTATAGGCAATTTCCATTAGCGGCGATATTATGACGTCAACTTTTTTTCTAGGAAGTATTTCCAAAGTTGCAGATGGTTACTGCCTGTGTGTGGGCTTTCTGCATATACATGGCAAGTTTCACGAAGATCTGATGAAAACTCTGGGTTGTGAAACAAAAAATGTCAAAAAATAGGAATGATGTCATAAAAATTGATATGATGTCATAGTGATGTATCATATGTGTTGTAATTAATCTCTGCTCATGCCCTGTTTGATTCCCACAAACAGAATTCAAAAAGCTTGCCTAGTTTCGGAGATAATTTTTTAGGCGATTTCCATTAGCAGAGATATTTTATCGTCATAACTTTTTTTCTTGGAGGAATTTTCAAAATTGGAGATAGTTACTGTCTGCACAGGGTATTTTTACATATATATGCCAAGTTTCAGGAAGTTTCGATGAAAACTGTAGGCTGTGAAAGAAACAAGCTCAAATGAGTTAAGATCTCGTCCTCTTAATGATGACGTCATGAAAACGAATATGACGTCATTGTGATGTATCATGTTTGCGATAAATTATCTGTGCTAATGCCCGGATTGATTCCTGCAAACAAAATTCAAACGGCTTGCCTAGTTTTGGAGATCATGGTATAGGCGATTTCCATTCGCGGCGATATTATGACAACTTTTTTTCTTGGAAGAATTTCCAAAATCGGAGATGGTTACTGCCTGCGAGTGGGCTTTCTGCATATACATGGCAAGTTTCACGAAGATCCGATTAAAACTCTGAGTTGTGAAACAAAAAATGTAAAAAAAATAGGAATGGCATCATAAAATTGATATGACGTCATAGTGATGTATCATATGTGTGGTAATTCATCTCTGCTAATGCCATGTTCGATTCCCACAAACAGAATTCAAAAAGCTTGCCTAGTTTTGGAGATAATTTTTAGGTGATTTCCATTAGCGGAGATATTTTGACGTCATAACTTTTTTTCTTGGAGGAATTTTCAAAATCGGAGATACTTACTGTCTGCGTAGGGTATTTTTACATATATATGCCAATTTTCAGGAAGTTTCGATCAAAACTGTAGGCTGTGAAACAAAAAAGTCCACAAGAAGAAGATGAAGAACAACAACGTGAGTAAGACTTAGAGATCCTCCACGAGGATCTAAAAAGTCCACAAGAAGAAGAACAAGAACAACAACGTGAGTAAGACTTGGAGATCCTCTGACGAGGATCTAAAAACAACAAAAAATCCATGAACTTATTTGCTTAATAATGCATTTATCTATTATGTATGTAAATATGGTAGAAATCTGACTTACCTACTCCAACCCCTTGTGGGTACTGGTAAAAACCTTCCACCTGTTAGTGTGCACATGATAAGTACATTGCCTCTAATGCTGGCAGTAAGTCTCTTCCATAAAGTTACGTACGAACAACTTGAGGGTGCACGACCTGAATTGAAAGACCCGACGTCTTTATAACTTTCGTAATTGACGCCTTAACTGCATAGATTTACATGACTGCAAAAATGCTCGAAAGCTGTGCATCCGATGAGTGCAAGAACCAAAAAAAGGACAGTAGAATTTCCTTTCACAATTGAGTATTTGAAGGAATTTTCAGCGGGAGAAGTGACATTTATAATTGCCACTTTTGTCAGTTTTGTGACGGTATGTCACTTAGCTCTTGCTACCTAAGATACAGGCAGATGATTCTCCAAAGTACCAGCATGCTGTATTTCAAGCACGTATTGTATTTCAATGCAAGTATTTCAAACATTTCAAGCACGAATCTTTATTGGTCCCTACAGAACGTTTGTGACAATATGGCAACTTTCATTCCAGGTTCCTGCTTGAAGACTAAATATTCATTGTGAGAACTTTCAGCTTACTGTAAAACCATGTAATCTACAGAGAGCAGTGTGTCAATGAGAACTACATAAAAGGCTGACTATTAGTAACATAATTAAAGTTATTTGGAGTGGTGCTGACAAATTAATATATTTTATAAATCACATAGTCTGAAAAGTGATTCAAGTAACATAAATAAGCTATTTGTTCTTTGGCGTTATTTTATGATCCAGCAATTACCTTCGCTCACAACAAACAGAACCGAGCGCAAGTTATCAATACATTGGGGCAAAATATGCGGTTTTGGCATTACATAAACCTATGGAGGAACATGTTCAGGTCTTCAAGACTTTTTGTAGTTTGTGAGGTTAAATATTACTTGATTGAAAAGCTATTAAAAAAAAACATATGAAATGAAAAATAAATCTTCAATAAACATACCATAATTTAGTTCTGCTTCCAGCAGATATCTCCATCATTAAATGTGTAAAATACAAGCTTTTTGTGTGATTAGTTGTCCTTTGCTGAATGTCTCTTGAATGACATCGACCTCAGTTGACCCAAAGTACACGGTTGTCTGCACATGAGTGCCAGGCCTACTTTACACTTACTGTACCTATGACTAATATTGATAATATGTTAGCTCACCTGGAACATAATTCTGGGTAGCTTCTGGGATGGCACATGGTCCATCCATCAGTCTGTCCTTCCGTAAACACTTGCAACTTTTTCTCCGAAACTGCTGATGGGATGGTGACCAAACTTGGCTAAAATGATATTTGGTATATTGTAACTGAAGTTTATGCATGGCATAAAAAAAAAATTGGGGTCTACAGGGGGTCAAAGTGAGTCCAGGTTTGACCCCCCCAAAATATGTATTTGCTTTCTTCTCTGAAACTACCCACATAATTTCAATTAAACTTGACCACAACTTTCATCACCCGAGATGTACCAAAGTTTGTTCACAGCATTATCTAAAATCGGGCCCTGAGGAGGTCTTCGGGTGGTTTGAGTGACTGTTGCTCCTGATCCACGTTATTTTTTTTTATACATCTTTCAGGCCTTCATCCCAGAGATGACCATGATGTGGTTAAGCATGAGCTTCTCAAGTATGCAGTACCTATCATCTTCCTGGCTTATCCTCCCCATAAGCACAAAGTCACTTTGAAGAGAAATCCACCAAAGCAAAGAACTCTTATCAACGAATGACGTTTCAAGCCCTCAACCCCTGAAAATACCTCGTACTGATCATCCTTACTTTGAATCGCTTCACATACTTGAAGAACAATTCAAAGAACCCAAACAAAAGATGGACAACACTGGCAACAATCCTAAGGCTGCAAAGCGAAGTGTCAAAAGGTGATGCAAATATTTCTAAACTGTTACAAACTGTCAAGGATAAGAATCTGATAAATCAGGGACAACATGATTTGCTGAGGTTGAATTTTGGAGAGAAAAAATTTCCACGAATCCAGAATGAGCTGAAATCCCTGGATACAGAAAAGCATAGCATTAGGTTTCCTGATAAACTGAAAAACCATAATCTGTAGAAACAGTGCACTTCTGCAGTGCTCAGGATTATGAGTGATTAAGACAGTATTTGAACCTGCCACAACCAGCTACGATTCACATGTGGTGTTCGAGCAGAAATTGTCACTCAGGAGTTTTCACAGAAGTGATCGAACAATTAAAGAAAAGGGCCGAAGTGAATGCTTTCATGGAGCACTCACTGCACGTTCATGTTCAGGCAATGAAGTTAGGAGGGGAGGAAACACCAAAACCAGCAAGTAAAAGGGTTCATGTTTGAATAATGAAAAACTGATGTGCAGTAATTATTTTTGAAATTCAAATACTTATTCTGGTATTTATTCAAAGATTTTAGTGTATTTCTCTAAACTTCACTCATAATACAATACACCAATCTGTGCAGTTGCTCGATTCAAACACATATCAAATCTGATTAATTTTTAATGCACATCACCTGGAGATATGTAAATTGAATTCATAGCAATTTGGTTACGTTTGTATCAGGTATCAATTTCTAATTTTGCATGAGTCCAACACAAACAAACCAGAATTATTAAAGCATTTTTCCTCCAACCCTGAGAAGCATTTCCAACTGACATTTTGTAAAAGACTACCATATAAGACTCGTCGCTTCGCTGAATCTAAAGACATCATGTTGCACTTCACAAACATAATGCACGTCTACCGATGAATATCAATGAGCATGTAAAATGAAGTCAAACAGGCGAAAAATGGATATTTTATAACACAAACACAAACATGGTCAAAAGTATGTGGACACCTGCTCGTCCAACATCTCATTCCAAAATCATGGGCATTGATATGGTGTTGTCCTCCCTTTGCTGCGATAACAGTCTCCACTCTTCTGAGAAGGCTTTCCATGAGATGTTGGAACGTTGCTGCGGGAATTTGCTTCCATTCAGCCATAAGAGCAGAGTGAGGTCGGGCACTGATTTTTGGTGATTCGGTCTGTCTCGCAGTTGGCATTCTAATGCATCCCAAAGGTGTTCGATGGGGTTGAGGTCAGGGCTCTGTGCAGGGTAGTCAAGTTCTTCCACACCAATTTCGACAAACTATTTCTGTATGGACCTCACATTGTACATGGGGGCATTGTCATACTGAAACAGGAAAGGGCCTTCCCCAAACTGTTGCCACAAAGTTGGAATCACAGAATCATCTAGAATGTCATTGTATGCTGTAGCATGAAGATTTCCCTTCACTGGAACTAAGGGGCCTAGCTTGAACCATGTAAAATAGCCCCAGACCATTATTTTGACTCCACCAGACTTTACAGTTGGCACTATACATTCGGGCAGGGAGTGTTCTCCTGGCATCCGCCAAACCCAGATTCATTTGTACTGCCAGATGTGTGATTCATCGCTCCAGAGTCCAATGTCGGTCAGCTTTACACCACTCCAGCCAATGCTTGGCATTGCGCATGGTGATCTTAGGCTTGTGTGCGGCTGCTTGGCCATGGAAATCCATTTCATGAAGCTCTCGATGAACAGTGCTTGTGCTGATGTTGCTTCCAGAGTCAGTTTAGAACTCGGTAGTGAGTGTTGCAACCGACCACAGACAATTTCTCCATGCTACATGCTTCAGCACTCGGTGGTCCCGTTCTGTGAGCTTGTGTGGCCTACCACTTTGTGGCTGAGCTGTTGTTGCTCCAAGACGTTTCCACTTCACAATAGCAGCACTTACTGTTGACTGGGGCAGCTCTCGCAGGGCAGAAATTTGATGAACTGATTTGTTGGAAAGGTGGCATCCTATGACGGTGCCACGTTCAAAGTCACTGAGCTCTTCGGTACGACCCATACTACTACGAATGTTTGTCTTTGGAGATTGCATGGCTGTATGCTTGATTTTATACACCTGTCAGCAATGGGTGTGGTTGAAATAGCGGAATCCACTAATTAGAAGGGATGTCCGCATACTTTTGGCCAGCAGTGTAGTTGTTGTTGCTGTTGTGGTGGCTGTGGTTGTTGTTGTTTGTGTGATTATTCGGTGTACTTTTATATATTTTCTGTTGATTTGATAAGGATTACTCTATGCAATTTGTGTGCTCTTTCCGTGCCTATTAGACTTTATTCTAAAGGGTTCCTGTTGACGTAGAATAATAAAAATGGTGCAGTTTGAACCACTACATTAAGCTCCAAGTCCTGCTAAAAGAATACTTGCCAATACTACCACTTTTTGCATACTTTACCACCTACTGCTTTTATAGCCAATATACTGCATTTACAAACTAATGTCTAATCAAAATTTTTGATGGATTTCATGTTGTGACAAGGTTTCTGTCAGCATTTTGGAGGTTTTCCTTGATGCTACATGAAAAATCATATCTCCGACACCTCCCCCCCCTCCCCCAACATCCCCTGGTCGCTTGGCTCCATGGCACCATGGATCCTTTCAATACTACCGCTTTTTCTTCTCTCAATGTTGGCAGCAATATAAAAGGCACGTTTGTGACTAAATAAAACGGACATGACGCTATCCAACTTTTAAAGTTTTGTTCCAAATAAATCAATTATTAGCTTTCCAACTGTCCCATTTTTATTATTCCACAACAAGAAGAAACCTTTGGAACAAAGCGTGACAAGGACAGAGGATGATCTTTTTCCGTTATTTCCCTGTAATAAGCTCATCAAGTGGGTCCCAGTGTCTGGCCGTATGTATGTACATCCATTAACTTTTGACAAAAACATCTCACAAACTACTTGACCGATATGGACCAAATTTGGTATTATGCATCAGGACAGCTAGATCTCATGGGGCTGTGCTCTCCATCTGGATGCACCCTCTATAAGAGGCTGAAAGGGGGGGTTCCACGTTAAATTCAGGGAATTCATTTTAAAATCTTCTCACAAACCGATGGCTAAATGCAGACTAAACTCTTCATGGAAAATAAGGACCATGCCGTTAAAAAAATAGTGCTCCCCATAACCGTTCCACCTTAGCCATGGTCCCTTCCTCCCAATCCCTTATTTTCACCCAGTCTGTTGGGGGAATAACTGTCAGTCCCCCATGGGGATATTTTTTGTGATAAATGGGTTGTATTCTTATAGGTGTATCTAAAATTTAACTTTGTTGTCAAGAATATTCAGTTTTGTCTCATGACAAAATAATATTGTTGCGGTTCTTGGAACCACATGCATCCAACAGATAGTGGTCCCAAGACAGTTATTCCATTAATAAACGTGCAGCTAGTCCCTTCCCTTTTGTCTAGAGGGACAACGGGGGTGTGCGTTGCGAGGATCTCTAGCTAGGTTTGCTTACATAATTTCTTCTTCATTTCATTTCTAACTTCATTCCTACTCTTCTTTTCTGATTATTCCTGAGGTAAATCTGAGCCACGTGCATCCTTCGCTGCGAGATGGGTCCTCAGCAAAGGTGAAGCAGGCACTACACCCACACCCCTCCGTAGAAAACACAGCCTGCCAAACGCACACGCAGCAGTAGTTTCCACCCAATGGACAGGAAACACACTCAGCATGACACCCACGCTGCACGGAACGCGTACCAAGGCCGATAATAGAAAGGCAACCCCACGCCATGTTGCGTGGGATCCGAGTTTGCAAGGTGCAAGCGGCGCGTTCATTTCAACCCATTTCTGGATTAATTATATCGATCGGAGTTCACCCCGCGCACACGATCGCAGAATCTGGCAAATGCAAGCGCTGGCCACGTGCGTAATGGCGGATCCACACGCACTGTACGGAAGGTGCTCGAAGGCAGACCCGTGCACCACTCGTGACTTTATCGTATAGAGCAGGGCACGGATGTACCACCCGTGACACTTTGTTATCATGCAGAGCAAGGCACGAATGGACACATATTACTGTGTGTGCATGGATTTGCCTTAACATCTTACCTTCTTGCCTCTATGGCTCATGAAGCTGCGATCGGGCAGAGGCATGTTGTGCAGCTCGGGCCACGTGGAGCACACGGACTGGGCGCATTGGGCAGTGCTGGTCGGGGGCGCCCGAGCGGGCAAGCGGGACCGACGCTGCCCTCGGCCGGTCATCAGGGTACGGCCCGTGGGTTCTTGCAAGGCAAGTCATGACGTGGAGTTCGGTGTGGGCGATTCATATCATGTTGTGGGGTCGGAGCGGGTCATCTTTGCGGTATGGATTCACCTTGCCGGAAGTGAAATGTTGCTGCTTCCGGCCATCACGGCCGGGCCGCGCAGGGGGTCGGGGATAATCAGAGCGCCCGATTCGTGTGACGACACTGAGCTTCGGGGTGGCTCCACGCCCCGTGCTGTGGGGACTATAAAGGTCTGAGGGGATCTTCCTTTCTCTCTCTGCTGCCCTGGCTCACCTTCCGCTCAAGCTGGACCTCAACTCTGCCTTCTATCGTCATCGCTGGGCTCCTCCTCCTCTTCTCCGCTCATATGACGCTGACTCCACCCTCCCAACTCAAGCCCCTCCTTCACGCCAACGGTGTCGACGCGAGATGCCCGAAGTAGGAGATGACGTGCCAGCTGTCAGTGGGTTGGGGGGGGGGGTACTACGCCACAGAGCATTCCCCCCTAACATTTTGGTGACGCGTTCGGGGACTGCGTATTAATTATACAAAGGTACCGAGAGACCGTAGCCTCAACTCCTCTCCTGTCTTGCTTCAATCCCTCTTCATTTGAGTTGTGTGTGTGTGTGTGTGTGTGTGTGTGTGTGTGTGTGTGTGTGTGTGTGTGTGTGTGTTTGTGTGTGTGTCCTCGTGCCTGTCTCTGTAAGTAAGCCTGCAGAATATTGTTATTATTATTTTCGGGTTAAGTCTGCTCTGCGTCCGCTTTCATAAGTTGCTTGTTTATTGTCGCACCACACCCTTCTTCCGTATCTCTGCTTGCACACCCCAATAAATCTTGATGGTACCACATACCTTTCCTCACCCATTGTTAACAAATTGCTATTAGGAATGTTCCCTGCTCGTTTTTGTCTTCTCCTTCATTGGTCCAGCATGGTCCGAATTCTGGATTAGCCGGGACTTTATTCCCAACAATCCTTTCCTTTTAGCCGGTATGTCGTTGGCAGTGTCGCTCGGCTGCATCCGATCTGGTAACGTGATCCGGTTTGGACAAGGCATACCGAGGGCGTGTTCCCCAGTAATTAAATCACGTGGTTATTTTTAGGTAACCGGATTAACTAGATGGAGGACCCTAAGTTATGTGGTTGAGTTATTGGCGTCCACGGTCGGTTAAGTGACCTGCCGCATCAAGGAATTATCCGTGTGCGACGGCCTACAATTCCGGGGAGTCTGGTGGGAGCTGAGATAGCTTCCCCCCCCCCCTCGTGTTCTTCTCACCCAACCCCCAACCCGCAACAATATTGTATCTCTGAGTGAAAATTAGAAGTGAGTTACAAAATATACCATTGTGTACACAATTAATGAAATGATGAACAACATTTTATAACACGGCCAGAGAGTTCTTGCCCAACATGAAAATGGCAGCTGGCCTTTCAATTCTGTCTGCCTGCGTTATGTGTGCTTGAATGGACCTCGTGTCCTCCAATTGCTAGAATGTAACTCTATGGTCAATCCACAGGATGGTGTAAAGATTGCTCACTTACCTTTATGGTCCCCACACTTTTCATGGCTTAAATGGATTGGATTCTGGGGAGGATGTCGGAGAGATCAAGCTGTGGTGCATCATTTTGGAATGTCAAGATCTCTGACAATGATTTCGCAGATGATGCAGTTATCTTTGTGGAGATGCTGGATATCATTTTTGGGGCCTCGATGTGCTGATTGAGGAGCCAAAACCACTGGAATTACACGTTTCCTGGGTCAAAAGTAAGATCCAGGCATTCAACGAGATCTTGTTTGTACCTGTTTGTCATGAGGATGTTTAGGTCACGGAGAGATTCACTTATCTTGGCAGTGATATTCATATCTCTGCTGGCTGTGAGCCAGAGGTCAATAGATGTCAGGGTTGGGCCTGGGGGTCATGGATTCACTGGATCATGGGGTGTGACACTGTCTGTACCTGTGCAGGAGGACGAAAGTCTGAGTCTTCAGGTCCTTGGTGCTTCCAGTCTTGCTCTACGGATGTTTTGGCTTAATGGTTTATGTGGTGGGCTTTGGATCCTAGGGTCCTGAGTTCGAATCCCACTCAGCTGTTGAATTAATACCAGGTGGGGTTAACTCGGCCTGTCATCCTTCCGAGGTCAGCAAAAATGTGTGCCAGCATGCTGGTATACTGTCGGAGTGGCGACCCTTCCAATATTGTGCCCAATAGCCAAGGAGACTGCTTAAGTAGCATCATCGCTCTGCACAGAGTATAGTCCCAATCTCCTCCTCTACGGATGTGAGACTTGGATTCTGACCAGGGATCTGAGATGGAGACTTAATTCCTTTGGTACCAGGTCTCTTCTAAGAATCCTTGGCTATCGCTGGTCAGACTTTGTGTCCAACGAGCGGTTGCTGAGAGAGACTCAAATGAGATTTGTTACCTGCATAGTCTGTGAGCATCATCTGCGACTTTATGAACATATGGCTCGTTTTGCTGGCACTGATCCTGCTCAACAGATTCTCTCAGCGAGGGAGCCTCATGAGTAGAGGAGGCCATTGGGCCAACCACATGCCTCGTGGTTACAGCAGATTGATCAGCATCTCAAGGAGATGGGGATGGGCCAAGCATCTGCCTTGTGGATGGTCAGACAGAGGCCCCTGGAGTACCAGTGGAAAGTGGATGCAGTAACGCATTGCTCTGGCACATGTTCCCATACCTGACCTGACCTGTCTAGTCTGGGTTTGATTCCTGACCCAACTATAAACTGTCAGATTGGTACTTTGCACGTGGGGTGTTGCATCACAACTGGTTGTCCCATCTGATAACATTAATTGGTGGATGTTAAAGATCGAAATGTGTCTTTTGCATTATGGAGAAATAAGTGAGTTATAATGCCAACATGGCTAAATTCCAAATTTTGCCACCTCTCAGTTCAAAGACAGGCCTGATCAGGTGGTTCATAAATTATTTGGCCCAAAAAGTTTCCCAAGCCAACCCCTAAGAAGATGGGAATAATTGGGGCCTTTAAAAAAGTCGTCAAAATGTTATATGTCGGTCTGACTGATAGTTGTCAGGTATAATATCAACTGCCATCTCGTGTTGGTACCAGGTCTCTTCCTGGAGGATCCCTTGCCCAAAGTTGTGTTACCATACAAAGAAGCCTGAGTTCGAGCAAGTTTCTTGCCATCAATCATGCAACAGATCTTAACTCGTCAGCCGAGCAGAACCAATGTTGCGGAACTGCTTCTGCAATGTATAGCCCAATTAATCTGGTCAATCCACCATCAGTTGTCTTACATCACCATCAAAACAGACAGGATAAGTCAGTACACTCATTCTTTCTCAACAAAGTTTTACTGAAGCAAGGCACAGATTTACAAATGAGGCAGTTTGCAGAAATATATATATATATATATATATATATATATATATATATATATATATATATATATATATATATATATATATATATATATATATATTCTTCTTCTTCTTTCGGCTGCTCCCGTTTGGGGTCGCCATAGCGGATCATCCGTATGATCTGCATAGTGATTTGGCACGTTTTACGCTGGATGCCCTTCCTGACGCAACCCTGGTCGCCTCTTACGACACAGGGATATGGTACACCTATTTTAACCGGGGTATACACCGGCCCAGTACACTGGTACTCATTTCGCCGACCTCGGAAGGATGACAGGCTGAGTCAACCCCCTGGTGTATTAATTCAGTGGCCCAACAGGGCTTGAACTCAGGACCTTTTGGGTCCCAAGCCGCTGCGCTAACCACTGCGCCAACACCAGGCTCATATATATATATATATATATATATATATATATATATATATATATATATATATATATATATATATATATATATATATATATATATATATATATATATATATATATATATATATATATATACACATACATATACATATACATATATATATATATATATATATATATATATATATATATATATATATATATATATATATGTGTGTACACGAGATCCATCTAAAAAGGAACGGGACTGACCTCACAAAAATTTTATTCCAAAAAATGTATTGAAATCACAGCTTATCCCCTTCAAAATAGTTTCCCTACAGTCTCACACACTTATCCATCCTCTTCTTCCACGCTTAGATGCACCCCCTTCTTCGGAAGGCTTCTTCTTGAATCCTCCCGAGCACCATCGTCATGGCCCTTTTGATGGCCTCCACCTCAGGAAATTGGGTCCCCTTGATCACCCCCTTGAGCTTGGGGAACAGGAAAAAAAATCACAATGGGCCAAGTCGAGCGAATATGGGGGTTGCTACAGAGTTGGCACATTCCTCTCCTCCAGAAACTGTTGGATGTTCAGGGCACTGTGAGCAGGGGCGTTGTCATGGTGGAGAACCCAGGTGTTGTTCTCCCACAGATCCCTCCTCTTGTCCTGGACTGATCTCATGAGGCACCGGAGGATCTCCTTGCACACGTATTGATTCATTGTTTGACCCTGTGGTAGAAACTCGAAGTGGATGATGACCTTAGTAGGGTGAATATACTGATTCTATCTCAATTTTCCCCATGTAAATGAATGGGGGATTTTCAGCGATTCATTTTTTTTCCCCTAAAAAGTAAACCCCCTTTTTATCCCAAGGTATATTTATTTGTCTCCCCTTTTAACCTTGGGACACTTTTTTTCAAATAACCAATGCAATAACATAAAGATTTGTTCAAGTAGTAAAGTTGTAATATGATTTGTTAAAGGTGATTCTCAAGAAATATCTGAAACATGTAAGCCTTGGGACACTTTTTCAAATTACCAATGCATATTGTTTAGCTCACTCATTGAACCTATAAAGATTTGTTCATTCTCAAATTCCTTCAATAGTTTAATTTTCTTTGCACAATAATCCCCATCTAAAATATTCAAATACAAAACATTTGAGTCTTTATATTTTTTTTATGATACCCCTTTTGTGCCATTATGAAATGATAAACTTCTCTTAATGCTCTTGTTTGACCACCTCCTGAGTCACATATCATTTTGAGATTATAGAAAATTGTTTTTTCATTGTTCAATTGATAACCATCAAAGTTTTCAGTCCATTCAAGTATATTTATTTTTTTCTTTACATCCTCCAACTTACTAGTTTTTAAATTTATTCGCTTATTTGGTTTATTTACCTTTGTTTTAGTTATTTTTTCAATAAGACTTATTTGATATTTTTCACATTCATTATGTTTTCCATTTTTATACCAAGACTGAGATTTTCTCTTTTAGTTTGATTAATACTTGGTTTTTAGTTTGATTCAAACTCTTTAGTTTGATTAATACTTGGTTTGACCATTTATATATTGTGAAAAAACGTGGTGGTAGCCCTAAAAAAACCCTAACCCATCTTCCCATCATTAAAACACAATCTATTTTATACACTCTATCATACAATATCCATATGGAACACAATCTATTCCATAATTATCTAAAATAAATCTCTTATCATCAAAGGCTCCTAATGCCTTTATATTTACTTCTTCACTATATATGTTATGTTTATAACTTCTTATTGTATTCATTTTCCTATATTCTTCTTTCTTATTCATCAAACAATTGCAATAATTTCTAAAAGTTATTGATTTCTTTGTTACATATTTCTTTATTCCCTTTAACCTCTTATCAATCTGATCACCAGACTTATAAGCATATGCCTTTGCTCTCAATCCAATAAACTCACTCATTACTTTTCCACCCAACTCATCCTTAAACTTACCAATAACCTTTTCATTCTTTTTGGAAATTAACTCACTCTTCTTACTAAAATTACTTGTATCATATCCTCCAATATTTTTCTTCATATCTTTCTAAACATCATCATTTTTTATATCCAGGATAAAACTATCAGTGTCCATATACAACAATGAAACATTTTCACCATACTCTTTCTTTAAGCCATTATACAAATAATCATACATCAATATCTTTGATAAATCAAGAACTGCTGTTCCAATAGAAATTGGTTTATCCATTACAATACTTTCCTTTTCCATATGAATAGCAGAAACGTTCTCTGAAAAAAACCTCTTCTCTCTTAAAACTTGGTTTATTTATCAATCTCGAAGCTTCTTTCCAAGATGTTGCAAATCTGATGTTTTGCCTGTTTCTAACATTCTCCATTGTCTTTCCAACGACAGCATTATTCATCAATTTATAGAATTCCCCTTCAAATTTTACTTTTGTATTTCTTCTCATATCTGTATTGAATTTAATATACTTTTTCATCCAAGGGCTTTGTTTAAATTTTAAAACTCTATGAATTTTAGCTACTCTCAATCCTTCTCTCAAAAACTGTTTTAAGCTTCTCTGATGCAAAACATAACCCTCTTTATCGTAGAATGTTGTTAATAACTTTTCTGTTGATTTGCCTTTAATATTAAATCTTTTATGATAATCACTAAACCATTCTTTCTTTGGGGTTTCTTTCTCACATGCAAAAGGAAGGTTTTTATACTTATTATGAAGATCACTCGGGTACCTCAAATCAACTTCAAAGTAATAACCTTCTTCTTCCTCATTCAATTCCTCTTGAGAATAAATAACAATATTCATCAAAGCCTTTTCATAATCCTTTTCTTCCACCCACTCTAATTTAACATAAGGCAGAGATTGAGACATTGCCCATCCATACAAATTATTTACATCAAAATACATCAAATAATTACTATCTTTTTCACTATCATAATTTGGAAGATATTTATTGTTTGCTTTAGCATATCTTTTTGAACATACTTGTGATATTCCACCTCTCTTAGACTTCTCAATCATCAAAAGCATATCTACATCACTGATTAAATCTATATCTTGTTTTGTCATTTTCAACATTGCACTCCAAGCTAAACCAGGAGCTGTGAAATAGTGGGCAGGATCTAATCCATACCAATTTTTATTATGACAGAGTGATCTAAAAGCTTCAAACACATCAGCTAACAATAAAACATCTGTCTTTAGAGACAAATCATGATATTCTCCAAGGTTCTTTATCATAAATATTTTCCAAGTTTCTTGTGCATGTTTATATTCCTTATCACTTATCTCTTCTTCATAAAGGTTGTTATAAAAACTTTCTTTTGAAGGAAGTTGTGTTTCTTTAAATCTCATAAATGAATCCATATAATCATAAGGATAAATTCCCTTACTTGTAAGAATTTTCTCTTTACTTTGAATTTCATTCCTTGTTTGAATTTCCTCTCTCGTTAGAATACCCTCTTTAATCAGAATTTCATCTTTAATCAGAATTTCCTCTTTAGTTAGAATTTCATTCATTGTTTGAATTTTCTTTATAATTAGAATTTCATCTTCAGTTAGAATTTCTTCATTAATTTCCTCATTAATTAGAATTTCCTCTTGACTTTGAATTCTCTCTTTAATCTGAATTTCCTCTTTAGTTAGAATTTCCTCTTTAGTTAGAATTTCCTCTTTTGGAAAGAATGAATTAAGATTTGGAAAAGACCCCGTGGAGCTTAGATTTGATGCTAGGTAGGATAGTGGTGTTCCCATCAACTTGTAAGAATCGAGAAACCTAATATGAGTTAAAGGTTTTGTGAATATCATTTTTGTAAATGAAATATACTTTTGACTTGTGTTTGTTATGGCAGAAATATTCCCTGGTGTTTTTGAAGGTTCATTTATAAATAGATGTGTATCATAGTTAGTGCTGTTGTGAAGAAAGACTGGAATAAAAGAAGGAAATTTATAATTAAGATTACAACAGGAATGAGCGGGACCTCTATATTTACCAGTAAGATGACAATGATCCCAAACTTTAGACTCCTCAATTTCCTCCTCACAAATATGACAGATATTGTTCTTTCTAAATTCTAATTTTTCTTCTTCGGTTAATTTCATCGGTTCATTTGTTTCTTTCATTAATTTAGTTGGTCTTATACAATCCTTTTCTAATCGTTTTACAAACTCTTGTGAAGCTTTTTTCCACAATAATGTTCAAGTTTATTATACTTTTCTCCAACAGATGATTTGAGATAATAACAGAAACCACAAGGAATATGTTTTTGATATTTATTTGTATATGATTCTTTTGGATTAGGAGAAGCAGTATTTATCTTTTTTAGGATACATTCAAAATCAGCGTATATCACAAATGGGTGCATGATAGATTTATTATAATCTTCAAAATAAATCTTTTTACCAGGTTTAGGCATTGTAATTACAGCTGATTTATGATTACTACAATAATTTGAATGTTGTTCTAATCGTTCTTTTGTATGAAATGAATTAAGTCATCGCTTACAAGGATATATTTTGTTTGCTGTTCTGAATACCTGAGAAGCGATTAATCTTGATAAATTATTGATGTTTGTATAATGCGAATTCTTTCCAACCCTAAAATATAAAAGATCAATGTGTGTTTCTTCATTTTTAAAGTTGTTTGAAATTTTTAATATTTGAAGTTTGTTTGTATCCGTTAATCCATATACATTAATGGAAAGATTATTCTTTTTCTCAAATTTAGGAATATCTGTTTGTGGCATTGGGAATTTAAAATCTTTAATGTCCAAGGTATTCTCATATTTCATATATTGTTTTACTCTTTCTGAATTACAATTTGGTGGATGTAAGTGAGCAAGAACAGACCAGAGAAAACATTTATAATCATTGTTCTTAATATTAACAACTGCTTTCTTTAAATTTATTTCTTTTGGTAATTCAATATAAGAAGAAGCTTTAAGAGGGTTTGATTTTAGAATGTGTATGTCTAAAAAGATGATTTTTTTAAAATATGAAATCCACTTCCCACCACTGTATTATCAACATCCTCCTCTTGTCTTGATAGTTCTTCATAAACCCCACGATTCAAAAAATCTTGAAATGATGTTATAAAATGAAGATCTGTTCTCATATAAGGAGTTTGTTCTTCATCTTGTCTTTTCATATTCATTTTCACTCCCATATAAAACTTTAAAGTTTTCATTTCTTTTAATGTCTTTCTAATAACTTTTTCAACATCATGTTTCACTATTTCAATTGATTCAGCTATTGATGATGGACCGGGTTCTCCAAATTGAAAACTCTTTATTTTTATATGCCCTTGAAATGCCCCATCAGTGTTTTCAATATAATAGTCTCCCTTGACTTTAAACTCATTTTTCTTGTGTTTTTGTGATTGAAGATATCTATTATAACTACTCTTCAAAACATCCTTTGAGCAGATATCACAATGTTTTCTTTCCAACTCAAGAGGAGATATTTGACGAAATAGATTAAATGTATGTTTGTTGGTTTGAAGGTGTTTTTTTTATAATATATATATTCGTGATTACAAACATCGCAATACGTTGTATTCACCATATTTATATAATAAAACTTTGCGAAAACTAAAATTTTCTTGATGAAAATTTCGTTTAATTTATCGGTGAATCTGTGCTTAAAACCATTTTATCCTCCAACTTTTTTCACTTAATAAATACAATGTTTCAAGACACAAAAGACAAGTTTCAATCAATCTCTTCATTTGTAAAAGATACTGAGAAATATGTCAAGGATGTAAAATTGAACAAAGATAAATATAACAACTATTGGATAATAAAAATTATGGTGGATAAGATGAGTTCTTCAACTTCCTTCAGTGGAAGGGCTTTTAATACACCTGGTAGAACATCAATTAAAGTATCTCCAACAAAAGTTTCTCCTCTCCTTCTGGTAATATATTCAAAACTAGAAAAAGCAATGAAACAAGAAAAAGTATCAAAAACAAAAACCTTATGTATGAAGCTTTAGAAAGAAAAGGTAAGACCATCTGTAGTATGCAAGGAGAAATTTGTATTTTTTTCAACAACCCTAACGATGTAAATCCTGATGAAATAAAGGATGTTAATATATCAGCTAAAATGACATTTCGTTCAATAGTAGTTAAGGATCATTTTAAAATTACCTTTAATATAAAAAATGTTGTAGTTGAATCTGGAAATGAATAAAAGTATATTGATATCGACGGTAATATTATTAAATATGAGTCAATATGCAACTGAAAGTATAGATGAATTTCAGTTTAAGTAAAGTTTTACTTTATAAATATGCAAGACTTCCCTGATTCTCCATATGACAAATTTGAGAATTGTCCTGCGTGTGAAAGACGGGGATTAAACACAGAGTCAAAAGCCTATAAACAATGTATATTCTGTGATTATCTTCTAATTAATGAGAATAAAAAATTTAAAAAGGAAAATAATTCTTTTAGATTTCCACCAAAAATGAATTACTTTACAAGATTAAGTAGAGAAATGAATGTAAAGTATGAGGGTGATAACACACCTTTCCTTACAAGGGAAGAAACTGAACGTATAAGAGAAATGTTCAAAGGAATGTTGTTATATATTTAATTATTCATGGATGTGATTTTCAGGGAAATATCAACACAAGATATTGCATAAATAAAATAATGCATTATCTTGAAATTAAACCTGAACTGAGGATAAAATATAGAGTTTCTAAAAAATCCAATAATAAATTAAATAACCTGTTTTCCAAAAATATAAATGAATGATTTTTTCACCCATTTGGGAAAATAAGATAAAATTTAACAATCATAAATATCTTCCAAATTCATTAAGATATCTCATAGTTGGTTCAAGCGGATGTAGAAAAATCTGCTTACTTTTGAAGATGCTCCTGACTCCAAACTTTTTAGATTATGATAATTTAATAATTTTCACAAAGTCGAGTTTTCAACTAGAGTATCAACTACTCTCACAAGGTTTTAATGCTGGTCTTCAAAAAGAAGACATAATCGTTTTATTTAAACTTCAAAAAAACCCAAATGAATAGAACATTGGAGATATAATTCAACTATTTTGTGATACACAGAGATGTAAAAAGAAATCAAAAGAGATAACTTGTATTCTTAGTGATAATACGGATGATATACCGTCTCCCCAAGATTTGGATAAATCAAAAAAGAACCTCATTATCTTTGATGATTGTGTTAATGAGAGAAACCAAACGGTAATGGACAGCTACTACACAAGAGGGAGACATTCTTCTTGTAACTGTATTTATCTTAGTCAATCGTACTTTCAACTTCCTCGTCGTTCCATCAGAAGCAATGGTAATACTTTTATTTTATTTAAGTTAAATTCAATAGATAAAAATAATTTTGGAGAGATAATTGTTCTACATTATGTAGTAAAAAGGAATTTGGGGATTACATGAGGCACACGGCTGAAAAATATAAATATAATGTTGTGAAAGAAGATGAGATATTAAGGGATATATTTTTTGTTTTATAAACAATTACATATATAAATGACAACTATTATTATAAATCTTGTGGGTAAATCTGCTTCTGGAAAAAACTTTCATAAATCTAGGTTCTTGTTTAGTACAAATGAGAATATTGTAAATTTACTTTAAAAACACCCTGTGATATGCATTGTATCAACAACAACTAGAGCAATAAGACCTGGAGAAGTAAAAGGTGAAGATTATCACTATATTTTAGTGGAGGAACATATGCGATTGAGGAATGAAGGTCAAATATTTGAGGAGGTTTCTCTTGGTACAACAAAATATTCACATTGTAAGAGTGAGTTAAAGAAACTAAAATCTGGTGGTCTTGGGATATTAGAAACTAATCCAGAAGGAACGAGACAAATTATTAAACATCTGAGCAGAGTGAAGATTTTATCATTCGGTTTTGATGTTGATGAAGAAACTCAACGCAAACGTATGAAAAGCAGAGATGCAAGTATTAGTGAAGAAGAAATTACAACTCGTATTAATGTTAATAAAGAATTTGATGAAATATTTAAAGAAAAGGATTTATTTGAACACATCTACTTGGATGATGAAGAAAAGGAAAATTTCCCTGTTGATCTTTCCAATTCATTAAATGATATTTTCCAATAAATAAATGGATGCGAAAGAAAGACCAAGAAGATTTAAGGAACATCAAGAGTTGGTTTCAAAAGTTGTTAAACAACAGGAAGACATAAAGAAGAAACGCAGACAGAAACTAATGGGCGAAGAAGCATTTGAAAGAAAACAAGAGAAATTTTTTAAACCACTTTTAAAAACTCCCCAAGAAAAAATGAAAGCTGTTTCCACAGTTCCCACAGTAGAATATACTCCTAAAAAACTTCAAATGTTAAAAGATTTTGATCAAATGATGGAGGAAGAATATAAGCATTTAGGAGAATTAAAATATGATGATGAAGGTTTATTTCAACAAATGGAAGAGATTAATCGACCCCCTGATTATATTGTGAATGCTCTTCAAAACAATGAATATTCAGCGGATTCAAAAAACAAAGCAGGACTCATTCCAACAGATCAACCAGCAATATTTCATCTTGTTCAAGAAAAGTTATTGATATTTAATGATGAATTAAAGTTCTTGGGTTCTGCTCAACCCCCTGTTAAACTAACTCCGAGATTAATGTTTCTTCTCACAAAAGATGGAAGACAAGGTTCAACTGTGAGGGATGAATCAAAGTATGTTGATAAACCATTGGATATGAAAAATAATGATGATAGAGTATATATTGATCTGCTGAACACTCTAAATTATAGGGTTAGTATTTCTGGTAAAAGTAGGAAAAATGAGAAGGAGAAACACATTATTCAGGCTTTATGTATCCTTGGTTCAGGTATTAGTTTTCTTCCAAATGACCCATCACAATTAGTTAATAGACTGTTATTGTTGTTCGGTAGGAAGAAGGCTGGAAATAATAATTGTTTTAACGAAGCATCAGCCATTTTAGACCATTTGATGAACATGAAAATAATTAATAAATCTCAATATAAAGATTTTTATCTCATATTAAATAAGATGAGAAGCACAATCCTGAGTTTTAATTTCACAACAAGCGACCACACATCTTCATTCCCAAACCCACTACAACTTGACACAACAAAAGAATATGAGGCATCTTTATTGTCCATGGAAACTTATAATACCTTATTTAATATAACCGAGAAAAATGACAAGCTTAGTTATAATCCGGGAAGTGGATACAAAACGATAACAGTCTCACCCGGAGCATATGAGATTTCTCAAATATCATCCGAAATTGCTCGTCTTATGAAAGAACAGGGCGATGAACCAAAAAATATTGGTATAGACATTCAAAAATATACTTCAAAATCAACGATTCAACTTAAAAATTTTTATTTATTTATTATTATTATTAAATTATTGGGTTTCTCCTCAAAAAAATTGAAACTTATGGGACGTTTTACAGTGATAATATCATTCAAATATCCTCAGGAATAAACTCAGTATTAATTCACTGTGATTTGATTGATGGTGCTTATAATGATGGAATAAAAACAAATACAATATTTTCATTCATTGCATACTCAACCCCAATTGGTTATAAATTCAATATGGAACCCAAAAATTTGGTTTATTGACCTGTGTCAGGAAAAAAACATACATGTTGTAAATTTTAGGATAACTGACCAAGATAATTGTATGATTTCTTTTAATGGGGAAGTTATATACATCAGAATTCACCTTCGTGAAGTTTTCCAATAAATATATACGATGGTTATTGTGAGGAAACACGAGTTGGGAAAATTTAAAATAATTACAGGGTAAGGGATGTTCCTTTCCCCCATACTACAAGGGTGAAGGTATGTATCTTGGGAGAGGATACTATAAACCTAAGAGACAAAGGGGTGTTGGACATCAATTTAGAGGAGATGGGATAATTGATACTCTAATGGGTATTGGTTCAACTATTCTTTAACATAAAGACCTAATTGGTTCAACTGCTTCTGCTGTGGGAAATGTAGCAGGTGCTGTAAAGAGCATAAAAGATGCCCAGAAGGAATCTCATAAATTACAAGCAATTGAAGAAATTAAGAAAGGCAAAACTCAGTTGTCCCCCAAGAACGACAGAAAATATTTCGAATACTTGGATCAGGGTTTCAAAAGTTTTAACATCGTTTTTCCAAAATAAATACAAGTATGGAAGCAATTGATAGTATCTATGATTTGGATGATGCTATTATTATCTCAAACTCCACTAAAAAAGAAGATTACTTCAAGGTAAATGCAATAACTGGAACAGACTGGAATGCAAATGGTACAAAAAGTTTTGAAATAAATAATCAACAAACCTATTTGAATCTATCCAAAAGTTTCTTGTTGTGTAAATTTAAATTCACTAAGGCTGGGAATAACACAAACACTACACTCGTAAATGATTTCTTCTGGAAAATGTTTGATAGTGTTCGTTTGTACATTGGAACACAAGAAGTTGAAGCGGTTGATTATGTCTCTGCTGTATCTGAAATGATGAAATTTACACTCTATACATTCAGTGATAGAATGGGAAAGTGGTCTGACGGAGGTTTTATTCCTGATATGTCAATGGGAACAACCACAGACTTTGGATATACTCAAAGGAAAGTAGCGTATAATGAAGATACAAAAGCAGTTAATAGTTTTACTGTGGCAGTTCCTCTTGAAGGTATATTTGGATTTTGTGATCATGATAAAGTTCTGTATGGTCTTAAAATTAGATTTCAACTCCAAAGGAATGATAATGAAAATAGATTGCTTTTTGGTGTTGGTAGTGCTTTTGGTGAGCAGAAGAAATTTGTAATTGATGAAATGAGTTGGTATATTCGTGAATATACTCATAATCTTAAAACAGAAGAGATTTTGAATTGAAGACTTTACTCAAAGAAACCACTCAGTGTATCATTCCTCAAAAGAAGATGTCAACATGATAAACTCAACCAAACCTCTTACACGTGGAATTTGGGTGTTCTGGAAGGAAAGCCACGATATCTGTGGATCATTTTTAAAAAGCTAGATGGTGATACTGCGACTAATAAGAATAATGCATTGAGTGATAATGCTAAGGTGAAACAACTTCGCGTTTCTCCAGATGGAACATTTTATCCACGAGATAGATTGGAAATTAATTGGGAAAAAATGATTTTGCTGAAGCATACAAGTCTTACAAAAAGGTGTGTGAAAGTTATGGAAATAAAGAACCTATTTTGGATATGACAGCATTTAAAAGTTTGTATACAATCTATGCGTTTGACCTGAGCGCTCAAAAGGAAACTATAAAGTCTAATCGAGTGGATACTTCCCTATACATTGAAAGAGGAGAGAGTGAAGAAGTTTTTGGAAGAAACTTTTGGAAGAAACAGAATTGCAGATTAATACAGATAATGGTGTTATGATTAGTCTCACATAATGTTTTGTAAAATAAATGAGTGGCAAAGTACCAACTGGGGTATATGTTAATCAAATCAATCTTCATAAACTATCATCTTGTGTTCAAAATCAAAAGCCTTGGACAATTAACGTTAATACAATTCAGAGAAAAGGAGCAGTAAGAATTGATGTTTTGCTCACAAGAGAACAGGTTAAAATCTTGAATGATACTGGCTCACTTAAAATTAAAATTACAAAACCAATGTTGAAAAAATATTCAATAAGAGAGACGAGTGGAGGATTTCTCCCATTTCTAATTCCTTTATTTGCTGGTTTAAGTGCGGTTGGAGCATTGATGGGTGGTATTTCAACAGCGGTGAAAACTGCCAATGAAAGGAAGGCTCAACTCCAGGCTCAAAAAGAATTGGAAAGACATAACAAAGAGTTGGAGAAACAAATTAGTGGAAGTGGTGTAATTGTCGATTTTGCTGAAAAACTTGAAGGTCTGCCTGATAAAGCGAGATTGTTAGTTGGAGATATGCTTTCTTCTATCACACAGGCAGGTGTAAAATTAACTAAAAGAGGTAATGGATTATATCTTTCTAATAAATAAATGAGCATTGATGAGTGGTTTAAAGAATTTGGAAAGAATACAACATCAAATTTACAACTTGTCAAATATTGTAAGAAATTAAAAATTCATAATGTGGTTTTTTGTATGAGAGATGAATTAACAAATGTGCCTAAACATACAAAGAATATTATTATGAACTTCGAAGATAATAATGGGAACGGTTCTCAATGGGTTTGTATTTTTAATAGTCAAGACAAATATTATTTTGATAGTTTTGGTCTTCCACCACTTGTTGAAGTCATAAAATTTTTACAGAATGGTGTTTATCAAACATTTCATGTCCAATAATTAAATTCCAAGTGTTGTGGTCAATTATGTCTATATGTGTTATTTCAACTCAACAAAAATAACAATTTTTATAACATTATTTTTAATCGAATATAAATGACTTATGTTGGAAAAGATGGTTCTATCTTTGGTGTATCCCAAGAACTGGATATTGATTTATCAATTTATTACACAAAGGCACAGGCTGAATGACAAATATAATATAACCAAAAATATTAAAATGAAAAATGCTTGTAAATTAAAAAATTATCCAAGCCTGACTGACGCAAATGACTTGGTGAGATTAAGCGATTTATCACTATATATATATATATATATATATATATATATATATATATATATATATATATATATATATATATATATATATATATCCTTAAATAAAACGGCCGTGTATTCCAAAGATACAGAAGTTTTGATTTTATCTCCAGGTCATACAGAATTCACAGTTCAAATTAAAATAAATTTTTATAAAGAAGGGCGTATTGTTTGTATGAGAATAGAACAATGGAGGTATGATATGAATGATTTAGGGTATAATTGGTCATTTAAAATTGACCTCGAAGACCTGGAACAAGTAAATCAGTCTCGTAAGGAAGAATATTATCCACTTGGTATCGAGAATGAGTTTTGTGGGGCCACGATTAGTAAACAACAAATAAAAGAATTTAATAAGGGTAAATATAATAATGGTTTTGCCCAAGTTTATATCATGAAAACAGAAAAAAACAGGACGATGGTTATTGTGAGGAATATTCTAACATGGTTATTATTCTAACATATATTTCTAATATATAAATGACAGCAAGAAGGCTTCAAGAAAATTATCATTTCTGTGTCCAAGCATACCTTCAAGAAAAGGGTATTCGGTATTTTAATAAATATGTTCCACAACATAAGAATGAGGTATTTTCAATAAAAGACTGGCATTATGCTGATGTTGATAAACCGACAACTTTAGATTTAATTAGAATGTTAAATAATGAAAAAAATCATAAAGTTAAGAAAAGGTAAAGCTCTTTTAGAAATTCAAAGGAAATTTTATTGGTTTCCTGTTGTAAAAAAAAAACATTTTGGATACAGGAATAACAAGAAATCCTGATGAATATATGTATGATATTCTATGGGGTGTAAGTGATTCAAGGATAGCAAGGGATGAGGAAGGAGTTGAAGAAGAGAGGGAAGAGGAGGAAAAGGAGAAGAGAGAGAAGGAAGAAAGAGAGAAGAAAGAGAAGGAGGAGAGGGAGAAGAGAGAAGAGAGAGAAGAGAGAAAGGGAGGAGAGGGAGGAAAGAGAGAGAATGAATAAATATGAAAATATGGAAACCGATGAGATGAAAAAAAGATTGGGGGTATTACAGAAAATAACTCAACCCACCGAGGAGGAAAACAAAGAATTGACAAGTCTATTTACATCGACAAGATATTTATTTTAATTCAAGTTTTTCATTTTTTTTTCTGAAATAAATGGAGGAGAGAGTGAAGGCATTTCTCAGGATTCTTTATGTTTTAAAAATTAAGATTCAAATGTGCATGTTGGAAACTAAAAAGGTTTTTGCACTCTGCAGGAATTTTTCTCATAAATAAATGAGTTATTGCCTCAAATGTAAAAAGAAAACTAATACTAAAAATATTTCACATATTAAAAGTAAAAATAACAGGGTTATACAAAAAGGTATATGTTCGGTGTGTGGTTCAAAAAAAAAAATCAATTTATCTCCAAACACAAACTCGGAGGAGATGTACAAAAGTTTTTATCAGGAAGTAAATTTACAACTACTGGAATACCAGGAGAATTACATCTACCAGGGTATTCTTTCTGTGGTCCAGCCACAAACTTGGATAAAGGATTAGATGAGACAGACAATCCTAAATCATGGAGAAAACCCATCAATAGAGTTGATGAAGTGTGCATGAGACACGATATTGATTATGGGAATACCACAACTTTGGAAGAAAAGCATGAAGCCGATAGAGAAATGTTGTATTATTTGTCTCTGATACAAAATCCAACCTTGAGAGAAAAAGTTGATCGGTTCATCGTGAAGAAGATGATCAGTGCTAAATTGAAACTTGGACTTGGAAATTCAAATAAACCAATGTCACCCGCAGGGTGACCCGCATCTTGCCAAAAGTTGACCACATGTGACTTATTTAAGGTCACACTGAGGTGAACAGAGCTGCTATCCACCAGGAGCGACTCCTTGAGGAATATCTGCCTATGAGAGATTCCGATGAGAATCGTTCTACAGAGTAACCATGAAAAATATGCGTTTGCCTCATAACGTCACCAAATGATGTCATAATGTCTCAAGCTTGACATATCTAGAAAGCAATCATCGAGCTGTTCAATTTGAGGTACTACATGATATGGTTCCTAAAACTTGAAAATTTGACCTTGGGGTCAAATATGTTTGACCTTAGGCACTAACCATGAAGGTCAAGGCCAATCGCCACCAAAAATTAATCAGCTGAGCGCCAGACCATGATCTATATTCCCATGAAGTTTGAAGACGATCCGATCAAAATTACTCAAAAAAATAAGGGTTTCGTCGACTCCCCTGATATGCGAAGTTACAAAAATTTCCAATGATAACTGTGCTCTGCAGAGTGATTTATACGTGATTACAGACTAAAAAAAAAAAAACATATGAAGGTCAAGGCCAATTGCCACCAAAAATTAATTAGCTGAGCGCCAGACCATGAACTATATTCCCATAAAGTTTGAAGACGATCCGATCAAAATTACTCAAAAAATAAGGGTTTCGTTGACTCCCCTGATTTGCGACAAAGTGAACTTGACCTTTGACCTTGACCTTCAAAATTTTGTGCACTGAAAGGGACCTCTATAGGCCTCTGATATGCGAAGTTACAAAAATTTCCAATGATAACTGTGCTCTGCAGAATTTTTTATACGTGATTACAGACAAACAAACAAACAAACAAACAAACAAAAAAACGTACAAGCTGACTCACATATCTTGAAAAACTTCGTTTTGGCAAGATAAAAACTTATAGGCTCTAATGATGTCATTAAGACTGAAGAGCAATTAGCTGATGAATTACATAAACCAATATTCACAAAGTTACGTAGAAGGAAGGTTTATTCCAACGAAGTTGATTATATCTGGTCCACTGATTTGATTGAACTCAATAATGATAAGGGGTACAAGTATGCTTTTACCGTTATTGATTTGAGGAGTAGATATACGTGGGTTGTCCCTTTAAAAAACAAAACAGGTAATACTCTTATGTTAGCCTTTCAACAGATATTTAATAAAAGTAAGAGAAAACCTAAAAAAATTGTGGATTGATGTATTACATCAATGGAAGCCCAAAACATATATGTATATATATATATATATATATATATATATATATATATATATATATATATATATATATATATATATATATATATATATGTATATCTTCTTCTTCTTCTTCTTTTGGCTGCTCCCGTTAGGGGTCGCCACAGCGGATTATCCGTATGATCCGCATAGTGATTTGGCACATGTTTTACGCCGGATGCCGTTCCTGACTCAACCCTGGTCGCCTCTTACGACACAGGGGTATGGTATACCTATTTTAACCGGGGTATACACCGGCCCAGTACACTGGTACTCACTTTGCCGACCTCGGAAGGATGACAGGCTGAGTCAACCCCCTGGTGTAATAATTCAGTGGCCCAACGGGGCTCGAACTCAGGACCTTTTGGATTCCAAGCCGCTGCCCAAACCACTGCGCCAACACCAGGTATATATATATATATATATATATATATATATATATATATATATATATATATATATATATATATATATATATATATATATATATATATATATATATATATATATATATATATATATATATATATATATATATATATATATATATATATATATATATATATATATATATATATATATATATATATATATATATATATGTTCCTTGGGATAAAAAGCGGGTTTACTTTTTCGGGGAAAAAAATAAGAATCGCTGAAAATCCCCCATTCATTTACATGGGGAAAAGTGAGCCAGAATCAGTATATTCACCCTCCTGACCTTGATGTCAAAACACCACGATGAGCATCACCTTGACCTTTGACTTTGCCAAACCTTGCTTTCTTTGATCTTGGTGATGCCGGACTTTTCCACTGACGACTCTGCCGTTTGGTCTCGGGATCGTATTTGAATATGCACGATTCATCACCAGTTATGACTCCCCCGAGCTGGTCTGTATCGTCCTCGAGGTGCTCGATAATGTCTTGACAGACTAACACTTTGCTGTTTCTGGTCCTCAGACAACAGCTTGGGGACCATCTTTGCGCACACCTTGCGCATTTCGAGAGTTTCAGTGATGATGCTCCAGACAGTGTCCTTGTTGATGGAAAGTTCCTCAGCAATCATCTGCACCATGAGTTGACGATCTGTGTGCACCATCTGCTTCACATGCACAATGTTGTCCACCGTTCTGCTCGTCAAAGGTCTTCCAGACCATGGATCGTCTTCAACCTCCTCCCGTCCCTCTTTGAACCTCTTGTGTCATTCAAATGCACGTGTACGTGACATCGTTTCTTCACCTAGACTTGCTGCAGCATTGCGAAGGATTCGGAAGGTGTTTTTCCAAGCTTGGCAAGAAACTTCAGATTGGCTTTCTGCTCAGAACTCATAGCACGATGACTCAGACAAGACAACGCGTATCGCACGCCCTGTAAAAAATCACACAATGAGCGGTCAACCATCACCAATCATATATATTGCTGGAATGTTGCGAAAGACTGTGACGCAACTTGTTCATTCAAGTTGTGTAAGTGCAGCACACAGCAGCATCAGTCCCGTTACTTTTTCGACGGACCTTGTGTAAATATATATGTATGTATATATATATATATATATATATATATATATATATATATATATATGTATGTATATATATATATATATATATATATATATATATATATGAGCCTGGTGTTGGCGCAGTGGTTCGGGCAGCGCCTTGGGATCCAAAAGGTCCTGAGTTCAAGCCCCGTTGAGCCACTGAATTAATACACCAGGGGGTTGACTCAGCCTGTCATCCTTCCGAGGTCGGCGAAATGAGTACCATTATACTGGGCCGGTGTATACCCCGGTTAAAATAGGTGTACCATATCCCTGTGTCGTAAGAGGCGACCAGGGTTGCGTCAGGAAGGGCATCCGGCGTAAAACATGTGCCAAATCACCATGCGGATCATACGGATGATCCGCTGTGGCGACCCCGAACGGGAGCAGCCGAAAGAAGCAGAAGATATATATATATATATATATATATATATATATCTATAATCTCCCCTATCCCCTAAGCAAACACCCACACCAGTGTATCCTTGCAATGTTACTTCGCACTCTACATTACTTTGTGCGAAACATGCATCTGATGCTGAAGAGAGAGAGAGAGAGAGAGAGAGAGAGAGAGAGAGAGAGAGAGAGAGAGAGAGAGAGAGAGAGAGAGAGAGAGAGAGAGAGAGAGAGAGAGAGAGAGAGAGAGAGAGAGAGAGAGAGAGAGAGAGAGAGAGAGATAGAGATAGAGAGATAGAGATAGAGATAGAGATAGAGATAGAGATAGAGATAGAGATAGAGATAGAGATAGAGATAGAGATAGAGATAGAGATAGAGATAGAGATAGAGATAGAGATAGAGATAGATATATATAGATATATATATATAGGTGAGGCGGCAAGACGTACATGAGAGATATGAAAGGAAAGAAAAAGATGGGGATGTTTCAAGACCCTACACATCTTGTGATAGCCTGGTTGAGCTCGCGCCACCCAAAGGTCTGCACAAGATGGTCCTTCAGCTCAGACCCCTTCCTGCTCCGCTCTCATTCCTCCCTCCATGCTGCCAATGCACAATGCCTCTCCATGCACCCAGTGATGAAATGTGTGCAGCACGAACTCAGTGCAGGTTTTGGCGGGAAACACTCGAGGTGCACAAGGTAAAGGGAACTGGCGATGCAGCCAGATATGAGTGGAATGATTGGGTCTCAAGGTGAAGGTGTGCAAGGGTTTGGAGGTGAAAGGTGTGTGAAGTATAAAGGTGAAAGACGTGCGAGAGGGAAAGTGAAACGATAAAATAATGCAAGAAAGGGAAAGATGCGAGAACAAAATATGAAACCAGAGGACAAAAGTTGAGACAATACGAGCTCTCAAACAGATTCAATGACACAGACGGAGAGACTCTTTGAGACAGACTCATTGACAGACAAAAAGAAGATGAGAGAAAGCCTCATTGACTAAAGAAAGATGCACCCAATCACCCAGACAGACTCTCAGCATGCTGTTGTGGTCTATCTTTTATACTCGACTCACCTCCACCACTTGCAGCCCACCTCTCCTCATTAGGTGAATGACTTAGGTGAATTAGGTGAATTAGGTGAATGACATCAATGACAATTAGGTGAATGTCATTCACCTAATGAGGTGAATGACCTCATTAGGTGAATGACATCTTGGCTTAGGTGAATGCAGGTTAGGGAGTGGAATTTTGTTGGGAAATAGTATGGCGTTATTTTGCCACTAATGATGATGGATGTGCCACCTGGTGCAAATTGTGTGGCACAAGGCTGGTTTGAGGTGATTTTGGGAGCTTATTTAGGAGGTTTGGGATTGAGGGTGAGGCTGCTGCACTGAAGGCATGGAGTAGACGACTGCTGCCGTGTGTGTTCTGTTAAGGCCCTGTCACACCTTGACGATTTAGCCAGCGTATGCCGACGTATGAAAAATTTGTCTTAAACGCTGGCACACGTCGAATACATTATGGGTAAGTTTTGTATACGTTAAGAGCATGCTGGCATACGTCGTAGTACGCTGGCATACGTCGTAGTACGCCGAGCTCGTCGACAAATTTTGACATGCTTGAAAATTTTTGACGTATGCCAGCGTATGACTCACACATTCCACATACGCTGGCCATAAGTTGTAGGCACGTTACGCGATCGTTGACACACGTTGACACACGTTACTTGTAAGTTACTCATAAGTTGAAACACGTCGAGGTAATGTTTAGCAAACCCGAAACTTATTTCTAACCTATGAGTAACGTGTTATAAGCACGTTACGCGATCGTTGAAACACTTAGACACACGTTTCTTGTAAGTTACTGATAAGTCGAAACACGTCCAGGGAATGTTTAGCGTCAGTGTTCCAGACTCCCTGTTTTTTTTTTCCTTTTTTTTTTTCTTCGGTATGACGGTGATGTTGACACTTCAATTTCTAGTGCGGTTATGATTTAAATCGTTGAGCGGTAGCCTATTAATTATATTATATTATAACCGCACTAGAAATCGAAGTGTCAACATCACCGTCATACCGAAGAAAACAAAAAACAACCAAAAAGAAACCAGGGAGTCTGGAACACTGACGCTAAACATTACCTCGACGTGTTTTGACTTATGAGTAACTTACAAGTAACGTGTGTCGACGTGTGTCAACGATCGCCTAACGTGCCAACAACTTATGGCCAGCTATGCGGAACGTGTGGCATATGCTGGCATATGTCAGAAAATTTTCAACATGCTGAAAATTTGTCGACGTACTCGGCATACTACGACGTATGCCAGTTTGCTTCAGCGTGCTTCAGCTCTTAACGTATACAAAACTTACCCATAACGTATTTGACGTGTGCCATCGTATTCGGCAAATATTTCATACATTGGTATACACTGGCTAAAACGTCAAGGTGTGACAGCGGCTTGACACTTCGATGTCTAGTGCAGTTATGATTTGAATCGTCGAGCCGCAGCCTTTTAATAGGCTACGCCAGGTGATCGTCGGCGATACGCTGCCGCGCTATGCATAAGTTAGACTATCGTTGGGCATAGGTTGTGAACGCCAACAACATGCTCAGCATTCGTTGATATAAGTTATCTATATGTTATTGAAACGTTCTGTGTACGTTACTAATACGTTATGCATACGTCCAACTCGTTATGAATACGTCCGAAACTGGAAAAAAAAAACATCAATAGTTCAGCGTACGCCAGCGTTTTACATACATTTTGATACCTTTCCATACGCTGGCTAAAACGTCAAGGTGTGATAGGGCCTTTAGCTGTGTGGTGTGGAAAATGGATGCAGACCAGAGTGTAGAAGCAGTAAAGAGCATGTATGAGATATCTATCTGCACACTCTCAATTCATATCTGCTGACATAGACTTTAGACAATTAACTAAATAATATACAATGAAATAACTAGGTTTAAGCTCTGAGTGTAACTCTTTTACCCCCTCGGGGACAAAATTATCTTTTACCCCTGTTACAATATTATCTGGAAATTTTTTAAACAAAATTCATTGGGTGAGAGGGTTACATTGAAGGGTGGGGGGGGGGGGGAGGGGATCTTCAGATAGGTTGTCTTAAGAATTGGATGGACCATGTAATTGAGTACGTTATATTTACTTGCGCCACCTAAGGTGAAGGAGGTTATGTTTTCACCCCTCTGTCTGTTTGTTACTTGCAAAATCGAATCAAGTATATTGGTCAGTCGATTGTATTCTCCTGTCTGTTTGTTTGTCTGTCAATCGCCTACAGGTCACAATTAAAAATTGATCTTCACGAAACCTCACCACGTTGTAGAGGTAGTCTCAACTGAGAAGCCTATTGATTTTGAAGTCAAAGGTCAAAAGTCATCTTGAGGTCAAATTTCTAAAATCACCATTTTTCTTCCGATTGACTTGAAATTTGAACAACTTTTGCAGAGTGCATCTCTGAATTGGGAAACCAACTATTTTTGAGTTCAAAAGGTCAAACGCCATCTCAAGGTCAAACGTCTAAAATCATCAATTTTCAACTGAAAAATCGTCAATTTCCATCCTATTAACCTGAAAGCTGAACAATATTTGCATTGTCCAACACTGAATTGGAAAGCAACTATTATTGAGGTTCAAAGTCAATGGTCAACTCAAAGTCAAACTTCGAAAATCATGAAATTTCATCTGAAAATCGTCAATTTTTATCTGTTTAATATGAAAATTAACCAGCAATTGCAGAGTGCATCACTGAATTTGCAGCAACTGTTTTTGACGTTAAAAGGCCAAAGGTCAACTCAAGGTCAAACTCATAAAATCATCAATTTCAATCTAAAAAATAATTAATTTTCATCCAATTGACCTGAGCTTTGAATAAGATTGTCAGTTTTAATCTTAATGAAATGTACAATTTGATTTTTCCAAGGCAACCTTTGGAGACGGGTGTGGATTTTGCAAGTATCGTGCTCTGCAATTAGGCCATCAGCCATGGCTCAGAAAGTGCCTGAAAATCAAGTTTCGTTCCACTCATCGGGGGGGGGGGGTAGACAAAACCTTGATAATATGATAGTTTATATCCAAATACATACGTATCCAAAAGTTTTCCACTCAAATAGCTGCAGTTATTGTGTATTTTCATTTTTGAAAATCGATGCATTCGCCGCGCTCTCTCATTTGAATTTTCTCCACATGGATCACGTGACGCCTCGACAGCCAATAGATGCTCCCCCGTGTATTATTCACCTGGACAATGCAGCAAACGAAGAAGTCAAACGTTTTACGTCTGTAAGATGGGATAAATGGAAAGAAAGTGTAAACAAATGGCTCATCTTAGACGGTCACGAACGACGTTTAGCCGAGAATGCCGGCGCGGGAGGACCACCTTCGATCATGGGCCTATTGTACCCGGAGTGCCGCTGTAAAGATTTCAAGCTACCCCCCCCCTCTTTCAAGTTACCTCTCGGTAATCTGAAATCGATTTCAAGTTACCCCCGGTGCATTAATTCAGCGGCCGACGGGGCTTGAACTCAGGACCCAAGGATCCCAAGCCGCCACCCTAACAACTACTCAGGACCCCAGGATCCCAAGCCACCACCCTAACCACTACTCAGGACCCTAGGATCCCAAGCCACCACCATAACCACTACTCAGGACCCTAGGATCCCAAGCCACCACCCTAACCACTACTCCGGACCCTAGGATCCTAAGCCACCACCCTAACCACTACTCAGGACCCTAGGATCCTAAGCCACCACCCTAACCACTACTCAGGACCCTAGGATCCCAAGCCACCACCCTAACCACTACTCAGGACCCAAGGATCCCAAGCCACCACACTAACCACTAGTCAGGACACTAGGATCCCAAGTCGCCACCCTAACCACTGAGCCAACACCAGGCTACACACTCAGCCTGTCATCCTTCCGAGGAAGGCGAAATGAGTACCAGTTCCAGTGTGTGTACTGGTAGAGGGGCACTGCTTCAGCGTCACAGTCGTGCTTCAAGAAATGAGTGCTACCCTAGCAGCTAAGCTGCCATACGACCACCACCACCACAACGAAATTGTGAATTAAAAATAAGCTGTTTTCATTGCCTTTCTTATACATTGATTTTATTGCGTTGTTTCCATAATTGTAAATATAGTCTGAGTTGGTTACAAAGATATACCATTATGTCTATTTGTATCAACTATATCGAAGAAGGATTTCATAAAAATGTGGCAAAAACTATAACTGTATGGAGAAATAGTGATTTCAATTAATAACAACATTAAAATAAAATCATTCATAATAAAATCAAAATTCATTGCGAACTCTATAATGGTGGTCACGTCAGGCCCCCCTAACAAACGGACGCCAACGTTGTCAGGCCGAATGAAAACCCGTCATTCTTGTTACAAAAACAGCTAAAATTGATGAAAAAGCGGTTCATTCCGGTTACTGCAGTGCGAACAAGATGGCGGATACAGTAGAACGACCTGTAACGGAATGTAAATTTTTAGTGCTTGTGCCTCGAAAATAAATGTAATATATATATATATATATATATATATATATATATATATATATATATATATATTATATATAGTGTGTAGTACCTGATGTAGTTTTAACAATTTATTAAACCGAATTTTGTTGTGATGATAATGTTTGGTTTGTCTGTATTTCGAGCCCCCGAGTGAAGGATCGCTAGTTGTGTAGGCCCAGTTCAACATAGGGGATCGTGTATGGGATCTTTTTACAGTTTTTACTTCATATTAACTTTGTATTTTATTGGAATTTCTTCTTCCTCTTCTTCTTCTTCTTCTTCTTCTTCTTCTTCTTCTTCTTCTTCTTCTTCTTCTTCTTCTTCTTCTTCTTCTTCTTCTTCTTCTTCTTCTTCTTCTTCTTCTTCTTCTTCTTCTTCTTTCGGCTCGCTCCCGTTAGGGGTCGCCACAGCGGATCAACCGTCTCCATTTCGCTCTATCCTCCACATCTTCCATTGACACTCCAACCACCCGCATGTCCGCCCTCACCATATCCATGAACCTCTTCTTTGGCCTTCCTCTTCTCCTCCTGCCTGGCGGCTCCATCCTCAACATCCTTCTCCCGATATACTCCGCTTCCCTCCTGTGCACATGTCCAAACCATCTCAATCTCGCCTCTCTCACTTTGTCTCCAAACCGTCCTACCTGCGCTGTCCCTCGAATATACTCATTCCTTATCCTGTCCATCCTTGTCACTCCCAACGAGAATCGCAGCATCTTTAACTCTGCCACCTCCAGCTCCGCTTCCTGTTTTTTTTGGTAGCACCAACGCCTCTAAACCATACAACATAGCTGGTCTCACTACCGTCTTATATACTTTCCTCTTCACTCTTGCAGCTACCCTTCTGTCACAAATCACTCCTACAACTCTTCTCCACCCACTCCATCCTGCCTGCACTCTCTTTTTCACTTCTCTCCCACACTCTCCGTTACTTTGGACAGTTGATCCCAAGTATTTAAACCCATCCACCTTCCCCACCTAAATTCCTTGCAATCGCACCATACCACCACCCTCCCTCTCATTTAAGCACATGGACTCTGTCTTACTCCGACTGACTATCATTCCCCTTCTCTCTAGTGCGTACCTCCACCTCTCGAGGCTCGCGTCAGCCTGCTCCCTACTCTCCCGACAGATCATGATGTCATCCGCGAACATCATAGTCCATGGGGACTCCAGTCTGATCTCGTCCGTCAACCTGTCCATCACCATTGCAAACAGGGAAGGGCTCAGAGTCGATCCTTGGTGCAATCCCACTTTTACCTTAAACCGGTCTGTCATTCCTACCGCACACCTCACCGCTGTCACACTGTCCTCATACATATCCTGCACGATCCTCACATACTTCTCCACCACTCCCGACTTCCTCATACAATGCCACAACTCCTCTCTTGGCACCCTATCATAAGCTTTCTCTAAATCCACAAACACACAATGTAACTCCTTCTGGGCTTCCCTATACTTCTCCATCAACATTCTCAAAGCAGACATCGCATCAGTGGTGCTCTTTCCTGGCATAAACCCATATTGCTGCTCACAGATCGTCACCTCTCCTCTCAACCGAGCTTCCACTACTCTTTCCCACAACTTCATGGTGTGGCTTAACAATTTTATCCCTCTGTAATTTCCACAGCTCTGCACATCACCCTTATTCTTGAAAATCGGAACCAGTAACTTCATCTCCACTCCTCCGCATCCTCTCACTTTCCAAGACTTTATTAAACAATCTGGTTAACAACCCCACTGCCATCTCTCCTAAGCACTTCCATGCCTCCAATGGTATACCATCTGGGCCAACCGCCTTTCCACTTTTCATCTTCTTCATAGCGGTCCTCACTTCATCCTTACTGATCCACCCCACTTCCAGATTCACTATCTCCACCTCTTCCAACCTTCTCTCTCTCTCATTTTATTCATTCATCAGCTCCTGAAAGTACTCCATCCACCTTCTCAACACACTCTCCTCGCTCGTCAGCACATTCCCATTTGCGTCCTTTATCACCGTAACCTGCAGCACATCCTTCCCAGCGCGGTCCCTCTGTCTTGCCAATCGGTATAAATCCTTTTCCCCTTCTTTTGTATCCAACTTCTCATACAGCTCGTCATATGCCTTTTCCTTGGACTTTGCCACCTCTGTCTTTGCCTTTCGCCACCACTCCTTGTACTCCTGCCTACTTTCTTCATCTCTCTGACTATCCCACTTCTTTTTCGCCAACCCCTTCTTCCTTATACTTTCCTGTACTTCCTCATTCCACCACCAAGTCTCCTTATCTTCCTTCCTCTGTCCAGATGTCACACCAAGTACCTTTCCAGCTATCTCCCTCACAAACTTCTGCTGTCGTTACCCAATCATCCCACCCATCTTTACCACCATCCAATGCCTGTCTCACCTCCTCCCTAAATTTCACGCAACAGTCTTCCTCCTTCAGCTTCCACCATCTGGTCCTTGGTTCAGCCCTCACTCTCTTCCTCAACCTCACCTCTAAAGCATCCTACAGACCACCAATCGATGCTGTCGAGCTACACTCTCCCCTACCACCACCTTACAGTCACTAATCTCTTTCAGGTTGCATCTCCTGCTTAAGATGTAATCCACCTGTGTGCACTTTCCTCCACTCCTGTATGTCACCCTGTGTTCCTCCTTCTTCTTGAAATACGTATTTACCACTGCCATTTCCATTCTTTTTGCAAACTCTACCACCATTTGCCCTTCCACATTTCTCTTGTTGAGACCGTACCTACCCATCACCTCCTCATCCTCTTTATTCCCTTCCCCAACATGCCCATTGAAATCTGCTCCAATCACCACTCTTTCATCCTTGGATACACTCTCCACCACTTCATCTAACTCACTCCAGAAATCTTCTTTATACTCCATCTCACACCCCATATGTGGGGCATATGCACTGATGACATTCATCATCACCACTTCAATTTCCAACTCCAATATCCTCTTGACATAATCTTCCTTCAGGATTACCCCGACACTATTTCTCCTCCCATCCACACCATGGTAGAACAGTTTGAAACCACCTCCAATGCTCCTTGCCTTACTCCCCATCCACTTGGTCTCTTGTACACACAGTATGTCCACCTTTCTTCTCTCCATCATATCAGCCAACTCTTGCCCTTTGCCAGTCATCGTCCCAACATTCAGAGTTCTAGCTCTCACCTGCACACTTCTACCCTTCCCCCTCTCCCACTGTCTCCAGACTCGCCTTCTCCGTCTCCTTCTCCTCCTTCGCCCAGCAGTAGCACAATTTCCACTGGTACCCTGCTGACCACCGGTATCGGTGGCGGTCGTTGGTAACCCGGGCCTCGACCGATCCATTATGGAAATTCGTTTTGTTGTCTGCATAATGATTTGGCATAGGTTTTTACGCCGGATGCCCTTCCTGACGCAACCCTGGTCGCCTCTTACGACACACAGGGATATGGTACACCTATTCTAACCGGGGCATACTCTCTCTAACCGGGAACAAAGGCACACACTGAAAGTGCTATGTGCTTTTAAAGCAAATATCACAAACTGTTTGGCCAGCCGACTGCATGGCACAAGAAATATGCTCCCTCTTTAATACTCGACTACCCCAGGAACACCTCTGGCTATGACTTACCCTCCACTCCCTCCTCATGTTTATATGTGTGTTGTACCATCCACCAAACACTGATGACTGCATTTACATCTCGCTCTCTGAAAACATGGACGAACTTCTGTCCTCTCATCCCAACTCTCTCTTCCTCATATGTGATGACTTCAATTGTCATCATGCCAGTTAGCTGGGTGTGGGTACCTCTCTCACCTGCCACAGCACTTCAGCAAAAGTCACCTCACCTGTCACAGCACTGCGATTCATTGGAACTGGTACAATCTGTCAACTTCCCAACCTGGATCTCAACCAACAGTACTCCATCTCTTCTGGATCTGATTTTGACCAATCTCCCTGAAAATACCTGTTGTTCTTCTTTCGCTCCAATCGGTTCATCTCACCACATGCTTGTCAAAATAGACATCTCTCTGGATGTTATGGAGAACCGCCTCAGTGCCGTCGAGTCTGGCATTTCACTCAGGCCAACTGGCAGGAACTTCAAGCAGACATTAAACTTCTCGACTGGTCTCCCATCTTTACTTTCTCTGACTTCAACTCGTCCTCAGAATTCTTTCAAAGAATCTTGCTCTCTCTCATGCCCAGATTTGTCCCATCTCGTCTTCAGTTGTCCTACCTTTTCTCCTGCCCATGGTACACAGCCTGTGGCGAGGCTGTTGTTCTGAAACAACTTGCCTTCGCCTCATGGAAGACTAATCTCATTGAAGGCAATCTCAGTTCCTTCCAGAAAGCTCGGACAAGTGTGTGTCTACCCTCAAGAAAGCCAGAAAAGAGCATCTTTCTAATCTCAAGTCTGAACTCTCGAACCTGCCTCCCTCCTCTAAATCCTGGTCATGTCTTGATAAATCTGTTTCTCGTATATATTGCCCCTCCATCCCCACCCTTCCCTCAAATGGCTGCACAGCTAGCACTGCACATGAAAAGGCTGAATGCCTAAACTTCGTGTTTGCTTCTAAATATTATGTCCCAAACCCATCACTTTCTGTACCCACCTTCCCCAGTTGCATCCAGCTGTTCCTGGACTCTGTGTTCTTTTCTCCTGACAACATGAAGAGCTCGCTGTCAATCCTTGACTCAGATTCTGCATTCAGTCCAGATGGCATCAGCCCACGTGTCCTCCAAACCTGCTCTGCTACTCTTGCTCATTGTCTCTGCTCTGTTCACCCTCCCATTTGCTCAAGGTCATCTGCCATCTGGTTGGAAATCAGCAAACGTTACTGCTCTGCATAAGAAAGGTGCAAAAACAGATCCCTACAACTACAGACCAATCAGCCTTCTCCCACTCATCATCAAGGTTCTGGAATCCCTCATCGCTTCAGACATTAAATCCTTCTTCTTCTCCAATGGCGTGATTTCCGATCGTCAATTTGGATGCAGACCAGGCCACTCTACCCTGGATATGCTGCTTCTGCTCTCCCATCAATTGATGGAGATGCTCAATGCTAGACATTAAATTAGAGCCATATCCCAAGACATAGCACATGCTTTCGATACGGTTTGGCACCCTGCCCTGCTATCCAAAATAATCTCTTCTCATAGCTCAGAGACTTCCTCTCCTGTCACAGTCAATGAGTGTTCCTTAAGCCTGTATCTCACTGGGCTGCGACAGCTCGCAACAAAATGCGAACGGGATTCTCCAACATGTCTGGAAACGTTCGCGGTGGTTCTCAATTTCCTCACGTGAGTCGCAGGACGTCGCTCTGGTGTCGCAGGACGTCGCTCTGGTGTCGCTGGAATTTTGAACATGTTCAAAAAATTCGTGCGACAAATTTTATCTCAAAATAGTCACAGAGTCGTCGCGGTTGTCTCGGAGCAGTCTTGAACCCTTCTCAATTTCGTTTCCGTGAGTCAGAAGGTGCGACAAATGTGACATGGAATGTAATGTAGATAGATTCACAATAGTTCAATCCAGATATGACTTAAAAAAAACAACAAAAAAAATAAACTCATTGTCCATATTGTAAAACCAGCATTGTCTGTCCTCTTTCTCTCCTGTTCTGAGTAATGGCCTTCAATGCAAACTTTTCACTTTCCCATCATTCCTTTCACCTTCCCATCATTCATAAATCACGGCACACATATTTTTACATAAATTAGGTCACACACAAAATATGGTCACACCCACAAGCCCCTATCAAGGCAGATGAACAATTGGGTCACACACAATGTTTGTGGGTGCAACGTTGACAAGTAACAGAAAACTTTGAACAATCAGGCTTGGTCAGCATTCTCCTGTAATCCCACCATCCTGTTCTGCCAGGGCACAGCTACCACACCATTGTAGTACTCAGTCAGGTACTCTCTTACTCGTTTCCCAACTGACAATATGATTGCTGGAAGGGAGAGGCCTCGTGTGTGTGTGTGTCTGTATATATATATATATATATATATATATATATATATATATATATATATATATATATATATATATATATATATATATATATATATATATATATTGTTGTGGTTGAGGAAATTCGCAAACCACCATCCAGGTCCCGTAGGTGAGATATCTCTGTAAGTATATGTGTAGTTAGCCCCAAACCCGTTGTTTAGAGGGAATAAATGTCATTCATTCGGGCTGCGACCCTTTAAGATAGCCGTTTTTCTGTTCTATCTTTATTTTGAGCCAACCACGTCTCAACAGCCATCACACAACAACCACCAACCGCAACGCCGCTTCACAACAACAACAACAACGCCAACAGCCACGACCTTTACCGTCACATCTCGCTCTCGCAACCATCGCATCACCGCCATTCCCGCGCCGCTTGTGGGCACCGATCCTGGACTCGTACAGGGCGCGCACCGAGCAGCGGGTGCAAAAAGCGGCCTTTCCGAGAAATCGGATCAAGAATGATTCATGCCCACTTCTGTTCCGTCCTATCAGCGAGCGTGGGGCGATTTGGCCCCGCCTCCAGGCGCGTCGGAGTATAATCGATATATGCAGATTCGAGGATCAGGAATGATACACGCCCACTTTTCCTCTGTCCAATGGGCGAGCGTGGCTCCGCCCCTGAGCCGATCCTGATCCAAAAATCTGCATATGGTTTCTCCTATTGCACTATAAAGCGCCAAGCGCGGGGCGAAAAGAGTGAAAGAGTTGGAGAGTTGTGGCGGCGGCGAAATCAGTCGAGAGAGTGTCTGTCGGGGTCCGGAGAGGTGGAGAAGCCAAGGAGCTTTGTGGAGGTCTGCGCTCGTGTCAGAGTCGGGGAGCTGCGGAGAGGGGAGGCCGGGAACGCGGTCGAGGTCGCAGTGGAGTCGCTCGTCGCGGGACGCAAGCCAGCCAGATATCCTCTTTCCCCCGAGCATCAACAACCCCCCCCCTGTTTCCCCCCGCGCTGAGATAGTGTGAGAAGGGGGCCCCTTTCCCACCCCATTCCAGGCCGTGCCAGCGAGGCCCGCGGAGTCGGGGCGCCGCCGCCATTTTCCGGCTCATCACCAGACGGGTAGGCTCGAAGCGGTCTCGGCCCCAGGCCCGTCTGCCCCCTTATCGTTGAGGGTGGCCCCTTTTTTCTTTTGCTTTGGAGTATATGTGTTGTCGGCGCCGTCTGTGAAGTAAAACTGTGTAAGTGTTGCCGTGTGCTCGCGTAGTCGGTAGTAGATCTGCATTGTGTTTCTTTTGTTGCATTTGCTTTTGGTGCATAATTGTGGTAATTGTATATGTGTGCTTTCCGTTTGCCGCGGAATAAATGTGCTTTATGTTGAACTCTTTCTCCCGTTTCGCTTCGTCTTTTCTCTAATTGAATCTCCATCTTACTTCACGTAAAGGGTTGGTCGTGGGCTAAATATGCCCGATAATTAATCGGAACCGTCGAGGTTGATGATAACACCGCTCGGTTATCCCGATAGTACGGAACGGGTCGCTTAAAGTGGCCCGTGTCCGAAGTCGACCTGCGGCGAGGTGCGATCGCCCGGTCTACCCTCCGTGTGGGTACTTAGGTAGGTCGAATTTGGCGAACAACCCTATCCCACGCGGGGGGGCCGATTGGCACGATCGTGGTGAGGCCGAAAGGCCCACCCATGACTAGTTCCCGGCGTTAGTCCGAGAGGGTCATGACGGGATTGTCCGTCCGGTGGGCGACGTGCCGCGATTCGAGTTACGTGGCCGCCAGCACGCCGGCGGGCGCAAATCCGCAACAATATATATATATATATATATATATATATATATATATATATATATATATATATATATATATATATATATATATATATATATATATATATATATATATATGTCCCGATTTCTAAATTGTCACGCACAGTTGTCATGCGACTGTTGCACAACATTTGTGCGATGGTCACACGACCGTCGTGTGACCATAGTGAGACAGTTGCATGTGCCAAAAAAATCTCAGTTTTGTCACCTGAACGTCGCGAGAATGTCATGCGACATGTATGCGAACTCCAGGCGAAGTTCATCCCAAATTTCGCCGGGAGTTCGTGGGACATTCGTGCTATATTCGTGAGACATACGCAAATGTGTTTTAGTATAAATTCAGTGTGATTCCAAGTGAAAATTATCGCTGTTTTATCGCAATTTGGTGTCTCCAACTAGTCGTGAGCTGTCGCAGCCCAGTGAGATACAGGCTTTAATGGAGTTCTCTCATCACCTCTTCCTGTCCAGGCTGGAGTTCCTCAAGCCAGCATTCAGGGCACTGTTGTTTTTCTGGTTTTCATCAATGATATCTCTGACTCTCTGGAAAATCTTCTTTATCACTTTGCTGATGCCTCCACCCTTTGCTGTACCATCTGTCATCCCTCAGATCGGCAAGCAGCAGCTTCTTCGCTCACTGCAGATCTGGATAAAATCACAAACTGGTCCATCACGTGGAACATGTCTTTCAATCCGGACAAATCTCACACTCTCACTATGTTTTTCCAAAAGGACCGTAACCACCATCTCTTCTCTTTCCCCATTCATAACCACAATATTTTCTACTGACGTTAATCAACCCCAAACCCACCTCCTTCAAATTCCCTGCTTCCCTTCCTGAAAGTCCCATTTTGTTTACCCCGTGTACCCTGCCCATCTCTCTCCCTTCCAAAGATCTCCTCATATCTCTGTTCCTCACTGTTTTGGCCTTCCCTTTCCCGCCCCTCATGTCTGCTGCTCCCCTTTTTGTACGTTCTGTGTGTTAGCTCTCATACGAGCCTTGACATTGTACACAACAACAAAAAAGGTGGCGTGATAGGTTGTGGAGTATTGGGTGAGGGCATAACGTTTGTTTGAGGGTCTGCCCAGTAAGCCATACATGCCCGAACAAAGTTTCTGCCAAAATCTGCAGGCAGCTAATGACGGGACCCGCTGCCATGAAGGCGGTCCCAGAGCTGATGAAGGCCATGAGTGCACTTGTGCACACCAGTTGGATGTCATGCTTTGAACAGGTATCATCTGTATTCACTCCTTGTTTCTGTCTCTGTCTCTCTCTGTCTGTCTGTCTGTTTGTCTGTCTGTCTGTCTCTCTCTCTCTCTCTCTCTCTCTCTCTCTCTCTCTCTCTCTCTCTCTCTCTCTCTCTCTCTCTCTCTCTCTCTCTCTGTTTTTTCGTTGACACAAACTTGGCAGAGACAGGGATGCTGTGTCATCACTCCTCAGCACCCCTCATCATGACCTACCATCCTGTACCAAAACCAGCCTGCATGATACCAACATGGTGGAGGAGACCAACTATTGTCTTTACAAGTCCTGCCTTGTTTTGATCTCCTTCATTGTGTGAGTATGATATTTTGGTGCCATAGTGGGTTATATATTTCCTCTTTTGTTTGTATACATTATCGAGGCTCTTATGAGAGCTAAAACACAATGCACAGCAAGGAGGGCATGAGACACAAGGGGTGGGAGAGGGAAGGCCAAAACGGTGGAGAACAAAGACATTAGGAGATCTGTGAATGGGAGAGGGATGGGGGTGGAGAACACGGGGTCTACAGGATGGACATTACAGGGACTTTCAGGAAGGAAAGCAGAGAATTTGAAGGAGTTGGGTTTGGGGTGGATTAACGTGGGAGAAAAGATCGAGGTTTTTGATGGGGGATGATAAGAGGTGGTGGTGAACAGCTGTTTTGAAGGCCTGGAGGGAAGAATGGGATTGAACAGTGTGTGGGAGTTTATTCCAAAGGTGGAAAAAAGAGGAATGAAAGAGTGAAGGTGAGCAGTGATTCGTGATTTTGGTAGTTTTTACCAGAATGGGGTTGGTGGCGGACCTTGAGTGCCCTGCGGAATAAGTTCAGGTTTTTCAGATCTTTCCTTCCTCATTTATTTGTCCTTGTGTGCCCGATCTGTCGGAGTATTGTTTCGACTGAACGTGTCTGTGTTAATGGACGATCTGATGCAACAATATTATCTGAAATTTAATTTACAATAATAACTTTCAAATATTTTCTCACCTAACTATTCAACTGGCTTCATTACCCAGGAATAATCCCCCCCCCCAAATAAACAAAAAAACTCAATTTCAACATGCTACTTAATTGGCCTCAGTAAACAATGCAAGCAGATAAAATACTATGTGGTTATTCCTCATTTAATGTGGTAGTTGTGTTCCAGGAATTTACCACGTCGGCTGAAAATGCGCAAAACAAAAGTAATTTTCCCATAAGAAACAAAGTAATAGGTGTTGGTTGTTTGTCAAGACGGGTGGATTGGGAAGTCTGAGGGAGAGTCACTGATGCAATCAAATTATGGCATAACACTGAGCACTCACTTTGATTCTATCAGCATTTGAACCAATCGTTTATAAGGTGGATTCTGTAAGGCCAAGTGCCATTTGTGTGGCATTACATCATAATGCCATTAAGGCATTCCATTATAATGCCATTATTATGACATTACGGTACTTTTAAGGTAGCCAATGTCCACTGCTTGTTCACCGTTCTCTTATCACTCGATCATTTTTTATTTCACCTTTAATGAAATAGATTTCCTTTTTTTCTTTGTCACAGAAGCACAAGTATTACTTGTTGATCCCTATTTTTTTTTGTATACATTGTCGAGGCTCGTATGAGAGCTAACACATGACACACAACAAGGGGGGCAGGAGACAAGAGGGGCAGGAGAGGGAAGGACAAAACAGTGGGGAACAGAGGAATTGGGAGATCTGTGGAAGGGAGAGGGATGGGGCCGGGAACACGGGATATACAATATGGACATTACAGGGACTTTCAGGACCTTACACGACATGGAACTTTCAGGAAAGAAGGCAGGGAATTTGATCATTGTGTCAGAGGATGCACAAGATATTACGTGATACGTTTATTGGGGGTTTAAATGCACGCACGCAAAGATGGCAAAGAATTGGAGGCTGAGGGTTGCCACGTATTTGGTATTGGTCAACTTCAGCTCCGTATCCCACAGCTCATTTCGGATAAGTTCAGTCGGTGTGGAGTGATGACTGGCAGCCATTTAATAACGAAAATGTATGCGCAATATGGAAAAGGTCATAAATTCATCAGCCACTTCATAGCGAAAGTGCATTATGTGAGGAATTACTGTATGCAGTCACATGAATAAAACGGTAAATACTTTCATTAATATGAATAAAATGAGTGGATGGCTTTTCTAAAGTTTGCACACAATCGTTGTTTTTTTGTTGAATCTCTGTCACAAGGTTCTATATCTTGCTTTTGCAACACTGTTTCATCAAACACAAATGTGTGGCAAAAAACAATTCTTTCATCATAAGCTTTGAAAAATATCAAGGTTAAATAATAAGGTTTATCTGTATAATGCCAGCATGCTTGATTCTTGCCATGCGGTTTTGTATTTGGGTCACTCAGGCTATCTGCGTGACTATTTGCACTCCATTGTTGGGGCTCGAGGTTATATATTTAATTAAGTAGCTTGTCACCGAGATATGACAGCAAATTGAATTAGGTACTTTACAGTGACCCAGAGTTTAAGAAGTGTCTGATACGTATCTGCAGTGCTTTGACATCATCTTGAATGAGCCAAAGTCAAAGGAAAATATATCATAATTGGAAAAACAAAACAGTTTTCCCCATTTGGAAGCAGTCCAAACATGCCATGAAAGCTTGGCACATCCTTATGAAACAGTTTGAAATTGTCTTGCATGGCATTTTTGTGAAGGGTTCACCATATGGTTTTATTTTACATTGGGGAGAGACACAGTTTAGCAATTATTACATCAAACAATGAGGCTATACTGAAGTCACTTCTTTTCCCACTCGATTACGCCTTCAAAGAGACCCTCTGTGGAGATCATATTGTTTGTTGTTCCACCTTTTCTTTGGAAAAGCTTTAAATATTCTTTGTTTTTGTCATATTCCACCAGTGCAGTGGGACTACATTCACCATCTGGGTGCATGATGACCACCCCTCCTTGAAGTATTGTCGAGAAATAAATTAGATACAATGTGTTCTAAAAAAAACCGCTAAAAACAAGTTTTGTAGAAATTCTATACAACTTGAGGAAAAAAAAATTGTATCGCATAATGTTTAAAAATTTACAAGAACATGTTTACCTTAATAACAGGTTCTTTACATTTTATACCTTTACATTTTCTATGGAATAAATTCTGAAATAAATTTTAAATATTTTGTATAGAACTCATTCTTAATTATATAGCTTCAAAATAACCTATTCTATAGAATTTGCTAAGTTGCATAGAATTATAAAAATTCTATAGAACAGATTCTTTATTACACTGGAAATGACAAATAAGCCTTTAAAAGCCTTGTGCCACATCAGCACCACACCACCACGTATGTGCATTTCTGTCTTACCGCATTCAACAACATGCTCCGTCAACTCCACTCCACTGCTCCCCCCACCCAAATCCCCACACCATGGATTGTATTGTAAATTCTGGAGAGTTCTTTTGACTTTATAGAATCTCGAGATGATTTAGTGTCTCATAAATTCTGGAGAGTTCTATTGACTCCTACAGAATCACAAGAGGAGACTTGGTTTCTATTAGCAATTCTGCATGGAAATATTTTATAAACTATGCATAGAATCTCAAGAGAAGATATTGATTTGATTGAAAATTCAGTGTAGAATGCTGTTGTGTTACAAAGACCACTAAATAATTTGTGTGTATATATATATATATATATATATATATATATATATATATATATATATATATATATACACACACACACACACACACACACACACACACACACACACACACACACACACACACACACACACACACACACACACACACACACACACACACACACACACACACACACACACACACACACACACACACACACATACCGGGCGTAGTGGTGTGCGTCTGTAATCCGGCTACTCGGAGGCTTGGGTTGGAGGATCGCTTGATGACGGGAGCTCTGCACTTGGCCGCGCTATGAGAGGGTGTAGGGCAGCCCGGAATCATGGCGAAACCCAAATCCTTATCCCTGTGTCGTAAGAGGCGACCAGGGTTGCGTCAGTAAGGGCATCTGGCGTAAAACCTGTGCCAAATCAGTATGCGGATCATAACGGATGATCCGCTGTGGCGACCCCTAACGGGAGCAGCCGAAAGACGAACAACAACAACATATATATGTATACTGTATATGTTGTTCGTCTTTCGGCTGCTCCCGTAAGGGGTCGCCACAGCGGATCATCCGTTATGATCCGCATACTGACTTGGCACAGGTTTTACGCCGGATGCCCTTCCTGACGCAACCCTAGTCGCCTCTTACGACACAGGGATAAGGATTGGGTTTCACCATGATTCTGGGCTGCCCTACACCCTCTCATCGCACGGCCCAGTGCAGGGCTCCCGTCCTCAAGCGATCCTCCAACCCAAGCCTCCGAGTAGCCGGATTACAGGCGCGCGCCACTACGCCCGGTTATATGTATACTGTATACTGTATATGTATATGTATGTGTATACATATATATATATATATATATATATATATATATATATATATATATATATATATACACATACACATATATGTATATAGTTATGGATTTCAGAATCGGATCCGAGTACTGCACACAACATCCAGGTCCTCAGACAGTTATTTCCATAAATCTGTGTTCAGAATAGCCCCACCCCCTTGTCTGGTGGGATTCTAACTATTTGATGCATTGGAGAATAGTAATGAATAGGTTCCCTTTCTTTCTTATTGGGTAACCTTTTCCTCTTTATAACACTTTCATGACGTATGATTTTATGCCAGTTTTTATTTCCGCATGAGCGATAATCACCGTTCATGCACACGAGAGATAGCCATTAGCCCGACATAGACTCATTCTACCCCTTTCCATCAAGAAGTATTGGCTTGGAAATAAACGATCGATTTACACTTTGGACTTTGATTAAACACACCGCGGGCTTTTCCTGAACAGTTATTCTGACGGCCAGACATGGCAATGAATCATTTACCTCAGGCATCCACGTTTCTCCATCGACGTTCGACACCCACCTCGCTTTCATCGACGTTTGCCATCCACCTTTTTCCATCGACGTTTGTTGCCTTGTTCGGCAGCTCTTTCACGCTGGCTGGCTCTTGTTCGTGTCGAGCTGAACGGGGAGGTGATGGTTGACATTGACGTTTTGTGAATGCCTCACGTTTTCGTTCGATAATTCTGCCAAATGGCTGCTTTCTGGCATTCGTCCAGTTTCCCAAACATGGCGGCATGAGCCAGGCCTGTGTTGGTTGTGAGTTGCATCTCGCTCGATGGTGGGGAGAGAATGATCGTGGGGGTTGACGGTTGTAGGTCACATGCAGCGAAGCACCAATAGGCAAGCTGGATTTGGCTGAAGTCTGCTTGAGGCTCTGCCCACCCTGGTCACCTATAAAAAGAATGGGAGGACAGCCTTCCTGATGGTTGGTCACAGCTCCTGACGGTTGGTGACAGATCTTGATAGCTCCTGACAGTTGGTGATAGCTCCTGACGGTTGGTGATAGCTCCTGATGGTTTGTGATAGGTCCTGATGGTTAGTGATGGCTCTTGATGGTTGATGATAGCTTGTGGCCGTTGGTGACAGCCCCTGACGGTTGGTGACAGCTACTGACGGTTGGTGACAGCTCCTGATGGTTGGTGATATCTCTTGACGGTTGATGATAGCTCCTGACGGTTGGTGATAGCTCTTGACGGTTGATGATAGCTCCTGACGGTTGGTGACAGGTCCTGGCAGTTGGTGACAGCTCGTGGCAGTTGGTGACAGCTCCTGGCAGTTAGTGACAGCTCCTGATGGTTGGTGACAGCTCCTGACTCTTGGTTACAGCTCCTTATAGCTCCTGACCATTGGTTACAGCTCCAGATAGCTCATGACCGTTGGTGACGGTTGGAACGTAGCTACTGGTTCTGCTCTGTATCTGACTCTTGGAGTACCTGATTCTTGTGGCCCTGGTTGCTGGGGGTGACGACCTGACGTTGATTGGTGTTCGAGCCTGTTTGCAGGTGGGTGCACAGCGAGGCAGAGCGCTGGCAGTGGACCAAGGCATGCACACACATTTTGGGTCATTTTAGTAGACGTACGATGACTCCTGCCTTGGTAAGCCGAGACCGGATTTCTTTTCCTCCTGAACGATCTGTTGGGTACTAAAGATACAGACAAACAACGTCAGTACAATTTTAAAACATTTATTGAACAAACAAACATTATGTGTGCTGGCACAGGAGTTTCTGGACAGACAAATTTACTCCAGATCTCTCAACATAACCGGAGAATCTTCGTCTTTATATAGTTTCCAGTAAGACACAGTTTATATAATTTTCTGACACTGACGTCAGTTCACCTGGTCTTGACAGTTTCCAGGTGAACCTTATCTTCAGTCTTTTTTGACAGCTCCTGCTTAAAAGGTTGGAACACATATTCAAACGCAGACATACGAGGTGTGTTCAAAAAGTATCCAACCTTAATTTTTTGTGCGTAAACAAATGAAGATAGGGAGGCGTGATTTGGTGCACGTATGTAGGCGATCCTAATTCGTAGGCATTAATTTTTTTCCCGCCTGCAGAAGCTGTCAGTCGCCGACAGACCGCTGATGTGTGAGGAAGTGTAAGTGGGAGCCGTCAGATTTTCGTTTTTGACAAAATGACGGAAAAACTTGAACAACGCTACTGCATCAAATTTTGTTTAAAGCTTGGTGATTCCCAAGTGGAAACGATCCGCAAGATTCAACAGTCCTTCAGGAACGAAGCAATGGGCACCACACAGATAAAAGAGTGGTACAACCGCTTCAAAGATGGTCGCACATCAGTGGAAAGTGAAGCACGTTCTGGTAGGCCCTCAACATCCTGAAATTAGATCGTCATTGACCAAGTGAGGACCCTGCTGATGCAGGATCGTCGAATCACGATCAGAGAACTTGCAGACGAGGTGGGCGTCAGCATTGGATCCGTTCATTCCATTGTAACTGAGGGTTTGGGCTTAACGAGAATCTCAGCGAAGTTCGTGCCAAAGCTGCTAACGATCGAGCAGAAGCAACTCCGTTTGGAGATCGCACAGGACATGCTGGAGACTGTGAACAGCGATCCCAACTTCTTCAACACAGTGATCACTGGAGATGAGACCACAGTGATCCGTCATTTTGTCAAAAAGGAAAATCCGACGGCGCTCACTTACACTTCCTCACTCATCGGCGGTCTGTCGGCGACTGACAGCTTCTGCAGGCGGGAAAATATTCATGCATACGAATTAGGATCGCCTCCATACGTGCACCAAATCACGCCTCCCTATCTTCATTTGTTTATGCACGAAAAATTAAGGTTGGATACTTTTTGAACATACCTCGTATTAATTGCACATCAAATGCCAACTCTAATGGCCATTAAAACAAGTTTCCATATTATGTAGGTTAAGAGTCAGTCTGCTTCTCCCAAAACTGGGAAGATATATTATCTTGAAGTGACCAGAGCTTCGTGAATACATCTGGACACCTTCTCAAATCCACATTCCAACTTGTTTGTGTTTGTTTGAAAAATTATTTTAGATAGCTTTTAAAATGATAGGCAATTCGTTTTATATTCAACTTACTGGCAAAGTTCAACCTGATACAAACTGTAATAGTCAGGAGATCTTTCCATACAAAGTAAAAATGGAATTATGTTCATTCCAAATGGATACATACTTAAAAAGAATCATATCATATTTGAGTACATTTTACTTCAGGTTTAACATTTTCATTTTCACACCAAGTTTTAATCATCATTAATTAATTTATTTTGTCACCCCAAACCCATCATGATAAAATGTTTCTACATTCCACTGTTTTTTTTTTTTTTTAAACAACACAACCTTTATGAATTTTTTGAAACAGGCTTCATGGGAAATCTTTGAATGAACATCTCATATTCCAAAGACATGAGCAATCTATGTACAAATCATCTTAGCCAACTCTCCCAGCCAATAAAGTTCCATTACTTGCTCTTTTCCTTTGGAGGTGAACAGCGATGCAACGATAGAGGTGCTGGTCCAGTCTGGCTAGACAAATGTTGCACACCTCATGCTGCCCTGGGTATCAGTCATGATCTTCTTCCATATATGGCTTTGATACCTGGGCATATGTAGTACCTCCAGGAAGGGCAGTGTTGTCTCACTGCAATATCACATTTCTTGATCAGGATCAGTTTGTTTGGTTTTTCTTCTTGGACGTTTTAAGAAACTTATAGCATTTCTCCAACCAAGAAGAAACAGCAACCACTAGCAATTTATTTCAGAAGTCCAATGCCAGCTTGCAGAATAGTATCTCTCCTGAGCCTCCTTTCCCAGCACCATCTCACGATCCGTCATGCTGAAAAGGTAAACACGTTTTATCAAACTTTGTGGATGAAAGTGGGCAGGGAGAATATGTGGAGAAGAGTAGCATCTCATGCAGAGTACTGTTGCCAAAGCCCCTCACACCACATGCAGTGTAGCCGGAGGGCATATTGGCACGAAGTGGTCAGGGTGGAGAAGAGTGTAGAGAGTAGGAAGTCTCGAGCACAAACTGCTTCATTGCACCCCACCAACATTGTCCACTCTACATATTCCAATGTCATAATCACAAGGAATTCGTCATTCAGAAAATTCATTTCTTGATTCCAGCCATAAAAGGCCAGGACGTGTTGTTGTTTTTATTGTTTTTGTTGTTGTTTTTTTATTTTAATAATGTTATACCACTGACAAAGGACAGCAGGATCGATGATTGTCTCAGAGATAACATGTGCGCTTGGTCATATTGTTACGAATCTGGCAGCCATGAGCACACAACATTCAGGTCCTTATAGAACAGTTATATTGGTAAGTAAGTGTTTCTAGATAGGGTCCCATCCTATGTTTAATGGGTGATTAAGTGTATGTGTGCTGCGCAGTTATTTTGTAGATAGGATTTTTACATCACCAACAACAACAACAACAATGCCCATCTTCGCTTTTACAACAACAACATTCTGCTCGCGGAATTCTTCACGTGCTCGCTGGCATGCGGGCGTGTGCATGGGTGGAATTCCACATCCCAGGCGGTGTGGATTTCGCACCGAATATAGTCACGAAGCGTTTCATTCTAGTTTGGCGCCAAATAAGGGTATACGTCATTTCCTCCCAATGGGAGCAGGCCACGGACGAGCGGACCGCACCCCGAAGGAAGGAAGAGAGGATTAATGATTGCGCCCCGTCTGCTCGAGCGCGCTTCTGTCTGGGTCTGCGGCTGACTGCATCGCGTGCATCTGAGGTGTCTCGTCTGGTGCATGACGACAAGCGGTCGACCATCTCATCACGGGAGATCACCTCGTCTCGCCTTCTCTGGATTTGGCTGCCCTGGTCCGTTCTTTGTCGACTGGTGCTCCAGGAAGGTGCGGACGTCGAGCCGCGCGAACGCGGCCAGGTAGCCAGCACGTTCTCTTCCCTCAGCTCGTCTTCCCTCCGAGCTGGAGGAGCAATAAAGACCTAGAGGTCCATCTCTTTCTGGGTATTTGTGTGTGCGTGTGTATGTCCATGGGCCCCGTCTGATAAGTAGAATTGTTAAGTGCATTTTGTTTGACAGACTGTTTTCTGTCAAGCTAACAGCTTGACAGAAAAAAACGAAGAAACGCGCCCCTCATGTACGAACGAATGAAAGACGTCATTTCCGCCCAACATGGCATTTCGCGCCGAAAGACGTCACTTCCGCCCACCATCGCATTTCACGCCGATCGCCGAATGCTGAAAGCTAAGTTTTTCTTATGCTATCATTCTTTTGCGGTCCCCTGCCACGCTGTATCGAACGATTTCATTCCTTCTGTTTTATATAAAGGTGCTTATCATAATAATAACAAGATTTTTACATTTCAAATATTAAGTACGCTTTTTAATTGTTTTTCAACTGAAAAAGCATAAATTGCATATTTTAACATTAGTGTACTCATTTGCTTCACCACACACGCTGTATTGAAGGATTTCACTTGTTGTAAATAAATTTCCCTCTTGTTGAATGTCCCAGCTCGTTGTTTGTCATTTCTGTCATTGGTTTGCCGCACTGCAAACGGGAATTAGGAGGCGTCATTGTTGCCGTAATCGTGCAATCGGCCAGCAGGGTAGGGTACTCTCTGCTTGGGGTACGACTCGGATCCGGCTCGGTAACGGCCCAGATCGCGCAGATCCTGCCGAGGGTGAATTTCCCCGGTAGTTTGGACGATGTGGGTATTTAGGTATATTGATATTGGCAATTGACCCTATTCCACGTGGTCGACCTATTGGCGATCTTCGGTCCAATAAGGGACCCGTGACCTTTCGGATTTATCTGAAAGGTACGACCTAAATTCCAGGTGTTCGGTGGAGCCGAATCCACTGCTCCCCCTAGCAGTCGTGCTCGCCACCGACACCCGGGCCCACAACAATAAAACATTTTGAGACTGATTTTTCTCCCCACCTATCCCCTTCCCTCCCATACAAGCAAATGTAAAATTGAGACAATGAAAGATTGAGACTTACTGATTAAAGCACTTCTTCCCCCCAACATAATCTCAGTCCTTTTATATTTTCATTCCACTCAAAGAACGAACAACGAATATTTGCCCATGTTCTACTTTAGGGAATAACTTAATTTTCTTATAACATTCATTTCCATCGAGTATATTCACTTTATCTCTTCAAGCACGAAAGAAAGGGAAGTTCACTATCCCTCCTTCGGTTCTGTAAAATGGGGAAGTGCCTTTAAGAGCACAGTCATGCTATGAAAATGAGGAAGTATTCTGTGCCCATGTCTCTCATAGTTAATATCTTAAATCATCAGAACGCTAACAGAACAAAGTTTAGCTAAAAGCAAGTAAAAGCAGCTCTTAAATGTAAGTTTTCTCAAAATCATTCAAAGCCAGCTGTTTTATTTTCATGTTAAACTGAGTCAGTCTGGAGTCAGCCAAGCTGCCTCGCCCAAACCAAGCCAAAAAAAAATTCCGAAGTCATTTCCTATGTGGGACACACCCTGAAAAACCAATTGTTGTGTAATCTCCCATTACATCATCAACAGGAGGATATTTATTGCTTCGTATGCTCGGGCTTCGTATGCTCGGGCTTTGTATGTTTTGTTTTGAGAATGGATTGTGCAGATAATTTCTCCGACCTTGCGGATCAATCATTTTCACAAGATGACAGGTGAGATCTTTAACCCAATTCATTATTTGTTTTATATAGAATCAAATCACTATACAACCAATAATTATTGTGCCTTTTTCTAACAGGTTGTCCCCAATAAGAACATCGTTGAGAACTGATGAAGAACAGGAGGCCTTTGAATTACACGATGAGTGGTTAAAAATGAATGACTTACTTGAAGACATTCAATCGTTCAGAAGAGAATTGAATGACATTTTTGTTAGCTGGCAAGAAGTTCTCTCACTTCCTCTGACCTTGAATGAGTCGAGTCAAAGGTGAGAAATTATCGCTCTGTCTCTCTCTGTGTTTGTGTGTGTGTGTGTGTGTGTGTGTGCGTGCGCGCGCGCGTGTGTGTCTACATGTGTCTATATGTGTATGTGTGTGTGTGTGTGTGCATGTGTGTGTGTGTTTCTGTCTCTGTCTTTGACTCATTATTATTTTTATTTTTCAGTTTAAACACCTGTCTGCATGATCCAAACACACAACTTAATCTTCTGGAGGAATCTGACATGACACTCCATCTTCTGGAGGTAAATGTTATATTTATTGGATTTGCTATATATGAGATATCCCCTATTGTCGGGTTTTGTGTGTGTGTGTGTGTGTGTGTGTGTGTGTGTGTGTGTGTGTGTGTGTGTGTGTGTGTGTGTGTGTGTGTGTGTGTGTGTGTGTGTGTGTGTGTGTGTGTCTGCAACGCGAGGCTCCACAGCACGAACCAGCAAACCGTTTTGATGAAACTTTGCCAAGAGGTGGAATATATACTGGGAATGTGCGCGTTTGAATTTCGTTGCCTAGCAACCACCCGTTGCTGTGCAGTGGCCGAAAAACCATGTACAGTATTTTCAATACCTGTCCTTCAGTTTTGAATGTAGAGAAACGAGACTTCGGAATTAAACACTTCGAGATATTTATAGTGGGGCGGCTTAGCCCAAATATTCAAAAGAATTGTGCATTTTGTGATACAAGCACCAAATTTGGCACAAATGTACATTAACATGTTGAGAACATTTTCAGATATTGGGCCACTTGAAATTCTCTCTTTATGTCCGCCATATTGGATTTCAAAATGGCCGCCACTTGAAATCTACATTTGCTATTATCTCTTGACGTAATGCAGCTATTGACTTGATTCTGGTATCTAAATGTATGTTTTTGGGGGCAAGGAATCCAATGGTACCATTTTCAACTTAATATTATCTATCACAGTCTGTTATATAATTTTATTTGGAAATTATCTAGGCAAATATTGGATTCAACACAATACTTTGAAAAGAATGTCTTAGTTCTGTAAATGTCTTAGGTATAATACTGACATGCTACATGGTCTAGTATTTGAGGCTAGGTGTACTGGTATCTGAGGCTAGGTATATACCGGTACTGAAGATACGTGTACATAAACAGTGTCATGTTAACAAGTTCAGCATTGCCACAAGTACATGTATGTTGTTGACGCATCGTCATGTGCAGTCCCCTTCACACACACAGAGGGCTGTGCACTGAAGGGCAGCCTTTTTCACTTGCAGTGCCTCACACACCCTTTCTTGCACTTGCAAGAAACCAGCTCAATGCACCTGTGAGCTGCCTCAGTTAGCCTGGTCCAGTAAGGTGTGTACTGTCCTTCTCCAGTCCTAGACCAACCCCAGTTGGTTGGTGGAGGGAGCTCTGGTGCTGGCAGCAGTATCTGACCCCACACATGTCCACCTTGATACACTGCCCTCTTGACATGTTCCTCCAGAGCTGCCTTCGTTGGAGCGATGAGCTGCACATTGTTCTTCCTTGCGAAGAATTTCCTCCTGGCCTTGTCAATGTCTGTGCATTTGCTGGTTCGATCATACAACAGGATTACGAACCTCTCGATGATGCGCATTGCATCGTCTTTTATGTCAAGAGGTGCAGAGGACAGCAGCAGCAGCAGCTCCTCAGTGAGTTCTGGCAGTACCTTCCAGACTGCCCACGCAGTCTTCTTGCCATGTCTATGAAAACTAGACACAGTGTCGCATCCAGTTAGAGCATGGAACATTGGCAGTGCATGAGCCTTTAACACGTCTCCGCACACCTTGTCCCCGCTTTGCACGTGTACGACCTTTCAGTGACTCAGCAAGGTAAGTATCCCAGACCAGATCCAGGTGTGACACTGTTTGCAGCTTCGTGGACATATATGGGATGAAGATCTGTTGTAAATACTCTTCAAAGATCTTTGATGCAGCCGGCTTCAGCATCTGGACGATGGCTGCTCCATCAAGCACAATACAGGCTGTGACAGGAGTCTCTGTCTTTGCGTCGGAGACTTCTTCCAAGCATGTGAGGAGATCACTCTTGGTACCAGTGCAGAGGCTTCCACCAACAGACAATGCAGGAGGACATGCCTGATTCTCGTGACAAAAGAACTCCTCAAGGTTTCCATCCCTCGTCTGGCAGCCAATGTACAGGCGTGCGAAGAGTTCACGGTCATTCTTGATGGAGGCGAGCTGTTGCTGACCTATGCTTTGGCTTCTTGGAGTGGAAGTGCTGAACACCTTCAGCTTGTTACGAAGAATGGGTGCGTCCACTGCCTTTGTTCTGTCCAACAGACACTCTCTGGTGAAAGCCTCGAACTGCTCTTGGCCAATCCTCTTGGCATTCATCTCGGTCTCCACAGCAGCAGGATCTGCGATCTCCTTTGTGTCCAGTTTGACTACATCCTGACTCTCCTCCTCGAATGGGTTGCCCATCTCCTCTCTGACACCGACGAGAGAGCGAACATCTTTCACAAATGAGGCCTTTACACTTGGCGTCTGATCATGATGACGTGTGTCTGCTGTTTGCCATCTCCAGTGTTGGTTCCCATCCTGGAATTCTTCGATCACCCTGGCAACTTCTGGTCCCGCAGCCATCCAGCGACATAGGGCACTAGGGTTGTCATTGAGCCCAACTGCTCCACCGTCTCCTTTTTCAAGTGCAAGAAAGGGTGTGTGAGGCACTGCAAGTGCAAAAAGGCTGCCCTTCAGTGCACAGCCCTCTGTGTGTGTGAAGGGGACTGCACATGACGATGAGTCAACAACATACATGTACTTGTGGCAATGCTGAACTTGCTAACATGACACTGTTTATGTACACATATCTTCAGTACCGGTATATACCCAGCCTCAGATACCAGTACACCTAGCCTCAAATACTAGACCATGTAGCATGTCAGTATTATACCTGAGACATTTACAGAACTAAGACATTCTTTTCAAAGTATTGTGTTGAATCCAATATTTGCCTAGATAATTTCCAAATAAAATTATATAACAGACTGTGATAGATAATATTAAGTTGAAAATGGTACCATTGGATTCCTTGCCCCCAAAAACATACATTTAGATACCAGAATCAAGTCAATAGCTGCATTACGTCCAGAGATAATAGCAAATGTAGATGTCAAGTGGCGGCCATTTTGAATTCCAATGTGGCGGACATAAAGAGAGAATTTCAAGTGGCCCAATATCTGAAAATGTTCGCAACATATTAATGTACATTTGTGCCAAATTTGGTGCTTGTATCATAAAATGCACAACAGGTTTGCTATGCTTCTACACTATTCGAAAATTTTACTCGAGCCTATTTTTGATTGAGGTTTTATTTTTCAAATGGTAGTCCTTCAAAAATCGGGTGTCTATTTGCCGTCGTTTAAGGTGTGTATACAGTGTTTGTAAGGAACTACACCGTCGTTCCACCTTCAATCTCTCCTCGATCCAAACGTTATTGACCAAAGTGAAAAGGATCCAAAATAAAGGGATTCACCGGCATTTCTGTCTTTGTGGATTTCTAATAATATGTTTATTTATTTACCGAAAACGATTCCACGATCCACACACCACCTTCAATTATTTATTTATTTCCCGAAAACAATTCCACGATCCACACACCACCTTCAATTATTTATTTATTTATTTACCGAAAACGATTCCATGACCCACACACCACCAATTATTTATTTATTTACCGAAAACGATTCTACGACCCACACACCACCTCCAATTATTTATTATTTAAAGTGTGAGTGGCGTAGGAAAGTGGGCGTGGCTTATGAAAAATATTGTATGGCTGAGGAGGTGTGGTCAAACAAGAGCATTGAGAGAAGTTTATCGGGTTGTGTGTGTGTGTGTGTGTGTGTGTGTGTGTGTGTGTGTGTGTGTGTGTGTGTGTGTGTGTGTGTGTGTGTGTGTGTGTGTGTCTGCAACGCGAGGCTCCACAGCACAAACCAGAAAACTGATTATTTTTTCAATTGGTAGTCCTTCAAAAATAGGGTGTCTATTTACCGTCATTTTTTATGAGGAGTGCCAGTTGGCAAAATACGCAATAGGAAAAATCTTGCCAGGCAGAGGAACAATTGTATGTGAACCAATACGTCTTGGCAATGAATCTTCGTCGGTGGATCGGTCAGAATGAAAAGCATCGTATCCAGCGCTTCGATCCTACCAAATCCCTCGTCGCCTACCGACTTGTTATTTTATTTATATCATAATATAATCATCATTATATACCCTAATTGTTCTTCACTCTTTGTTTTGAACAGAATATGTTGATCGAGTTTCAAAATCAAAAAAAACCATCAGACTACTTTTGTCGAATTATAAATGCTTTCCTTATAATTATCTGATTTTGAATTACAAGAAAACAATAAAGGAGATGTCAAGGGGAGGGGGGGTTGGGGGAGGGTTAGGGTTGGGCGGTAGGTGCGCTTCCCCAACGACCCACCACCCTCCTCATCCCTCTCCCCTCCCCTTCCCATGTGTGGGGAATGGTGAGGGGTGGGAGGAGGGGGATGGTGGGTCAAAGGTGGGGGCACACAGAAGGGTGGGGCTTGTGTGGATGGGTAGAGCTTGTGTGGGTGGGGCTTGTGTGGGTGGAGCTTGTGTGGGTGGAGCAATTTTTTAAAATTAAATAAACATGTGTGTAGGAACTAATAAACTAATCACTAATTATGTGGATTATGATGGATGTGGATGTGGCTTATGTGGATGGGGCTTGTTTGGATGTGGCTTTTGTAAGTGGGGTTTGCATGGATGTGACTTACGTGAGTGGGGCTTGTGTGGATGTGGTTTGGGTGGGCGGAATTTTAAAAAGGGCGGAGTCAAAAAATTTTTTTTCAATTTACCTTTGTCTTTTGTAATTCCTGTGAATAAAATGAACTTAAATATCTTCCCTCTTTAAATCACATAATTTCTAAGTCCAAGGAACTGTACCGACGACATCAACAATTTTAAAAAGTTCATTTGTCCATCGCTTGGCATAACCTTTTTCAAAATGAGATTTCCACCTGTATATTCTTACTACATCACCAACTTTGAACTTAGGCTTTCTTACATGAATCTCTTTCATATTTTAATTTTGTAAATGTTTCTGATGGCTTCGTTTTTGTTGAGGTATGAATCGTGTCGGGGAACTTATCTACAATGTCCTGAATTAAAGATAACCATTGTTGAGAACCGAGTTGAGCGAATTTTTTTATGTAGTCTCTCTTTTAAAGTGCAATTAATACGCTCAATAACAACCGCTTTTCCTTCATTAAAGGTGCTGTATAATGTAATGTTATTTTCAAGAAAATTCATAAATGTTTTGTTGTAGAACTCTGCACCCTCATCAGTCCACAATTTTTTTTAGGTTTTCTCTTGCTTTTATGGAATATCTGTTGCAAAGCTAACATAAGAGTATTACCTTTTTGTTTTTCAAAGGGACAACCCACACATATCTACTCCTCAAATCAATAACGGTTGAAGCATACTTGTACCCTTTATCATAATTGAGTTCAATTAAATCAGCAGACCAGATATAATCAACTTCCTTGGAATAAACCTTCCTTCTATGAAACTTTGTGATAATTGGTTTATGTAATTCATCAGCTAATTGATTTTCAATTTAAATGACATCATTAGAGCCTATAAGTTTTTTTTGAATTTCCAAGCCCAAGTTTCAATTTGCACTGATCGTTTTCTTCACGATGAACCGAACAACTTTTTCTCTCAAGGTTGGATTTTGTATCAGAGACAAATTGTACAACATTTCTCTATCGGCTTCATGTTTTTCTTCCAACGTTGTGCTATTTCCATAATCAATATCGTGCCTCATGCACACTTCATCAACCCTATTGATAGGTTTGCTACACAGTTTAGGATTGTCAGCCTCACCTAATCTTTTATTCGTTTGTTCCTGGACCACAGAAAGAATACCCTGGTAGATGTAATTCCCCTGGTATTCCAGTTGTTGTAAATTTACTTCCTGATAAAAACTTTTGTATATCTACCCCTTGTTTGTGTTTGGTGATGAATTCACTCTTTTTTGAGCCACACACCGAACATGTACCCTTTTTTTATAACCCTATCATTTTTACTTTTAACATACAAGATATTTTTACTCTTGGTTTTCTTTTTACATTTTGGACAATAACTCATTTATTTATGTGAAAAATTCCGAGAGTGCGAAAACCTTTTTAGTTTCCAACATGCACATTTGAATCTTAATTTTTAAAACATAAAGAATCCTTAGAAATGTCTTCACTCTCTCATCCATTTATTTAAGAAAAAAAAATGTAAAACTTTAATTAAAGTCAATTACACCAACATCATCAATAATATAATCTTTTCCTTCTTTCTCCTCTTCATCTCCACTTTCTCATTTAAATCTTCTCTCTGAAACCGATGTTGATAGTCTTGACGCATATATTTCTAATAGACTTGCCAATTCTTTGTTTTCCTCCTCGGTGCGTTGAGATTTATTTATTATCTGTAATTCCTTTGATCTTTTTATAATCTCACTGGTTTCCATACTTTTGTATTTATTTATTCTCTCTTTCCTCCCTCTCCCTCTCCTCCTTCTCTCTTCTCTCTCTTCTCCCTCTCCTCATTCTCTCTCTTCTCCCTCGCCTCCTTCTCTCACTTCTCAGTTTATTCAATTCCTTCCTCATCCCTTACTATCCTTGAACCCCTCTCACCCCATAGAATAACATACATATATTCATCTGGATTACTTGATATTCCTGCATCCAAAATATTTTTTTTTACAACAGGAAACCAATAAAATTTCTTCTGATTTTACAAAAGAGCCTTGTGTTTTCTTAACTTTAAATTTTTTTCATTATTTAACATTTTAGTTAAATCCAAAGTTGTTGGTTTATTAACATCAGAAAAAAGCTAATCTTTTATTGAGAATACCTCATTCTTATGTTGTAGAACATATTTATTAAAATACCGAATACCCTTTTCTTGAAGGTATGCTTGGACACAGAAATTATAATTTTCTTGAAGCCTTCTTGCTGTCATTTATGCATCACAAATATATGACAGATTAATATAATGACAGGAAACACCTCCCCATCTTCCCATAGTTAAATCAGTTTGTATTCCCTTACTTATTGTACATAATCCTGTTCTTTGTGTTTTCATGATATAAACTATGGCAAAACCATTATTGATTTTGCTCTTATTAAATTATTTTATTTGTTGTTTGCTAATTGTGCTTCCACAAAACTCATGCTCGGCACCAAGTTGATAATATTCTTCCTTACGAGACTGATTTAATTGTTCCATGTATTCTAGGTTAATTTAAAATGACCATTTATACCCTAAATCAATCATATCATGTCCCCATTGTTCTATTCTCATTCAAATGATATGCCCTTCTTCATAAAATTTAATTTTAATTGGAACTGTGAATTGTGTATGATCCAGAGATAAAATCAACACTTCTGTATCTTTGGAATACATAGCCGTTTTATTTGAGGATATGTATTGTGATAAATCACTTAATCTCACCAAGTCATTCCCGTCAGTCAGGCTTTGATAATTTATTAATTTATAAACATTTTTCATATTAATATTTTTGCTACACTATATTTCTGTCATTCAGCCTGTGCCTTTGTGTGATAATTTTATAAATCAATATCCAGTTCTTGGGATACACCAAAGATCGAACCATCTTTACCAACATGAGTCATTTATATTAGATTAAAAATAGTCATTAAAAATTTTATTTTTGTTGAGTTGAAATAACATATAGACATAATTGACCACAGCACTTGGAATTTAATTATTGGACTTGAAATGTTTGATAAACACCATACTGTAAGAATTTTATTACTTCACCAGGTGGTGGAAGACCAAAACTATCAAAATAATATTTGTCTTGACTATTAAAATACAAACCCAATGAGAACCGTTCCCATTATTATCTTCTAAGTTCATAATAATATTCTTTGTAGGTTTAGACACGTTTGTTAATTCATCTCTCATAGAAATGGCCACATTATGAATTTTTAATTTCTTACAATATTTGATAAGTTCTGAATTTGCTGTTGTATTCTTTCCAGATTCTTTAAACCACTCATCATTGCTCATTTATTTATTAGAAATATATAATCCATTACCCCTTTTAGTTAATTTTACACCTGCTTGTGCGATAGAAGAAAGCATATCTCCAACTAACAATCTCGCTTTATCAAGCAGACTTTCAAGTTTTTCAGCAAAATCTACAATTACACCACTTCCACTCATTTGTTTCTCCAACTCTTTGTTGTGTCTTTCCAATTATTTTTGAGCCCGGAGTTGAGCCTTCCTTTCGTTGGCAGTTTTCACCGCTGCTGAAATACCACCCGTCAATGCTCCAGCCACACTTAAACCAGCAAATAAAGGAATTTGAAATGGAAGAAATCCTCCACTCGTCTCTCTTATTGAAGATTTCTTCAACATTGGTTTTGACATTTAATTTTAAGTGAGCCAGTATCGTTCAAGATTTTCACCTGTTCTCTTGTGAGCAAAATATCAATTCCTACTGCGTCTTTTCTCTGAATTGTATTAACGTTAATCACACAAGGCTTTTGATTTTGAATACAAGATGATAGTTAATGAAGATTGATTTGATTAACATATACCCCAGTTGGCACTTTACAACTCATTTATTTATCAAAAAAAATTATGTGAGACTTATCATAACATCATTATCCCTATTAATTTGTAATTCTGTTTCTTCCAAAAGCAAAGAATATGTATCAACTTCTTCACTCTCTTCTCTTTCAATGTATAGGGAAGTATCCACTCGATTAGACTTTATAGTTTCCTTTTGAGCACTCAGGTCAATCGCATAGATTGGAGACAGACTTTTAAATGCTGTCATGTCCAAAATGGGTTCTTTATTTCTATCGCTTTCACACACCTTATGGTAAGACTTGTATGCTTCAGCCTAATCATTTTTCCCCCAATTAATTTCCAATCTATCTCGTCGATAAATTGTTCCATCTGGAGAAACGCGAAGTTGTTTCACCTTAACATTATCACTCAATGCATTATTATCAGTAGCAGTAACACCATCTGGTTAAAAAAAATGAGCCACAGATATCGCGGCTTTCCTTCCAGAACACTCAAATTCCACATGTAAGTGGTTTGGTTCAGTTTAACGTGTTGGCATCCTCTTTTAAGGTACGATACATTGAGTGGTTTATTTGAGTTGTCTTCTATTCAACATCTCTTCTCTTTTAAGATTAGGAGTATATTCACTAATAGACCAACTGATTTCATCAATTCGAAATTTATTCTGATCAGCAAAAGCATTAGCCACATCAAAACACAATCTATTTTCATTATCATTCCTTTGCAGTTGAAATATAATTTGAAGACCATACAGAGCTTTATCATGATCACAAAATCCAAATATACCTTTAAGAGGAACTGCCACAGTAAATTTAGAAGAACCGTATCTGTCATATTTGTGAGGAGAAAATTGAGGGAGAGGTCAAAGTTCGGGATCATTTTCATCTTCCTGGAAAATACAGAGGTCCAGCTCCTTCCCATTGTAATCTTAATTACAAGCCTCCAAACTTTATTCCTGTCTTTCTTCACAACAATGCTCACTATGACACACATCATTATACATTTCTTTTCTTTGATGATATCCAGGGTCTGTATTTGTTCCCATTGCCATATCAGGAATAAATCCTTCGACAGCTCCCTTCCCATTCTATCACGAGATGAATATCGTGTAAATTTCATCATTTCAGATGTAGCAGAGACATAATCAACCGCTTCAACTTCTTGTGTTCCAATATACAAACGAACACTATCAAACATTTTCCAGAATAAATCATTTACGAGTGTAGCGTTTGTGTTATTCGCAGCCTTCGTGAATGTAAATTTACACAATAAGAAACTTTCGCCTATATTCAAATAAGTTTGTTGATTATTTATTTCAAAACTTTTTGTTCCATTTGTATTCCAGTCTCTTCCGGTTATGGCATTTACCTTGAAGTAGTCTTCTTTTTTTGTCGACTTTGAGATGACAATGGTATCATCCAAATCATAGATATTATCAATTGCTTCCATACTTGTATTTATTTCAGAAAAAAGATGTTAAAACTTTTGAAACCCTGACCCAAGTATTTGAATTCTTTTCTGTCGTTCTTGGGGAGACAACTGAGTTTTGCCTTTCTTAATTTATTTTATTGCTTTCAATTTATGAGATTCCTTTTGGGCATCTTTTATACTCTTTATAGCACCCGCTACATTTCCCACAGCAGAAGCAGTTGAACCAATTAGGTCTTTATGTTTTCGAACAGTTGAACCTATACCTTTTCCAGAATTAATTATCCCATCTCCGTTTTTTCTAAATTTATGCCCTATACCCCTTTGTCTCTAAGGTTTATAGTATCCTCTACCAAGATACATACCATCACCCTTGTAGTATGGGGAAAGGAACATCCCATCCCCTGTAATTATTTTATATTTTCCCAACTCGTGTTTCCTCACAATAATCATCATATTTCTTTCTTGGAAAACTTCATGAAGGTGAATTCTGATGGATATAATTTCTCCATTAAACAAAATCATGTGATTATCTTGGTCAGTTATCGTAAACTTTACTCTGTATATGCTTTTTCCCGACACAGGTAGATAAACCAGATTTTTGGCTTCCATATTGAATTTTTAATCCATTGGGGTTGAGTATGCACTGAATGAAAATATTGTATTTGTTCTTATTCCATCATTATAAGTGCCATCAATCAAATCACAGTGAATTAATATCGAATTTATGCCTGAGGATATTTGAATGACATTATCATCGTAAAATGTCCCATTAGTTTCAATCTTTTTTGAGGAGAAACCCAATAACTCTCTAAATGAATTATCAATTGTGAAATCAACCTTGTTATTTTTAACTTTAATCGTTGATTTTGAAGTATGTTTTTGAATATCTTTAACAATATTTTTTGGTTCATCACCTTGTTCTTTCATAAGGCGAGCAATTTCGGAAGATATTTGAGAAATCTCATATGCTCCGGGTGAAACTGTTATCGTTTTGTTTCCACTTCCCGGATTGTAACTAAACTTGTCATTTTTCTCGGTGATATTAAGTAGGGTATTATAAGTTTCCATGGACAATAAAGACGTCTCATATTCTTATGTTGCGTCAAGTTGTAGTGGGTAGGGGAATGAAGATGTGTGGTCGCTTGTTGTGAAATTAAAATAAGGATTGTGCTTCTCATCTTATTTAATATGGAATAAAATGTCTTTGTATTGACATTTATTAATTATTTTCATGTTCATCAGCTGGTGTAAAATGGCTGATGCTTCATGAAAACAATTGACATTTTCAGCCTTCTTACTACCTCACAGCAATAACAATCTATTAACTAATTGTGATGGGTCATTTGGAAGAAAACTAACACCTGAATCAAGCCTACTTAAAGCCTGAATAATGTGTTTCTCCTTCTCATTCTTCCGACTTTTACCAGATAGACTAACCCTATAATTCGGAGAGTCCAGCAGATCAATGTATTCTCTATCATCCTTATTTTTCATATCCAATGGTTTATCAAAATACTTTGATTCATCCCTCACAGTTGAACCTTGTTTTCCATCTTTTGTGACAAGAAACATTAATCTCGGAGTTCGTGTAACAGGGGGTCGAGCAGAACTCAAGAACCTTGATCCATCATTAAATATCAATCCCTTTTCTTGAACAAGATGAAATATTGCTGGTTGTTCTGTTGGAATGAGTTCTGCTTTGGTTTTTGAATCCACTGAATATTCATTGTTTTGAAGAACCTTCACAATATAATCAGTGGGTTGATTAATCTCTTCCAGTTGTTGAAATAATCCATCATCATATGCTAATTCTCCTGCATGCTATAATTCTTCCTCTGTCATTTGACTGAAATCTTTTAACATTTGAAGTTTTTTAGGAGTATATTCTCTTGCGGGAACTGTGGAAGCATCTATAAATTTTTCTTGGGAAGTTTTTAAAAATGGTTTAAAAAATTTCTCTTGTTTTCTTTCAAATGCTTCTTGATCCGTTAGTTTCTACCTGCGTTTCTTCTTTATGTCTTCCTGTTGTTTTACAACTTTTGAAACCAACTCTTAATGTTCTTTCAATCTTCTTGCTCTTTCTTTCGCATCCATTTATTTAATGGAAAATATCATTTACTGAATTATAAAGGCCAACAGGGAAATTTTCCTTTTCTTCATCATGAAAGTAGATGTGTTCAAATAAATCCTTTTCTTTAAATATTTCATCAAATTCTTTCTTAACATGAATACGAGTTGTAATTTCTTCTTCACTAATACTTGTATCTCTGCTTTTCATATTTTTGCGTTGAGTGTCTTCATCAACATCAAAACCGAATGATAAAATGTTAACCCCATTACCACTCAGATGTTTTATAATTTGTCTCATTCCTTCTGGATTTGTTTCTAATACGCAAGACCACAAGATTTTAGTTTCTTTAACTCACTCTTACAATGTGAATATTTTGTTGTACCAAGAGAAACCTCCTCAAATATTTGGCCTTCATTCTTCAATTCCATATGTTCCTCGACTGAAATATAGTTATAATCTTCACCTTTTACTTCTCCAGGTCTTATTGCTCTAGTTGTTTTTGATACAATGCGTATCACGGGGTGCTTTTAAAGCAAATTTACAATATTCTCATTTGTACTGCACAAGAACCTTGATTTATGAAGTTTTTTCCAAAAGCAGATTTCCCCACAAGATTTATAATAATAGTTGTCATTTATATATGTAATTGTTTATAAAATAAAAAATATATCTTTTAATATCTCATCTTGTTTCACAACAATATATTTATATTTTTCAGTTGTGTGCTTCATATAATTCCCAAATTCCTTTTTATTCCATAATGTAGAACAATTGTCTCTCCAAAAATTGTTTATATCTATTGAATTTAACTTGAATAAAATATAAGTATTAGCATTGTTTCTTATTGAGTGACGATGGAGTTGAAAGTATGATTGACGAAGATAAATACAATTGCAAGAAGAATGTCTCCCCTCTTGTGTAGTAGCTATCCATTACCGTTTAGTTTCTCTCATTAACCCTATCATCAAAGATAACGAGGTTCTTTTTTGATTTATCCAAATCTTGGGGAGAAGGTATATCATCCGTATTATTACTGAGAATACAAGTTATCGGCTTTGATTTCTTTTTATATCTCTGTGTATCACAAAATAGTTGTATTATATCTTCAATGTTGTAATCATTTAGTTTGTTTTGAAGTTTAAATGAACCGATTATATCTTCTTTTTGAAGACCAGCATTAAAACCTTGTGAGAGTAGTTGATACTCAGGTTGAAAACTCGACTTTGTGAAAATTATTAAATGATCATAATCTAAAAAGTTGGGAGTAAGGAGCATCTTTCAAAGCATGCAGGTTTTTTTCCACATCCGCTTGAACCAACTATGAGACATCTTAATGAATTTGGAATATTTTTATGGTTGTTAAATTTTATCTTATCTTACCAAATGTGTAAAAAAAATCATTCATTTATATATTTTGAAAACAGGTTATTTAATTTTTTATTGGCTTTTTTAGAAACTCTATGTTTTATCTTAAGTTCAGGTTTAATTTCAAGATAATTCATTATTATATTTATACAATATGTTGTGTTGATATTTCCATGAAAATGACAATTGCTGATAACATAAATCATCAATCCATGAAACATGGTCATCATTTGTTCAGTCTCTTCTCTTGTAAGAAAATGTGTAGTATGACCCTCATACTTTACATTAATTTCTCGAATCAATCTTGTAAAGTAATTCATTTTTGCTGTAAACCTCAAATAATTATATTTCTTTTTATTTTTTTATTGTCATTAATTAGAAGATAATCACAGAATTTACATTGTTTATAGGCTTTTGACTCTGTGTTTAATTCCCGTCTTTCACACGCAGGACAATTCTCAAATTTGTCATGTGGAGAATCAGGAAATTAAAGAGGCTCAAAATCTCGTAAACTATTCATGTTTATAAAGTAAAACTTTACTTCAAATAAAATTCATCTTCGGTATCATCTTCGGTACTTTCATTGGTGCTTTCACAATCATCTATAAAACTACTTTCATAACTATCGTTTGAACACAAACTCTTGGTATCATAATTGTCTTCTGTTCCAACAGAGAAACTAAGATCACTCTCATAATCTTCAAAATCTTCAGTTGAAGCATGACTCAGATTTAATTAGTAGAAAAACATTACCATATATATATATATATATATATATATATATATATATATATATATCTATATACTTTTTTTCATGAACAGATTCAACTACTACATTTTTTTCTATTAAAGGTAATTTTAAAATGATCCTTAACTACTATTGAACAAAATGTCATTTCACCTGATATATTAACATCATTTATGTCATCAGGATTTACATCTTTAGGGTTGTTGAAAAAATACAAATTTCTCCTTACATATTACATATGGTCTTATCTTTTCTTTCTAAAGCTTCATCCATAAGGTTTTTCTTTTTTGTTACTTTTTCTTGTTTCGTTGCTTTTTCTCATTTTGAATATATTTGTAGAAGGAGAGGAGAAACTTTTGTTCGAGCTACTTTAATTGATGTTCTTTCAGATATACTAAAAGCCCTTCCACTGAATGAAATTGAAGAACTCATTATTCACCATAATTGTTTTTATCCAATAGTTGTTATATTTATCTTTATTCAATTTAACATCCTCGACATATTTCTCAGTATGTTTTACAAATGAAGAGATTGATTGAAACTTGTCTTTTGTGTCTTGATGCATTGTATTTATTAAGTGAAAAAAGTTGGAGGATAAAATGGTTTTAAGCACAGATTCACCTATAAATGAAACAGAATTTTCATCAAGAAAATTTTATTTTCAACAAAGTTTTGTTTTATAAATATGGTGACTACAACGTACTGCAATGTTTGCAATCATGAATATAAATGTTGTAAAAAACACCTTAAAACCAACAAACACAAATTCAATCTTTTCAGACAAATATCTCCACTTGACCAAGAAACAAAACATTGCGATAGATGTGATAATGATATTCTTCAAAAAAATTATAATAAACACCTTCAATCATGCAAGCACAAGAACAATGAAGAAAGGGAGGGTGCCACTAAATTCTCCATTGAAAACACTGATGGGGCATTTAAAGGACATATAAAAATATGATTGTTTCGCTTTCAAGACCCTGGACCATCTTCAATCATGGAAGGGGTTGATATGGTTAAACAAAGTATTGAAACTATAATTAAAAACACATTAAGTGAAATGAAAACCTTTAAGTTTTATGTGGGAATAAAATTGAATATGGTAAGAGAAGGTGATGAAACGACTCCCTATTTGAGGAGTTAACCCTCACCTTATCTCATCATTTCAAGATTTTGTAAGATGTGATGTTTACGATTAACTCCAGAGACAAGAACAAGATGTTGATAACACTGTAGTAGGTAGTGGATTTGCTATTACAAAAATAATCTTTTTAGATGTACACATCTTAAAATCAGATCCTTTTCAAGCTTCTTCTTATATTGATTTACCAAAAGAGATAAAACTTAAGAAAGCAGTTGTTAATATTCAAAAAAAAGATAAAAATGTTTTCTATGGTCTGTTCTTTCTCACTTACATCCTCCACAATGGAAATCTGAAAGGGTTGAACATTATTTGAAATACGAGAATACATTAAATGTTAAAGATTTAAAGTTTCCAATGTCATTGAGAGATATTCCTAAATTTGAGAAAATGAATAATCTATCTGTTAATGTATATGGATTAAAGTGTAAAAACAAAGTTCAGATATTAAAAATTTCAAACAACTACAAAAATGATGAAACACACATTGACCTTCTATACTTTACTTCAAAGGAAAAATCACATTATGCTTTCATCAAAAATTTATCAAGATTAACCAAATCACAACTATATAAGAGAAAATGTAAAACGTATCATTGTAAGAGTTGTCTCAACTCCTTTCATACAAAATAACGATTAAATCAACATTTGAAATTTTGTAGTTATCATAAATCAACCATAATCAATTTCCCAAAAGCAGGTTCAAACATATCATTCAAAGATTTTTAAAATCTATAAAACATCCGTTTGTGATATATGCTGATTTTGAAAGTATCTTTGAAAAGATAGATACTGTTTCTCCAAATCCAAATAAATCATACACCAATAAATATCAAAAACCTACTCCTTGTGGTTTCTGTTATGATATCAAATCATCTGTTGGTGATGTATGCAACAATTTAGAACTTTATCGAGGAGAAGATGCCTCAGAGGAGTTTGTAAGACGATTGGAAAAAGACAGCATAAGACTAAGAGAAATAATTGATAAAACCTATAAACCAATGTCATCAACAAAGGGAGAGAAAAAGGAATTTAGAAGAACCGTATCTGTCATATTTGTGAGGAGAAAATTGAGGGAGAGGTCAAAGTTCGGGATCATTGTCATCTTCCTGGAAAATAGAGAGGTCCAGCTCCTTCCCATTGTAATCTTAATTACAAGCCTCCAAACTTTATTCCTGTCTTTCTTCACAACAATACTCACTATGACACACATCTATTTATAAATGAACTTTCGAAGACATTTGGAGATATTTCTGCAATTCCTAACACAGATCAAAAATACATCTCATTCACAAAAACAATTCATACATCCCCCATGACCCATATCAGATTTCTTGACACATACAAGTTTATGGTAAGTCCATTATCTAACTTAGCATCAAATATTAAAAACTTACCGAATCTTAAATCACATTTCTCAAATCAAGAAGAGATTGATCTCTTATCACAAAAGGGAATATATCCATATGACTATGTGGATTCATTTGAGAAGTTTAATGAAACACAACTTCCTTCAAGGGAAAGTTTCTATCGCAAGTTGAAGAAAACTCATATTTCCGATTGAGATTATACACAATTTAAAAAGGTTTGGGAGAAGTTTAATGTAAAGAATCTTGGAGAATATCGTGATTTGTATCTTAAAACTGATGTATTGTTATAGGCTGATGTGTTTGAAACTTTTAGAACAGTCTGTCATCATACAAATTCTTATGGATTAGACCCCGCTCAAGATTACACAGCCCCGGGTTTGGCTTGGATTACTATGTTAAAAATGACAAAACAGAATTTGTAATTAATCAGTGATAGAGATATGCTTTTAATGATAGAGAAGGCTAAAAGAGCAGGAATATCATGAAGATATTTGTATGTTCCAAGGGATATGCCAAAGCAAATCACAAATATCTTCCTGATTATAATAAGAATGAGAGACAACTCTTACCTGATGTATTATTATGCTAACAATTTGTATGGGTGGGTTTTGTCTCAATCTTTACCTTATGGAAAACTTAAATGGGTTAAAGAAAAACATTATGAAAAAGTTTTACAAGACATTGTTGTCTCCTCTCAAAAATAATTGGATGAAGCTGAAGTTGGATAATATTTTGAGGTTGATATAAATATCCATCAAAACTTCATCACAAACATAAAGACCTACCTTATGCCTCTGATAAAGAAAGTCCAATAAAAGAATGGTTAAGTGATTACCAACAGTCATTTAATATAAAAGATAAATCTCCAGTAAAACTACTTACGACATTAAATGATAAAGAATGTTATGTTTTGCATCAAAGGAACTTGAGACTATTTATCTGATGGGTTGAGAGTGAGGAAAATTCATAGGATTTTTAAATTTAAACAAAGTCATTGGTGAAAGAAGTTTATTGATTTTAATACAAAAAGGAGAACAGAAGCAAAAACAGATTTTGGGAAGGACTTTTATAAAATAATGAATAATGGTGTATTTGGAAAGACTATGGAAAATGTCAGGAATCGACAAAACATAAGACTTGCTACATCTTGGAAACGGGCTTCAAAGTTCATTAATAGACCAAATTTTGAGCGAGCGGAGGTGTTTTCAGAGAACTTTTGTGCTATTCATTTGTAAAAAGAGAGTAATGAAATGGATAAACCTATTTATATAGGTACATCAATTCTTGACTTGTCAAAGTCGTAATGTATGACTATTACTATAATAATTTAAAATCAAGGTATAAGGATAATGTGTCATTGTTATATATGGATACAGATAGTTTTATTTTAGAAATTAAGACAAGTGATGAATATGAGGATATGATTGCTATTCATGATACAAGTAATTAAAAGTCAGGTGGTGTATTGTTTTCATCAAAGAATAAAAGGTTATTGGTAAATTTAAAGATGAATTGGGTGGGAAGGTTATGAGTGAATTTATAGGATTGAGATCAAAGTCTTATGCTTTCACATACATTGATAATAATAACATTGAAAGGTGTGATAAGAAGCCAAAGGGCATAAAGAAAAATATAATCAAGGAAACAATAAACTTTAAAGATTATTACAACTGTTTAACCTTAAAGAAGGAAGAGTACAGAAAAATGAATACAATAAGAAGTTATAAATATCAATTATATACAGAGATAAATAAGAAAGCATTCGGAGCTTTGGATGATAAAAGATACATTTTAGAGAATGGAATCAATTGTCTCCCTTATGGTTATAAGTATAAGTGTTAAGATATTGGGTTGGGAATTCTAACAGGTGACCGCCGTCTTTTACTGATTTATAAATGATAGAACCAAGCAAAAACCAAACCAAAGAGTGGAGATGTAATCGGCCTTGGTATTTAAATGGGAAACATAATGAATGTGAGAAATATCAAATAAGTCTTATTGAAGAAATAACCAGGGTAAAAGTAGATAAAACAAATAAGCGGATAAATTTAATTACAATTAAGTTGGAGGATGTAAAGAAAAAAAAATAATATCCTTGAATGGACTGAAAACTTTGATGGTTATTAATTGAACAATGGAAAAATAATTTACTACAATCTCAAAATGATATGTGGCTCAGGAGGTGGCCAAATAAGAGCATTAAGAGAAGTTTATCATTTCATTTCTGCTCAACAAAGACACTTATAATACCAAGGACCAAGTTCCAAGTTATTCTTTGTGAATATACTCGATGGAAATGAATGTTATTAAGAGAATTAAGTTATTCCCTTAAGTAGAACATGGGCAAATATTCGTTGGTTCGCTCTTTGAGTGGAATGAAAATATAAAAGGGAAGAAGTGCTTTAATCAGTAAGTCTCAATCTTTCATCATCTCAATTTTACATTTGCTTGTATGGGAGGGAAGGGGATAGGTGGGGAGAAAATCAGCCTCAATTTTATATTTGCTTGTATGGGAGGGAAGGGGATAGGTGGGGAGAAAATGAGTCTCCTATTTTTGGCTTTTGGGACTTGAGTCAGAAAGTTTTTCCCTTTCCCCCCATTCATTTGAATGGGTGTCCCAGAAGCCCCATTTATCATCTACTTCTGCCTTACTTCCGTCTTAATTATCCTCTTCTTCACTATCAGGCCATGGCCCCTGATATACTTAATGAATGCCTTGCTATCTATATATTATTTCTGTTAATGACTGCGTGTAATTTGACGTATCTCCGCCAAAACTGCCGGACGGATTGTCGCCACCTTGGGCATGTGGGTGCTGTGTGGTCTAATGAACAGCAGGGGCTATGTGAGATCGCGCCAGACGGACAGGTTTGGGAATTTTGGGCGATTTCCTAATTTTTACATTCATTTGCATGGCGACGTGTGACATCACCGCTGAGAGGCGTAATTCCGTCATGACATCATTGGCCATTCGCTGACGTCATTACGTCTGTCATTGACAGACCGTCACCGCCGAGAGGCATAATGCCACTCCTCGAAAACAGCGTCTGCAATGTAAAACCCTCTTCTGCACATGCTCACTACCTCAGAAGGTGAATTTGACACAAAAAATGTCACAAGAAATATTGTATTTAAAGTAAAGATTTATTTTTAAGAAATATTACAATATTATTTCTGTTAAAGGCCCAGTCACACCTTGATGTTTTAGCCAGCAATGGAAACGTATCAAAATGTATGTAAAACGCTGGCTTACGCTGGACTTTTGATGTTTTTTTTAAAAGATTCGGACGTATTCATAATGAGTTGGTCGTATGCATAACATATTAGGAACGGACACAGAACGTTTCGTTGTCTTTCGATAACTTATACCAACGAATGCTTAGCCTGTTGTCGGCGTTCACAACCTATGCCTAACGATAGTCTAACTTATGCATAACGCGCTGCATGTATCGCCGACAATCACGTGGCGTAGCCTATTAAAAGGCTGCCACACAATGATTCAAATCATAACCGCCGGAGAAATTGAAGTGTCAACATCGCACTCACACCTTGGTGATCTTGCCAGCGTATGCCGACCTCTGAAAAATGCGTCAAAAACGCTGGCGCACGTCGAATACGGTATGGGTAAGTTTGGTATACGTGAATAGAACGCTAAAGTACGCTATCATACATCGTAGTAAGTGGAGTACGTCTTGAAATTTTAAACATGTTAAAAATTTTACGACGTACTTGCCGTATGCCTCACACGTTCCGCATGCGATGGGAATAAGTTGTACGCACGATATGCGATCTTTGGCACACGTCGACAAAAGTTACTTGTAAGTTACTCATAAGTCGAAACACGTCGAGGTAATGGTTAGTGTCAGTGTTCCAGACTCCCTGGTTTTTTTTTGGTTTTTTTTTTCTTCGGTTTGACGGTGATGTTGACACTTCAATTTCTAGTGCAGTTATAATATAATATAATTAATAGGCTGCCGCTCAACGATTTAAATCATAAACGCACTCGAAGTCAAAGTGTCAACATCACCGTCATACCGAAGAAAAAATAAAAATAAAAAAACCAGGGAGTCTGGAACACTGACGCTAACCTTTACCTTGACGTGTTTCGACTTATGAGTAACTTACAAGTAACGTGTGTGGATGTGTGCCAACGATCGTGTAACATGACTACAACATGTTACTCATAGGTTAGAAATAAGTTTCGGGTACGCTAAACATTACCTCGATGTGTTTCGACTTATGGTTAACTTACAAGTAACGTGTGTCAACGATCGCATAACGTGCCTACAACTTATGGCCAGCATAGCGGAAATTGTGAGTCATACGCTGGTATAAGTCGTAAAATTTCAAGCATGATAAAATTTGAGGACAACCACAAAGTACAACGATGAAAGCCAGCGTACAACGACATATGGCAGTGTTTTTCAGCATGCTCTCAATGTTTCCAAAACTTACCCATAACATATTCGACGTGTGCCAGCGTTTGAGACAAATTTTTCAAAAATCGGCATAAGCTGGCTAAAACGTCAAGGTGTGAGTGGGCCTTAACATCTGCGCGTATTTTGACGTTTATCCTCCGAAACCGCTGGCTGGAATGTGCTCATATCCCATATACTGGGGTTTCTTCATGTGACGAAGACGATGCACTAAATTTCTAAGCTGGAATTGGATGACAACGTGACTTCAACAAGATTTTCAACCCATCGACGTTCGCATTTATTCCCGTTCGGTCGCCATCGCTGAACTGCTGTCCGGTAAGTGCTGCCGTCTATCCAAAAAATATGAACTCGAGTAAGGGAGTACTCTTTGCATCAAACACTGAACATAAACACAACTGATAATAAATAGTACAGCTCAATACATCAGCAATGGTTGTCATGTTTTAAAAATCAGCATGGAAGGAGGGGAACAATGAGCGCCAGAGCTCTGCCAACATGATCTTCCCCGATTGGCTCTTTCCCGGACTGAATACGCCCTCTTAGACACTCAATTTGTGTCTGAAATCCAACGTACATATTAAAAACACCCGAAAATAAGTTGCAATAGGCCTACGTCCAGATAACATCAAAGACTATATATATATATATATATATATATATATATATATATATATATATATATATATATATATATATATATATATATATATATATATATATTCTGATGGTAGAGGGAACAGGTATGAGGTCCACCCTTCATTGCCCGGATTCTCTTCTTTTCTTTGTTCTTCGAAAGCGCGGTGTCCGACAATAGATTCTGTACCTTGAATGTGTGTGTCTGAACTGTTCAAATTAAAGAGTTGTTTGATTGTCGGATGCACCCAAACAACTGCCGTTCATTACATTAATTGTCAATATCAACCGCCATCGTTACCTGTGTTGTGTCTTTCGTGTGTGGTCTTCAATTTAAAGCGTCCAAGCGGTGTTCGATCGTCGGATGTGCACCAAAAAGTGCCGTTCATTGAAATTTGCATTCTGATTCTCGGTCACCCTCCACTGCTCCTGTTCAGTCTAGGGCGAGGCCTATATCATGTTAAACTTGCCCCATCAGACGCCAACCTTCCAGTCACACTGCAGAGGATGGAATTTCCAGTCAGACTCGCATACTCGATGATCATAAACAAATCCCAGGGCCAAACATTTGACAAACTCGGAATATACCTCCCAGCCCCTGTGAGCTCCCAACCCCTGAATATACCTCCCAGCCCCTTGAATATACCTCCCATGGCCATCTATATGTTGCATTTTCACGTGCAAGAGGTTACTCCTATATATCTATCAAAGTGGACAATAATTCCTCACAAGGACTATTCAGCAACAAGACACTCACCCAAAATGTCATCTACAGGGAGGTCCTTTAGAAAACTAAGGACAGGTAACCATAGTGCATCACATCCCTAATGACACCCTCCCCAGCTTCCCATACCATCAACTATTATGCCTCATCCACCTTTTGCCACCCATTCAACTCCGTGCGGAGCACGGGTATATGCTAGTTATGTTTAATATTCTTAGCCATGTCCTTCTCATACTCTCGTTTGGCTTACCGAGTTATTTCCTTAACCTGCCTGGCTGTTCTTGGTCAGTCTCGGAGAGACGTTGTCTACAACATGGTCAAATCTTACTATACATCTCATTCTGACCGTACATCAATTATATTATTTATCAAAACTTTGCAAATCATGGACACAAAAGTTCATTGTTCTCTCATGATGTCGCCATTGCAGATTCTCATTTTCTTTCACTTTAATGAGCACATTGTTTTCCTCTGGACCGAGCTCATAGCAGTCTTTGATTGTTGCTTCAAGCAAAATGTTCTCGATCTGTAAATGAGATACTCTCACAATATTTGTTAGTACAACACAAAATTTATGTAATTCATTTGATTCGTGTTCACCAAGGGGGTTAACTCAGCCTGCCATCCTTCCGAAGTTGGCGAAAGGAGTACCAATGTGTACTGGTAGAGGGGCACTGCATCAGCAACACAGTCGCACTTCCAAGAAATGAAAGCTACCCTGGCAGCTAAGCTGCCATATGCAAGAAAAAGCAGAATGCATGCTTGTTCTGTAGTTCGCAACTCCCTGGTTCTGTAGTTCGCAACTCCTAATACCCCGTGCATGCGCAATAATCTATCTATGTACTGAATTACTAAAACTCTCATCTTGTATGTATGTATGTTCCCGAAATGCAGCCAAAACGGTACACGATGACTCACCATTCTCCTGGGGAGTGCAGTATCAAATTTCGTTCAAATCGGGCAACGAAAAATTATTAAAATCAATTCCCGATTCAGTCATTCACTCTTCGGGAGTATTTGATCAATGCAAACAGCCTCAGCGGTATAATTCCCTGGAGCCATCTTTTTTCCCTTGAAATGATTTTTTCCAACAACCGCTGTCACAACGGGAAACCAACGGCATGAACAATCCATTCGATAAATAAGTACGTGCATTACGGCCATAGAGGTACTCACACACTACCTGCTCTTCCAGGTAGCGATCACACTTCATGTATTTATGAATGACGACAGATCACTTTTAAAACATTAGCTATTTGGTTTTAATTTTGTTACCTAAAAATGACAAATCCCTCTCGCACTGATGTTCCAAAATGGTGAGCAATATCAAAGTATTTTGCAACTCTGTATATAGTCATTCACTTCCTGGTTATCCATGAAAAAAACATCTTTCCTTCAACGCGTGACGTCGTTTACGTTATTGTTGTCTTTTTTTTTTTGTTTTTGTTTTTTTCCTTTCACTTCCTCACCTATGGGAATGTATTTATTTTTAATTCATGGCCTTGAAGAGTAGAGATGTTATGTTTGTGTTAATGCTTTCAATCGTATCACGGTAATCGAGTTCAGAGCTCAGATAGACGGCCAGATTTCCTAATATAATGCGTTTGTTGAAGTTGCTTTGTCCATGTCCATATTCACACAATGGAAAGTCACCGGCTGGATGTTAAGGCCCTGTCACACCTTGACGATTTCGCCAGTGTATGCCGACGTATGAAAAATTTGTCTAAAATGCTGGCACACGTCGAATACGTTATGCGTAAGTTTTTGTATACGTTAAGAGCACGCTGAAGCACGCTGGCATACATCGTAGTATGCCGAACTCGTCGACAAATTTTAAGCATGCTCAAAATTTTTTGACGTATGCCAGCATATGACTCACATGTTCCGCATACGCTGGCCGTAAGTTGTAGGCACGTTATGCGATCGTTGACACACGTCGACATACGTTACTTGTAAGTTACTCATAAGTCGAAACATGTCGAGGTAATGTTTAGCATACCCGAAACTTGTTTCTAACCTATGAGTAACGTGCTTTGAACCTATGTGTAATGTATCTCCAACGCATATTGACGTATTTGACGTCTTCCAGACGACCACAGAACTTACTGAACGTGTTTCTAACTTACAGCTACCGTATAATGGCGTATTGGCAGCGTTTAGGGGAATTGGTATATAAAAATGGGGTTCACAGGAGGAACCCGTCAGTGTTCCAGACTCCATGGTTTTTTATTTTTATTTTTTTCTTCGGCATGACGGTGATGTTGACACTTCAATTTCTAGAGTGGTTATGATTTAAATCGTTGAGCGGCAACCAATTAATAGCCTACGCCACGTGATCGTTGGCGATACGCTGCCACGCTATGCATAAGTTAGACTATCATTGGGCATAGGTTGTGAACGCCGACAACACGCTAAGCATTCGTTGGTATAAGTTATCTATAAGTTATCGAAACGTTCTGTGTACGTTACTAATACGTTATGCATACGTCCAACTCGTTATGAATATGCCAAAAACTGAAAAAACCATCAATAGTTCAACGTACGCCAGCGTTTTACATACATTTTGATACATTGCCATATGCTGGCTAAAACGTCAAGGTGTGTCGGGGCCCTTATGTTCAACTCGATTTGTTGTGTTAACACAAATTATATAAGTCCTCCTGTTTTGGACAAAGAGAAAGAGCTTTGATAAAATGCTTCTTAAATGTCACATATCTCCTTTTAAACAAAATCGTGATTATAATCACACACCGCACACACACACACACACACACACACACACACACACACACACACACACACACACACACACACACACACACACACACACACACACACACACACACACACACACACACACACACACACACACACACACACACTCGGTTGTTATAAAGTTCGTTTTTAAATTCAATTCAAATAACCATTGAGTGTTAAAAGGAACACAACATGCTTTTCGTTCACTGCCCGACCTTGTACCCTGCTCCCTTCCTGGACTGGTTATTGCTCGTGTCTATTCGATCTTGGCTTATATTTTCGAAGGTTTGTTGATGTGCTCTGCATGTTTCCAAAAGAATTCCGATGAAAAACGGACGTTTTGAAATGTTTGTTCAGACATTCCATTGATTGCTTGCTGTCAGATCACGTGACCTGTGGCATCGAGCAGGCAGTCATTATGTAAGCCTTATCTCACGAGTTTGAGATTATATAACAAAACATCTACCTCCGTAGTCATAACAGTTTGAGTTACCCTTACCTACCAAAAGTGATTTTAACATCTCTTAACTACAACATCCTCCCAGACAACATACACAACGCAAACCAGTTGCACAACAAATCGGTGGGCGAATTTCCTTCATTTGGGCAAACAAGGTGAATGTTCTTCTTCTAAATCTTGAGAAAATCGTTGCCAACTCATTTAATTTATGATTCTCAGTCATCAAATGGCACATTTGCATAACGAGTTCATTACTGGGCATCAACACGACACAGTATACTGTATATGACGTCATATTTGCTGAACCTTTTATTATATTATATTTTATATCATTTTAGGGCATTTTCATCTCTTCACACAGACGGCCTGACGTACCATCTCATAATACCGTACATACCATGTTGGCTCCTTTTACCTCCCTAAAATCACGACAGCATCAATAACTCCACAATCCCTCACATTTATTTCTTAACTCTTATTTATGAAAGATCCTGCCCTTAACTGTCCATTGTAAACCAACCTAGCATTCAAATAAATCCATTCCAATTCTGTAAACTTACCAATTGCATACGTATTATGTTGACATTAAAATTTATTTATTTAATTGGACTTTTAACCCAATATCTCAGCATCATCAATCTCCGCGTTACCATGGTGACCACATAACGTTTGACTCGGTGATATTAAATCACCCTGTTAGTTTATAAAATGACATCATTTACATGACATTTTTTTGCAGTTTAAAGAAAAATTCTCTTGTTCTTTATGCTGAAAAATTAAAGACTAAAGAATAGACTTTAAACTCACTCACAACCTTTTGTACATGGTTCGAATCCTGAATCGAAGGTCAATTCTGCCTTCAAGCTGTTACTGAGATTAAAATTAAATGGCATTGTATGTTCCATTTTATTTCATTTCATAACCCAGGAATGCCTTTTACTCCGTTAACCACCCTTATCATTCTTGCATTATTATTGATTTTTTACTTTTGATGGCTGAAAAATTATCATCCCATGTCAGTCGTGCGTGCACACAAGAGCAAACATGGTCAAATAATATCTCCAGCTTCAACACTTTATATCTTTGAACCATATTTTATTTATTCATTTTATTGTCACACTTTAAATTCATTTCAATTCCACTACCCTCAGGTAATTTCCCTGTCTCACTTCTCATTTGCAATACAATACAACTTATACAGCGACAGATACAGATACAGACAGGATACAACGAATCATACAATAACTCTTAGACAAACAATACACAAATTTTCCTCAGTTTGAACCTCAATCCCAAGCTGGGAGCACAATTCCAACCAAAAAAAAAAACCATTTTCACAATTTCCAACCTCTGTTGGACAATGCCCAATTCCCAACTATCTGTGAAACACCCTGTCCTCACCTCAACTATCTCTCAACTTCCAACCTCTGTTGGATAACAACCTATCTTAGTCTGAGTCTGCATCGAAAGTGCCAATGCAAATTAGGGAACTATCCAGGCATACACCGAAACAGTGCCAGTGCAACCATTAAAAAGATGGACCCCTCAGCCTGATCAGGACTTTTCTGGACTCCAACAATAACTTTTGAAAACAACACTTATTCTTCAACATCAACATCAATCACTGAACCATAAACCTCAAATCTATCCAACTCAAATTTCGTTTGAAGCATGGTGACCTTCAATAAGGCACACAACAAGCCGGCAGCAACACACTCACCCACAAAGATCACTATCTCTCACCTTTTCTGATCTGTGTGCTCGTGCCTACCACCAGCTCACTCTGAACCAGACTCTTCCAGGTTTTAATGCTCATGCCTTGGCTCGCCAATTGTAGATTGACACACAACGTCAGTACAATTTAAAAACATTTATTGAACAAACAAACAGATTATATGTGCCGGCACAGGAGATTCTGGATAGACAAATTTACTCCAGATCTCTCAACATAACCGGAGAATCTTCGTCTTTATATAGTTTCCAGTAAGACACACTCTTTATTATTTTCTGACACTGACACCAGTTCGCCCGGTCTTGACAATTTCCAGGTGAACCTTATCTTCAGTCTTCTTTGAAAGCTCCTGCTTAAATGGTTGGAACACATATTTAAACCCCGACATATTAATCACACAGAATGCTAGAATGACATCAAACGCCAACTCCAATGGCCATTAAAACAAGCTTCTATCTTATGTCGGTCAAAAGTCAGTCTGCTTCTCCCAAAACTGGGAAGATATATTATCTTGAAGTGACCAGAGCTTCATGAATTCATCTGGACACCTTCTCAAATCCACATTCCAACTTGTTTGTGCCTGTTTTAAAAATTCCTTTAGATAGCTTTTGAAATGATAGGCAATTCTTCTTATATTCAACTTCCTGGCAAAGTTCAACCTGATACAAACTGTAATAGTCAGGTGATCTTTCCATATAAAGGAAAAATATAATTATGTTAATTCCAAATGGATACATACTTAAAAATAATCATATCATATTTCAGTACATTTTACTTCAGGTTTCACATTTTCCTTTTAATACCAAGTTTTAATCATCATCAATTTATTTATTTTATCACCCCCAAACCCATCATGATAAGATGCTTCTACAGTTCCCATGTCTCAAGTTTAATTGTTAAGTAAGGCATATTGATAAGCATCTGGTCTTTGTCTCTTTTTCTATAAATACTTGTTGAATTCTTTGTTTGAGATTATTTTGATTGATTTGAATTCATCCATTTACACCACAAGGAAATAAAAAGTTCTTCAATTTTTTTCATTTTTCTTTATAATTAATTAATTGTTGACGTTTCAAGCTGTCCATGCTTGTCATTTCCTTCCATTGATCCAGCATTGTCCAAATCTAGACAGACTGGGAGGTAATTCCCAAACAAAATAAATAACCTGTCATAGTCAGCGTGCACCAGCGGTAAACGCTCGGCCACCTTACTCAAGATCTAATCAAGATAACATTGGTGCATCTCTGAGGGCACGTTCCCTGGTCAGGAGGCCATGTGACCTCTAGTTAAATGGCAAATTAGACGGTGGACACTGGAACTCATGGTTAACTGATTGGTGTTCGTGGTTGTTAAGCAACCCACCGTACCACAAAGTTTATTGTGAGCGGTGGCCCCAGGTCCAGTTCTTCCGAGGAGAAATGAGTATTAACCCCTTCATAATACACTCAGTACCCATGGCCGTAACAATATATTAGGAATGATGACTCTACCAAATCAACTATATTGGTCAAGATGCTCAAGAAAACATATTTAGGCACACTTATCTCACAGCCCTCTATTCGTTTGCTGAACTGTACCAAAAATAAAGTGAAAAAAAAATCAGCAAAGAACTGAGAAAACCCCAACAGATTTGGTTGCCAAGTCTGCACATTGTGCAAGTACAGACTGTTGGTGTAATACAAACCAGACAAACAAAAAAGATAAACCCAGAGAACTTCAGGCCTAAAAGTAAATGCAATTGGAGCCATAAAATCCATGAAGAAGTGCAGCGTGTTTCAGAAGAAATGCAACCCTATTAAAGTAATGTGAAATTTTTATTTTTTAATCGAATTTTTTTCTGCTGTAGATTTGTATGAAGCATCGTTCGGAGGGAAAATTGCAAATATTAGTCACACTGTAAATTTTTGAAGTGATCTTTATTGTGTTGTCTTATTGTGCCACAAACTCATTTAAACAGAATCAAACACGACTTAGAAAGAAGTTAGAGACCAGATTAGCCACAGATAAGTCTGCCATTTTTTTGATTGATAAAGAGGTTTATTTCTGAACGGGACAGTAAAAAATCTTCGTTGGTCAAAGTCTGGTCGCACAAGGACTGCAAGATCATGAGAAAACATTTAAGAGGTCCATAAAGCACTTTGAGGAGCCCTAGAAAATCGCTGTGTCATCCATCTCAGGAATTAAACTTATCTTTATCAAGTGGACAAATAATTCTGAAGGAGGAGGGGGAGATTGGGACCATACTCTGTGCAGAGCGTTGGTGCTGCTTAAGCAGTCTCCTTGGCTATTGGGCACAATACTGGATGGGTCACCACTCCAACACAGTGTACCAGCAAGCTGGCACTCATTTTGCCGAACTTGGAAGGATGACAGGCCGAGTTAACCCCACCTGGTATTAATTCAACAGGTGAGTGGGATTTGAACTCAGGACCTTATGATCCAAAGCCCACCACCCAAACCATTAAGCCAACACCAAGCAAAAATAATTCTGAAGCAGGAACTAAAAATGTACCCGTACCGCATTCAAGTGAAGCAAAAGCTAACTGGTAATGATAAACAACTTATTGTGACGATGTGTGAATATTTGAAGGAAAAAATGCGGAGGGATCCAAATTTTCTGAGTTATATGTGGTTTTCTGATGAGGCCCACTTTCGTTTAAGTGGTCATGTTAACTCTAAAAGCAACGTGTTTAGGGTTCGAGTTCTCCTGATGAAGTCCCTGAAAGGCCGTTGCACAGCCAGTAATGCACTGCCTGGTTTGCCATAATAAAATCTGGCATCAATGGGCCTTTCTGGTTTCAAGATAAAGAAGGGAAATCAGTAACGATAACCACTGAACGGTTCTTGAAAGTTACTGAATGGTACTGAACGGTACAATACCACTGAATGGTACTTCAAAGTTATCTCGAAGTTCTGGAATGCATTAGCGAGGAATCACCACATTGATCGAGCTGTGACATAGTTTCAGAAAGACCGTGGGGCCACACCTCACACTTCCAACAGATTGATACAGTGATTACAACAGAAATGCCAGGACAGGATAATCTCGAAGACTAGTGTTGAATGGGCATCCCATTCTCCATCCCATCCACCTGACTTCAATCTTTGGGGTTACTTAAAGGATAGAGTATATCAGGGGAGACCTCAGACTATTGACAACCTCAAAAAATGAAATTGCCACCACCATCACAACTATTCCATCCATCCATCCATTGGGACCATACTCTGTGCAGAGCTTTGTTGCTGCCGAAGCATTCTCCTTGGCTATTGGCACAATCCTGGACAGGTCACCACTCTGACACAGGTTACCAGTGAGCTGGCACTCACTTTGCTGACCACGGAAGGATGACAGGCAGAGTCAACCCCACTTGGTATTCATTTAACAGCGAAGGGAGATTTTAACTCAGGATCCTAATATCCCAATTGAGCCATCTTAACCACAAAGCCAACAGTAGGCTTACATTTCACAGTAAATGCCCCTGTATTATCAGTGCCCTTTAAAGCATACCATCCTATCAACACTTCAATTTTCTTTCTTCCCAGCTTGTTACAAATATGTTGTATTCACATCCTTTCCCTATTCTTATTAATGACAGTAGTAGATTTAGGTGACAATGGAAAGTGCACTGTCAAAATATCCACGTCTCAGTGTCTACTGAAAAGACATCAAGCCTAGTCGCAGGATCTATATCCATAATGTCGACAGAATGGAGTAAGAACAGCTGATCTTCTTCGAGTGAGTGCAGACCTGCTTGCATCTCTGGAAGACTCACAATCTCATAGATAGAAAGGTTACTCTCCATCTAAGTATAATAAGCCACAAGAACCTTCCTAGCTGCTCCTTTGAAATGGTTTATTATTTTCATACTCAGATATAATTTGTTAGTTTGGACTTCATATAATAATACAGTACCTAAAGAAAGTCAACAAGTTCTTTCAAAATTTTCACCATTTGTTGCCTTATAGCCTGGAATTAAATTGCATTAAATCAGACATTTCCCACCTTTATTTACATATCGTAACTCACAACTTCCAAGTGAAAAACAAATTCTACAAATTTCACAAAATTAATTAATAATACAAAACTAAAATATCTTGGTTGGATAAGTCTCCAAATCCCTGAGTTAATACTTGGTGGAAGCAAATTTGATGGCAATTACAGCTGTGCGTCTGTTGGGATAGGTCTCTTCCAATATTGCACACCTTGATTTGGCAATATTTGCCCATTCTTCGGAACAAACCTATTCAATCTCAGTCAAGTTGCGTGGGGAGCGTTTATGGACAGCAATCTTCAAGTCATGCCACAGATTTTTGATTGGATTTAGGTCGGGGCTTTGACTGGGCCACTCAAGGATATTTATCTTTTTGCACCTTGGCCCCTCCATTGGAGCTTTGGCTCTGTGCTTCAGGTCGTTGTCATGCCAAAAGGTGAACCTCCATCCCAATTTCAGCTTTCTTGCAGAGGGCAGCAGGTTTTCTTCTCAGATTGTTCTGTATTTTCCTCCATCCATTTTCCTTTATATCCTGACAAATGCCCAGCCCCTGCTGATGAGAACCATCCTCATAACATGATGCTGCCATCACCATGCTTCACAGTAGGTATGGTATTCTTTGGGTGATGTGCTATGTTGGGTTTGTGCCAAATATAACGTTTTGCATTTATGCCAAAAAGTTCCATCTTGGTTTTATCAGACCACAAAACATTTTGCCACATGGCTTCAGAATCCCCAGAGTGGTTTTCTGCATTCCTCAAATGGGACTCCTGGTGGGTGTTTTTGAGTAATGGCTTCCTTCTTGCCACCCCATCGTACAGGCCAGACTTGTGGAGATAAGGTTGTCACATGCACACAGTGACTAGCCTTTGCCATAAAGGCCTGTAGCTCTTTGAATGTTACCATTAGCCTCTTGGTGACCTTTCTGATCAGTATCATCCTTGCTTGGTCATCCAGTTTGGAGGGACAGTTTCATCTAGGCAGGGTCTTGGTGGTAACCATATGCCTTCCACTTCTTAATGATTGTCTTGACTCTGCTCCAAGGGATATTTAAGACATTTGAAATATTTTTATACCCATCCCCTGATCTGTATGCCTGGTGTTGGCTTTATGGTTAGGGTGTTGGGCTTTGGATCCTCGGGTCCTGAGTTCAAATCCTGCTCAGCTGTTGCATTAATACCAGGTGGGGTTAACTCGGCCTGTCATCCTTTCGAGGTCGGAAAAATGAGTTCCAGCATGCTGGTATACTGTGTCGGAGTGGCGACCCATCCAGGATTGTGCCCAATAGCCAAGGAGACTGCTTTAGCAGCACCAACGCTCTGCATAGAGTATGGTCCCAATCTCTCCTCCTCCCTGATCTATGCCTTTCCACAACTTTATCCGGGCGATCTTTTGAAAGCTCCTTGGTGCGCATGGATTCGTCTTTGCTGTGAAATGCACTACCCAGCAAAGGAAACCTACAGGAACAGCTGATTTTATTCTGAAATAATCAGAATCACTACAATGTAACACAGGTGGAGGCCAATTAACATGGTGTGTGATTATTAAGGTGATTCGTTACACCTGAGCTAATTTACAATTGCTATTCTGAAGTGGGTTGGAGACTGATCCAACCAAGATATTCTAGTTTTGTATTTTTAATTAATTATCTGAAATTTGTTGAATTTGTTTTTCACTTTGAAGTTATGGGTTACGATGTGTAAATAAAGCTGGAAAAATCTGATTTAATGCAACTTAATTCCAGGCTATAAGGTAACAAAAGGTGAAAATTTTGAAAGGGGGTGTAGACTTTCTTTCGGCACTGTGTATGCAAGAAAGTCTTTGATACTCTAAACTTGTGCATTGCCATTTACATGATAATGAAACGAGTTTGTTTTTTTTGTTCTCTTCTCACGCATTGCCTCCTCAAGTGAGTCTGACAAACACTTATCGAAGAGTACTCTGACTTCCTCGTACGCATAATTTATGCTTGCCACAGTGTCAACGAACTTCTCCGCAAAATGCCTTGCGTTTGGCATGTCAGGTGTCTTGATCATGTTGAATATGCACATGGCGTCTATCAGCAGGAAAGATCAAGTGCTGTTCTCTTACACATCTGCAACATCATTGGGGAGCTCCAATTCCATTATTGATGAAAAAAACAAAAAAACCTTGGCTTTCCCAGACTGCAAAACCATTGATCCATCTGCATTAAAATTAGGTGGAGGTGTAACGTTGACTTCATATTGACCAATTGCCACCTGGAGATCTACCTCTGGCCTGCTTTTCGAAATGGTTAGTAATCTTACAAGCAATTGTCTTTCTTGTTTTATGGTTATTAATTTTCCATTTAATATTGTCTTGGCAATTGCACCCACATCTTTGAAAAAAAAAACGATATTTGTTCATATCTGTTTTCTCCACCATTTTTTCCGAAACGAATTTGTTTCCAGCATCTTCACCCAAATCATCGTAATTAAGAACACCATGGTTTATTGCATCTGGGAGAACACCAAAAGTGATCAGATTGAGTTGATCAGTATTCAGAAAAGGATTATCTTGACTTGTGATTGCTAAGCAGACTTTTGCAGCATTTTCTAACATTCTCGTGTCTTTCTGGCCTGAGTGCTCATGACGTTCTTTGTGAGTGGCAATTATATCTGGTGGAAACTGACAATTAAATTTTGCAACTTAGTAAACAACTAAACACACAAGTATATTTCTATTGCATCATTTCAGCTATTTTTATTCATAATAAGTGCATTTTCTATGAATCTATTGCACACTTTCTGCAGTATTGATTTGTGATTGATATCCAAGAATGAAAGATTTAGAAATTCCACATCAAATCTTTATCCAGAGATTCTTAAGTCAAAATTCCTCGACAAACAAACGAAAAAATATACACAGAGGTCTATACATAGGACAACATGTATGAGCAGACGACATGCAATCACTGCTCACCTTCACTCTTTCATTCGTCTTTTTTCCCACCTTTAGAAAAAACTCCGACACTCTCTTCAATCCCTCTCTTCCCTCCAGGTCTTCAAAACAGCTGTTCACCACCACCTCATATCTTCCCCCATCCAAAACCACGATCTTTTCTACCCCCATTCATCCACCCCAATCCCACCTCCTTCAAATTCCCTGCTTTCCATCCTGAAAGTCCCGGTCATGTCCATTTTGTTTACCCCATGTATCCTGCCCCATCCCTCTCCCTTCCACAGATCTCCTGATGTCTCTGTTCCTCACTGTTTTGTCCTTCTCTATCCAACCCCTCTTGTCTCCTGCTCCCCTTGTTTTACGTTCTGTGTGTTAGCTATTATACAAACCTTGACAGTGTTTGAAACCCCCCAAAAAAGAAGCAGACTTAATTTCTCAAAAAAAAAAAAAATTGCACCTCTTTCAGAATCTACATCCACCCTGGCGATAGTCTACCCCCATGGGCTGAATACCATCCTTACAGCATAGAAAATTTTTCTGGCAGGTGAGGTAACCATGACCAGCAGAAATCGAGTCTGGCACCTGGCCCACTTGCTTCATTCGATGAACATCTAAACGAGCAGCTTGCAAAGCGGTCCATACCGAACGACTGGCTTGGCAAGCGATAGCAAGCTGCTTGACAATGGAACACGCTCCTGGTGAATTGGCATAATTTACCATGCAGTGGAAACAACAGAAGCACACTTTTAGCATTATTCATCACATCGCGATGACACAACACAGTAATTTAGACTATGACTTGGATAGCAGTACACAGTAGCCCACTCCTTTGAACATAGAGTGGGATCTTTAAATTACACAATAAGTGTTAGCAAATGAGATAGCCGACTTCATCCATTCTGAACATCAGTGTACTATTTGGTGCATACTTCATGCAGAGCACTAGGAAAATACGTAGCTTGCAATTGGATCCAATGACCTCGGAATATGGACTGTGTTATTGTTACCCTCGCCAGAGGAGAGGGGATTCTATTTGGGTCTGTTTGTTTGTCTGTCTGCACAGAACGTAAAAAATGGTCTGACATGACTTTGTTACAGAAGTAGCACACTTAAACGTTGCACCGTCTCATCTGGGTTTCATTCCCAATAAGATTGATCCTTTGTAGGTAGTTTCCTGTTTAATGAATATCACAAAGTGCCATGTCCCTTGGATGGACAGTAAGCTGGGTCTCCTGTCTTCTAGCAGTAGCCAGTGGATGTTAAAGATCCTACAGTGTCTTTCATGAAGAGTAGGTAAGTTATCGTTGGTACTCTGAACAAATATGAAATTCCTTCCCCATTCACCTCCTGTCGAATGGTCTGGCATGACCATTCGGTTCCTGAAAGACTTTGGGCAAAATATTTCTCTGGCCGATCCCACAAAAAGAATAAATGGGGCAAATAAAGAATTAGAAGTAGTAGTAGTAGTAGTAGTAGTAGTAGTTTTTTTTGGAAAAGCTTTCGAGGTTTGTGCTCATGGTGCAAGAAAGTTCAGGCAGCCAAGAGTTTCCTGTTTAATATTGCTGGACTTCCTCATCTCTGCAAGTCCATGGTTAGAACTGCAGTGGACAAGGTGGGGCATTTTAAAGAGAAAGCACTTCTAAGACAGTGAAGGAGGGAGAGAGACTGAAACAAAATAAAGTATGTACAACAATAACGGTAACTAGAAGGGCATTCATTAGAGCGCAAACCTCTGCCAGGCTGATTAGTTTGCGTTTTGTATCCCACTGACAGGACAGATATGGATTCGTACCTTAACCAAATTTAATCGGCTTATTCTTGTAATCTAACTAACTCATGCACCAAGTTTTGTCATAACTCATCCACAACCTTTTGAAATGTCATTCCAAATATCATTTTCGGCCCCAACCCTCAACGGTGAAGAATGACTTTAAAAATAAGAAAAAATTCTCGAATCCAGATCATGATCTTTACCGAAATCGAATCAATTCGTTTGTAACACACCCAACCTGCCCACCAGATTTCATTCAAATCCATCCACAACATTTTGAGATATCCTGCACAGTGTACACAAACAAACAAACAAACAAACAAACAAACAGGACGTTGTGCAGAGCACGATACTTGTGAAATCCCTAAACAAAGAAAACTTGACCCTAAAAATAACTGGTAGTTAAATTAATTGACCAAATATGTAAATCCTCTTCAAATCTCAAGTCAATTGGATGAAAGTTGACGATTTTAGAAATTCGGCCTATGTTAAAATAATTGGTGTTTGAAATTAATTGACCAAATGTGCAAATCCTGTTCAAATTTCAAGTCAATCAGATGAAAATTGATGATTTTATAAATTTGACAAAGTTGTGGACCTTTGGCCGAAGTTAAATTGTTGACCTCAAAATCAATAGGCTTCTTTCTTCTAACCATTTGTACCATTTTGTGAGGTTTCTTGAAGATCGGTTTAAAATTGTGACCTACAGGCGATTGACGTACTGACAAACAGACAAACAGATAGACAAAGAATCACAGACCAGACCAAACAATCTACTTACGAATATTCGATATTGCAAGTAACAAACAGACAGAGGTGAAAACATTACCTTTGTCCATCATAGATGGGGGAGGTAATAATCAGACAAGTAAATGCAAAGTACCTTGTCAGATTAGTTTCAGCTGTTTTTAGCATCATTGTGCATGCACTATGCAAAGTGCATCAATTGTGGTCCAAATCTATTTCAATCTTCGTAGATCTAGAATATTATGCTACCTTAAATTATGAAGAGATACATTTTTAAAATTATTTATTTATTCAAATGCAGCTTGAAGCTGCTTGGCTGCATGATTTTCCAGGAGCACAGCTGTGCCATTGATACAATTCCTCCTGTCACCAGTAAGCTGGTACTCACTTTGCCGACCTCAGAAGGAGGAGGAGATTGGGACCATACTCTGTGCAGAGCGTTGATGCTGCTTGAGCAGTCTCCTTGGCTATTGGGCACAATTCTGGACGAGTCACCACTCCAACACAGGATACCAGCATGCTGGCACTCATTTTACCGACCTCAGAAGGATGACAGGCTGAGTCAACCCACTTGGTGTTAATTCAACAGAACGACAGCAACTTGAACTCAATTCCCTAAGGTCGACAATCCAGCCACAATGAAGATCAGCTAACAACAGTCTTAAGTGATACATGAGCGTAATATAGTTTTCAGGCATGCAAAACTATGTTGCTCCACACCAGTCTCAATGTTTTCCTTTTTGATATGTATTTGTATATTTCAAGTTTTGCAGAGGCCAAAATAAAATTACTAAGAGATCCATTGATTTACTATCGTTTTTTTACAGTATGAGAAACTATAAAAAGGTTGGAAAAATGAAGCCAGAATCCCAAAACTAGCAGATTTTTCACCAGCAAAAAAGACTCTCAATGATAGTAGATGTAACGTAGAGATTGAGTTAATTTTTTTCGTTTGTATTTCAAGTAGAGATGCAGAGATGTCTGATTATAAGAACTAGACATTTTTTCCTTGAAGAATGCTGGACATGAGCAAAAACAACAAATAAATAATTATTAAATGGTGATGACAGCTTTGGAGGAGAAATTCCCCAATGAAAGAGTAACAACGCACTACCCTGAGATCTGAACCAAAGCAAGTCTTAATTGAAGAAGAGTTTGCCTCACTTTGAAATAACATTACATTTGGAGGAGGAACCTTTCATTTTGTGGCTCATCCTTGTCAAATTTGTGTGAAAGACGAAAGCAAGCAATTCGAACAATTAATTTATTTGGACGTATCTATCATCAGATAAATGTGTTATGACATTCGAATTTGACTAATACATTACACAAGATTTGCGAAAATGTATCTCCATGTTGTTTGGTTGTGCAATTGTTTTGCTGCAAATATATCGGGAGTCAGCTATAAATTATCATCCTGGTGTTTCGTACAGGCAGGGTGATTCATCAATGTCTGTGCTGTCTCTTGGATGGAGGTTAAACTAGGCGTCCCGTCTGCCGGCATTCTTCGGTGGATGTTAAAGATCCCCATGGTGTCCTTCGCAAAGAGTATGCGAGCTATCGACAGCACCATGAACAAATTACAAATTCCTACCCTGACTTCCCCATTCGGAGCGGCGACCTGACCAAGATTGTAGCCTAGTAACTGCTTTGGCAGCAGCGCCGCTCTGTATAGGGAGCCCCTGAGCCCCTGAGGTGAAGAAGAATTGAGCCTCTGAAGTGATGAGCTGGGCTGTCGGAAAAACTATCAATTGCTTACAAATAAGAATAGTTCTTACTAGGGGCGGATCCAGGATTTTAGGTTGTGGGGGGGAGGGGGGGGCAAAAAATTACATTGCATTGAAAAATATAACTTTACCGAGCAGAGTGAGGGGGACATTTTTTTGTGGGTATTTCTTTTTGTTGTTTACTTCCCTTGGAAACAAGTCTAACAACAAAAAGAAAGTCAAATTCGGATATTTTCTTGTAATGGGCTCAGTGGATAAAATGAATTAGTTGAAGTTATTCCATTGTTTATCATTTCAGAATCTTTACAATCTGAGTGCAGATTTTGATTTTGTGTTTGTCATTAAAAAATAAATAATTCAGTTCAAAGGATGGGATAAGAACTCGGGATCCCTTGTCTACTAAAGAATGGTTAAATTCCGTCATAACACACAATCTGCTCTGTTTCTTCAATGGTTAATTCTATCGTTTTGAAAAAAAGAAACTGCGAATACTGCTTTGACTTTTTGCCCTTTTTGAAGAACTATGTCATTCCGCTTCAATTGTTGTTTTGTTATTGTTCAATCAGGAGATTTAAATGACAGTAACAGAAACGATACCGAAAAGACCTCATTGATATCCATCTTTATCAACAATGTCTAGTTTGTAACAGACCCTGATTTTTGGTGCAATGAATTAGTACATTTCAAAAATGTAAACATAATTAAACACTTAAAAGATTTTCTTCAATGTAATCGTTGCAGATTTTACGTTAAAATTTATTGAAACGCCATGCAGTTTTCGGTAGGATTACCTACCTTGATATATTGTTACGGATTTCAGAATCCGGTCTGATGAATGCATCCACACATCCAGGTCCTCAGACAGTTATTTCCTTAAATGCATGTTCAGATTAGCCCCATCCCCATGTCGAATGGGATCTTAAATGTGATGTGTTGAGAAGGGTAAAGGATAGATCCCCTCTCTTATGGGAAGATTTTTTTTTCTTTACGACAGACACATTGACACACATTTCTTTCACAAGCTCTGAAGCCCGCCCTCGTTTTTCCTTAGCAACATTCTTTCGCGAGCTCTGACACCCACCTTTTTTGAGAGCGCACGGGTCATCATGGTAACTATGCACCAGTGGGGTGGGGTGGGCATGGGGAGGATGGCACCCGTGAAGTCGGCCCGGAGATATAAAAACGAGCGAGAGGTACGATCGTGAGGAGAAAAGAGGAGATAAAAGTGTGAGGAGAAAATCGTGAGGAGAGAAAATCGTGAGGAGAGAAAAGCGTGAGGAGAAAAGAGGAGAGAAAAAGTGTGAAGAGAAAATAGTGAGGAGAGAAAATCGTGAGGAGAGAAAAGCGTGAGGAGAAAATCATGAGGAGAGAAAACCGTGAGGAGAAAAAGCAAAAGAGGAAAAACAAAAAGCGAAAGGAGAGAGGAAAAAGCAAAGGTCGATAGAAGCGAGCAAGAAGCGCGTGAGTGACCAGCGCCGACAAAATAATTTGTCCTTCCCAGTGCTTGGGCACGTGAGCGTGTGGTACGCGTGTGGGTGGCTGGCCAGTGCTAATGAGACAATTGGTCCTTCCCAGTGCTTCGGCAAGCGAGCAAGTTGTGCGAGTGTGAGCAGTGCCGCCAACAAGTGAGGCATGGGTCGGTCAACAACAACACCAGGGTCTAAACCCGCGACGGACGATCCCGGTGCCCTCCAGACTTCAACATGCATTCAAGGCTGCCCCGCGAGAGGGTGCACGACAAAGCTGGGTGCTGGCGACGGACGTGACACGCACGCACGGATTTCAGGACGTTTTCGCTTCACGCACAACTTTCTGGTGAGCGAGACGATTCTTCCCTCCCCCCCCCTGAATGATCTGCTGGGTACCCTTGTCTGTGTTTAGCTGAAAGTAAGTGAACCCCTGATAAGCATTTGCTCTTTGTCTGTTTCCTGGCATTTTCATTGATTTTGCTTCGAAATTCGTTCTTTATTTACCTCAGAAAATGAAAGGTTCTTTTTATTTATTTTTTTAACAATAAATTATTTGTCGACTTCCAACCTGTCTGTGTTAGTCCTTTCCTTCCATTGGTCCAGTATTGTCTGAACCGAGATAGACTGGGAGGTAATTACCACAGATTTGACCAAAAATTGTCGGCAAGCAGAGCGGTTAAAATGCTCAGCCGCCCGAATTAAAATCTATTCAGATAACATTGGTGCTTTTCCGTGGGCACGCTCCCTGCTCAGGTAACCACGTGACCTCTAGTTAAACGGAATAATTAGACGGCGGCCACTGGAACTTGTGGTAGACTGGGTGGCGTTCATGGTTTTAAAACAACCCACCGTACCACAACGTTAATTGTGAGCGGTGGCGCCAGGTCCGGCTCTACCGCGGACAACTGGGGATTAATCCCCCTGAGTGACAAGCTCGTCTCGGTACCCGTGGCCGCAACAACTGGTGTCAGGAGTGGGAGATTTTTCGAACCCCTTGATCAATAAATTGGTGTCAGGTCATCGACCTGTGGTGCGCTTCACGCACCTCGAAATTCAGAGTGGTTAGACCAAATTTTAGTTAAATTTATTGGGACAGACAATGACTGACCAACATGGGCAGGTCCCCGTGGGCCATGTAGATGATGTAAATATGGATACGGAATGGACGCAGGACCCGCATGAAGTCACAATGGAGGGTGACCCCACCCTCAGTCTCTGGAAGGTGCGGCGCCGATGGCGTAGAACGCTGGGTTATCGCCACCAGTGCAGCCCGAGAATGGCATGATGTTGTTCATGAGGAAATTAATGGCACAAATGAAAATGTGGAGCGAAGCGATCAGCAGAAAAATTGATAAAAAACGCAGAAAAATGGACGTGATGGGTGAAGAAAACAACAGCAGAATGGAAGCGATGAGCAGAAAAATGGACGAAAACAGCAGAAAAATGGAAGTAATGGGTGAAGAAAACAACTGCAGAATGGAAGCGATGAGCAGAAAAATTGACATGATGGGCGATGAAATAAAAAGGGAGATGAGTGAAGCGATGGGCAGAGAAATGGCGGTGCTACGAGAGGAGGTTCAGGAGTGTTGGATCGGTGTCCGGGAAGAGATGAGGGAGAGCGAGGCCAGACTGATGGGAGAGATTGGGAAGATAAAGAAAGAGGTAGGACTGACGATAGGACAGAACGAGTTGCAGGAACAAATGGAGAAGAACACAGGGATGATAAAGGAGTTAAGGACCACCGAGAAGGAGACAAGAGAGATGACGGCAATTAGAAACGAAGGAAAAATGGCGCACAAGAAACTGACGAAGAGAGTGGAGGAGGTGACACAGATGATGGGAACAAAGGAACGGGAAATGGAAACACAAATAGAAACAACGGAGGTGATCTTAGATAGGGAAATACAAGGGGCACATCGAGAATTAACGATGGTTAAAGAGGAGGTGGATGAGGTAAAAATCGAGATTATTGAAATTAAATCAAAACAGGTAGAAACAGGTAGTGGAGTAAAGGAGGAGATTATTGAATGCAAGGACATGTTATATTTGCAGCGTGACAGAGTGCTCGAAGAACGGGAGGAGGTGAGTATAACGAAGGTGTCATGGCGAGACCAGGCACGGACCTGATGCGATTGGGTGTGTGTCGAGCTTGGGGGGAATCAAGGACCCGGGGTTTCCTGGAGTGCCCAATGTGCCGGAGTATGTGCGGAGTGCATGTGACATAACATGGATGAGTGCACACAAAAGAGTGGGACACGGATCGACCCGGACGGGAGTAGTGGTTCGTGTAGCGGACCGGAGGGGCGAGCCTCCTGAGCGGGACAGAGTTGTATTGGACACCACGCCAGCTCCACGGGACTTTGTGTATGAGGTATGGGAGTGTGTGCGGTCCGCACTTTGCCAACCGCCCAAGCACGGATGGTGGTGGGATGTGTTAATGGTTTCAGAGGGGCCGGCGTGGAAACGCTCCATGACGGATAAATCACTGGAGCACGGATGGCTAAACAGAACGGATTTGGCTGCAAATTGTTTTCCATGGGGACCAGGTGTGCAATATGCACGGTACCCATGGCATGAGTAATGGGCGTGGCGAGCACGGCTTGGTTCCCCGTTGGGAAAACCCCAATTCCCAGTGGCAAGAATTCAAACACAAATTGGCTTGCAACAGACATGTGACTGAGCACCTCTGCGGACACGGGGGGCTCATGTGGGTAAGAGATGGTGACAGTAACCCCCATGCGTGGAGCGCAGTTGTGAAACAGCCCCACACACCGGGGCCCAGGAGCACTAGCCTTGGGGGATGGCATTGTTAGGCCCACATGGGGGTGCCAGCGATGGTAGCCTCGATGTGGGTACCGAAGCAGCGACCATGAGGGAGGGCGAGGATAAATTTAGGGACCAAGAACGACAATAGGGACTGTTTAGGTAGAGACATGAACGTGTAGTGGGGACGTAGCTTAGCAATAGAGTTAAATGGAACGTGCATTAGTATAAAGGATGACTAGGGTACATGAGATAGTTAGGATGAATTAGTTCGGCAATGCTGTGTTGATGAGGGGAAATGTGTTTGTGTGTGATTGATGAATTATGAGTGTGAGGGCAGGGCATTGGCCGGGATGAGTTTGAGTAATAGAATGCATGGTGTGAAGGATTGAATGGGGGGAGTGGATCCCACCCAAGGAAACCCGGGGGTGAGTTGAAAGTTAGGTAGAGGGAGTAGGTAAATTTACACATGGATGTCGTTATGCGGTTGGTGCTGATTGTGGAAAGTAAAAAAAAAAAAAAAAATTGTGTGTAGGGTGCAGGAGATAATGTAATGGCTGGGGGTGTGGCTCATAAGTGTAGTAATCGGATGAAGCAGGCACCCCGGGCGCTGGGGGCTCGTCGGCCAGGTGTGGCCGTAGGTGGGTCTAGGGGGCCATTAGTGTATTAGTGGACGCAGGTACCCGAGGAGAGGGGCCTGGCGTGCCAGTGTAGTGTTCAATGGGACCGGGTGACTGAGCAGCAGGACCCGGGCCGCCAAAACCCCAAGTGGGCATCGTGAGGGGGAGTGCCAGTGAGGGCATCCCCCATGTTAGGGTGAGGAGCAGTCAAGCTCGGAGGCAGCTCCAGCGACCCGGGGGTGCTCATGGTGAGTATGCAGGTGGGCAGACCTGCTAGTGGTGCCACACTACCCAGCCACGAAATTGTGCGATGGCACAGAAAGAAAATTTGGTGGGCAAGGCCCAAAATTGTAAGAGCACCAACACGTAGGCAATGGGAATTTGGGTTTTTAGAACTCAATAGTTTAACGAAGGCCTCTTGGCAGGGTATAACCCCGAGGAAAGTTTAAAAGTGGAGCAATATTAGCGTAGTTAAGATTGATGAAGACCCCTTTGCGCCATCCACTGTTGGGATGATCGCCGGCTACTGGACTTGCCCTCCTGTTGGACTCGAGAATGAGACTTGTCACCATGTAAGTGTAAGATTGCATGTAGTTCGGCTCTTCCTTCCCATGGAACCTTGGAGGGATTGGTTACAAAGTTGGCAATGGGGATAGTGGAATATAGGAGACAAGACGTAGTGACTAATTGTCAAAAGAGGGGGGCTAGGGTAGTGTATATGGGAAAGACGGATGGGTGCAGACGAGTAGGGCCAACCTCAAGCTCTCTCTCTCCCAGCACCACCGCCACTGCCCCAGGTATGTGCACACCAGGGACTGGCTAACCATGTTGGTCTGACCTGGTGTTTGGCATTACCTGGATTACCTTTTTTTCTTTTCGTGCTGTTTGCTGTTTGCCTTGCTGTTTCGCCTTGTCTTGCCACTTCGCTTTGTCTTGCCACTGCCCCAGGACCATCAAGGCTGTTCTACATCAAAGTATCGCTTGCCATGCTGGATCACCTGTTCTGCATCAAGGCATCGCTCACCTTGCTGGAGCACCTGTCTACATCAAGACATCACTCACCTCACTTCACCATTTGCTCCGTGACCTGTGTTCCACCCACACCTGTTCTGTGGACTGCTACTCGCTGCAGCCTCATACCAGGTGACACCGTTCCAGTTATCATGGTGGTTTTGTTTGTTTTATTTTGTTGAACTGCATTTACTGAAGCAGCATGCCACCACACTTATGGACTGCCCCAATGTTGTAGCCGCTTTGTATCAGCTCACTCCAGCTTCATACCAGCTCATTCCAGCTTTACACCAGCTCATTCCAGCTTGAAACCAGGTCATTCCAGCCACATACCAGGCTCATGCCAGTTTGCTTAACTTATTTTGCCACGTATCACCATGGCCATGAACTGCTCAAACACAGCTCTGTGGAGGAAGTGGCTCAATTCTTGTTGCTGCTTCTTGATCATTTTTGTTTGGAAGGCCACAACGTTTATGGCCTGTATGCTGGTCACTGGCCTGCCAGTTTATTTTGTTTGGTGTGCTGGTGAAGAGCATGAAGGTGGCAATAATCAGCAGGTGTTCTTCCCCCTCTCCACAATTTTTCTTCTGCATTTCTACAGGTCCTGGGTCAGAAATTGTACATAGTTGTATAGTTGTGTCAATTACTAAAGTCCACCGGTGATGTGTTGTAGTTTCAAAAATTCCGGCAATTTCGGTGTAGCAAAAGGTTTTCTGTGTGAGTCAGTTCGGTAGTTCCCAACGCATCAGGTGGGACACATTGAGTTTAAATTGTCACAAACACTAAAGGCTAGAGTTAAAATGTTCTTCCCCCTCTCCACAATTTTTCTTCTGCATTTCTACAGGTCCTGGATCAGAAATTGTACATAGTTGTATAGTTGTGTCAATTACTAAAGTCCACCGGTTATGTGTTGTATTTTCAAAAATTCCGGAAATTTCGGTGTAGCAAAAGGTTTTCTGTGTGAGTCAGTGAGGTAGTTCCCAATGCATCAGGTGGGACATATTGAGTTTAAATTGTCGCAAACACTAAAGAATAGAGTTAAAATGCACTAGGTAGGGGGTAACTTCACCTGCATGTCACATGGAAGTGTTAATTGCAAAGCTGTAATTTTTTTTCAATTTTTTTTAAACCGATGTCGCCAGCTGTTGGACAACTCGGGACGAGTCTGGGATAGGGAAAGGGGTTGTGTTGCGGATTTTAGAATCGTCTGATGAATGCATCCACACATCCAGGTCCTCAGACAGTTATTTCCTTCAATGCATGTTCAGATTAGCCCCATCCCCATGTCTAATGGGATCTTAAATGTGATGCATTGAGAAAGGTAAAGGATAGATCCCCTCTCTTTTGGGAAGCTTTTTTTTTTCTTCTTTACGACAGACATGTTAACACACATTTCTTTCACGAGCTCTGAAGCCCGCCCTCATTTTTCCTTGTCAACATTCTTTCGCGAGCTCCGACTCCCGCCTTTTTTGAGAGCGCACGGGTCATCATGGTCATCATGCACCAGTGGGGCGGGGTGAGCTTTGGGCGGACGGCACCCCACGGAGACGGCCCGGATAAATAAAAATGAGCGAGAGGTACGTTCGTGAGGAGAAAAGAGGAGATAAAAGTGTGAAGAGTAAAGCGTGAGTAGAAAATCGTGAGGAGAGAAAATCGTGAGGAGAGAAAATCGTGAGGAGAGAAAATCGAGAGGAGAAAAAGCGAAAGAGGAAAAAGAAAAAGTGAAAGGAGTGAGGAAAAAGCAAAGGGTGAGAGAAGCGAGCAAGAAGCGCGTGAGTGACCAGCGCCGACGAACTAATTTGTCCTTCCCAGTGCTTGGGCAAGCGAGCGTGTGGTACACGTGTGGGTGTCTGACCAACGCCAATGAGACAATTCGTCCTTCCCAGTGCTTCGGCAAGCGAGCATGTAGTGCGCCTGCGAGTGTGAGCAGCGCCGCCAACAAGTGAGGCACGGGTCGGTCAACAACAACACCAGGGTCCAAACCCGCGACGGATGGTATCGGTGCCCTCCAGACTTCGATTGGCATTCAAGGCTGCCCCGCGTGAGGGTGCATGGCAAAGCCGGGTGATGGCGACGGACGTGACACGCACGCACGCATTTCAGGACTTTTTCGCTTCCCGGATGACTTTCTGGTGAGCGAGATGATTCTCCCCCCTCCCCCTCCCCCTCCCCCTGAATGATCTGCTGGGTACCCATGTCTGTGTTTAGCTGAAAGTCAACCCCCGATAAACATCTGCTCTTTGTCTCTTTCCTGGCATTTTCATTGATTTTGCTTTGAAATTCGTTCTTCATTTACCTCAGCAAGTAAAAGGTTCTTTTATTTATTTATTTTATTGCTAATAAATTATTTGTTGATTTCCAACCTGTCCGTGTTTATCCTTTCCTTCCATTGTTCTAACATTGTCTGAACCGAGATAGACTGGGAGGTAATTACCACAGATTTGACCAAAAATCGTCGGCACGCACCAGCGGTTAAAACGCTCGGCCGCCATAATTAAAATCTAATCGAGATAACATTGGTGCTTTGCCGAGGGAGGCTCCCCGTTCAGGTAACCACGTGACCTCTAGTTAAACTGAATAATTATTCTGGATGGTGGACACTGGAACTCGTGGTTGACTGGGTGGCATTCCTGGTTTTAAAACAACCCACCGTACCACAACGTTAATTGTGAGCAGTGGCCCCAGGAGACAGTCATCCTTGTGGAGACTTGATATCCTTTTGGGGGCCCTCAAAGTGCTGAATTAGGAGTCAGAGCTGCTGGGATTATGGGTTTCCTGGGTCAAAACAAAGATCCATACATTCATTGTCATCTTGGATGCTGTTTTCTTGTCTGTACCTTGTTGTGGTGAGGATGCTGAGGTCATGGAGAGAATCACTTACCTTGGCAGTAATATTCATGTCTCTATTGGCTGTGAGCCAGAGGTCAATAGACGTCTGGGTCGAACCTGGGGATTCATGGATTCACTGGAGCATGGGGTGTGGTGCTGCCAGTACCTGTGCAGGAGGATGAAAGTCCGAGTCTTTGGGTCCTTGGTGCTTCCAGTCTTGCTCTATGGATGTGAGACTTGGATTCTGACCAGGAATCTGAGAGGGAGACTTAATTCCTTTGGTAATTGTGAAATTACACTGAAAATCAGTGTAATTTGATTTTTCTTCAATCATAAGTCACATTGGCTCTTAACACCCATTAAGGGATCGATTGTATTTGTGGCTGTTGGCGCCCAGTATGAGATTTACCTGCGTCTGAACGGCCACCATTCAGGTTGCTAATTTTGGTGATCGGACGCATGGTACACCAATCATGTTGCATGACTGGCTTGAGCATTCCACCTGAGCATGTTAACATGGGAAACAGGCCAAAAACCCTGTTCAGAATGCCAGTGAAAAGGGGTGGGGTAGTGAGGGGTGGGGTAGTGAGGACGGGAAGTGAGGAGGGGTGGGAGGGTGTGAGGAGGGGTGGGGGGGAGTAAGGAGGGGTGGAGGAATGAAGAGGGTGAGGGAGCTATTAGGGGTGCGGGAGGGAAGAGCTAGGAAAAGAGGAAGAGCGAGGAAGTCGGGGGTGGGTGGGAAGAGCGATGCCTCAGCAAACATTGCTATATACTCTGGGAAGGGGTGGGGGTGGGGTGGGAGTGAGGAGGATGGGCAAGAGAGGAAGGGGGAAGTGGGGAGGGGGCTTGGGAGAAGATAAGTTTGAGGGGATGGGGTTCTGTACTTGCGTTTGGTAGGGGCATTGCGGGGAAAAGGGTAGGTGGGGTTCTTGATTTGCAATTGGAATTGGTATTTGTTGAAAAGGGGAGGGGGGGAAGAAATAGTACAGGATTGAACAAATGGGGTACGTCAAAACAGTATGTTAATGCAGCACATGGAGAACGTCCTGAAATGTCCATTATGGGGGGGGGGGGTTGGAGAGGAGAGGGGTTTTTGTAGGAGGTAAATGTGATGGGAGGGGGAGGGGAAAAGGAGGGAAGGCAGCGTGATGGAAAGGTAAGGTAGCATGATGGGAAGGGAATGTTGTGTGAGGGGAAAGGGAGGGAAGGCGGTGTGAGGAGCGGGGAAGGGAAGGCAGTGTAAGGTTATTTATGAACAGATTCGTGATGATACTAAGCTGCAGGGCAGAAACAATGTGCTTTCGTGGCAGGTGACACTTGCTGCTGGCAGATCGTGCAGCAATCACTATGATGGGACTCAAATTGTGCCCTGCTGTCTTCTCAAGTTAGGGAGTTCAATTCAGTTTTATTAATGAGCCTAATATCGTCACGAATAAACCATCAGTAGTATGTAGTCCCGATGAGCCCACAACAAGGGTGAAATCTAGATCGACATCTTTTTTTTAATCTATTCATGACCATAGGCTTTAATCTCAGTCTGCAAAGGCTTCAGTACCATATAGAAACCTTCGAGTTTGAAAGTGATGTGTTGGTATAATTTTTGTACATGACGTCAACCTCGTGTCAAAGGACTAGTGTGCTTCTTTGATATATATATATATATATATATATATATATATATATATATATATATATATATATATATATATATATATATATATATATGTATATATATATATATATATATATATATATATATATATATATATATATATATATATATATATATATATATATATATATATATATACACACACACATACATGCACACACACATGTGTGGATCACTGTGCTCACTTCTCCACAAATCGTTGCAGAGATTGATGTCATAGATTTGGTATGTTGGCATGATTTACACCAATCATAATACAAATCATAATACACACAATTGACATTCACTTTTTGTAGAAAAAAAGTAAATGCAAAAACAGAATACCGATTGTCCTGTAGCTCACCTGGCCGGTTGCCAAAAAGTGAAGTTACGGATGGATCAGGGTAAAATAAGAGCTGGATTTGGAATCCACATTTTCGGTCAGGTAGTAGTAACATCGTGCTACTCTCTGATGTCTATGAGCCTTAGTTTTCAAGATATTGCCCACTTCTGGGATGATGATGTCACTTCCTGTAATGTAAAAATTTGCCCTATTTGATGAAGTGCATCTCTGAGGTGTCTGTAATTCATTTTTTTTTTCGAGAGATTTCCCATTTTCTGTATTATGACATGATTTGCGACCATATTGTGTTTCAGATGAGCTTCTTTTAATCCAACGTTCCCATAAGTAGTTGATCATGTATTTTAAGCTTCACATAGATTGGTTATGCTTGGTGTTGGCTTAATGGTTATGGTGGTAGTCCTGGAATCTGAGGGTCCTGAGTGCTAATCTTGCTTGGCAGTTAAATTAATACCAGTCTGTTATCCTTCTGACGTCAGCAAAATGAATACCAGCTTTCTGGGATTTGAGTATCATGTGTTAGAATGGTGACCTGTCCAGGTTTATGCCCAGTAGCCCAGGATACTGCTTTGGCAGCACTGATGCTCTGTGCAGGTCCTGATGGATGGAATGGATGGATTGATTGGTTAATTCGTTTCAGAAAAGATTAATTTTAAAGTTTATTCTTTGATCAAATATGGATGCCAACCTACATGACCAATTATGTCATTATCAAATTATGTTTCCTATGTGTAGTTGATCACGTTTGTAAAGTTTCAGATCTATTAGTTTGGCGGTTTCAGAGAACAGGATTTTAAAAAGTTTTGTTATGATCCAATATGGTTGCCATACCATGTGACTGATGACGTCATTGTTAAGAACTCTATTTCCCTTGGGGAGTTGATCACAAATTTAGCTTCACATTGTTTGGTTAAGAGTTTTCAGCGAAGAAGATTTTTTAAGGTCTTCCTGCAATCCAAAATGGTGGTCAAACTAGATTGAAATTCAAGTCCTTTTGGGACCTTTAAACCTTATGATGACTGACTTATAAGTGCTGCGGTGGGGGGATGTCACAAACAAACGAGTTATATCACACCAAAGATAATTTTAGCCAAGTTTGGTCACAATCCCATTAGCAGGTTTGGAGAATAAATTGCAAGTGTTTACAGGCGGATGCATGGACAGAGAGATGGACGACGGGCCATCCCATAAGTTCACCTAAACGATATTCCAGGTGAGCTAAAAATAATAGTTCAGTGCTAAAATTTTGTGAAAATCTTATTGACTACCCTGAGTACGTTTTTTTCAGCTGACCTCAGTTATCATTAAGTATTCTTGGTGAAACCAAAATGGTGGCCAATATGTTTATACCCTGTGTAAATGAGGTAAATCATTAAGGTAAATAAATGAGGTTTCCCATGTTAATTATCATTAAACAAATTGTGAACTAGAAGGGCACTCGGTAGAGCACATACCTCCGCCAGACTGATTAGCTTACATTTGGTATCCCATTGATAGGCCAGATCTAGATTCGGACCTGACCTACAATTTAATCGGCTTATTCTTGTTACCTAACCAACTCATCCACCAAGTTTCACAAACAAATAGACAAACAAACAGACAGGGGTGAAAACAACCTCCATCCACTGTCACTGGCACATGTAATGAGAACATAAATCAAGATGAAAATTTCAAAAGCCAGCAAGATCTGAAGATGCATGGCTTTCAATTCATTGTATATTGGAATGGTGCATTTTGTTCAAAATAGCTGTGAATTCATGAGATATCTTGCACATTTTCAAATGAAAGAAACGGCAGCCCCACAAGCAAACAGTAAACATGTTAAACAATTTTTGGAGGAGAATAGGTGAATGTATGAAATAGCAGAGGAATTGCATGTTAGTGCAGAAACAATCATTTGGTTCACATCTTGTTGCAGAAAACATTGCATTGCAGAAACATTAATGACTGTTTTGACCCCTGTCTGTATATTTTTCTGCCTGTGAAGAGGATATCTCAAAACGTTATGGACGGATTCGGCCGAAAGTTGCTGGACAGGTTAGGTGTGTGACAAGGAAGAATTGATTTAGATTTTGCTGAAGATCCGAATCCGGATCCGGATACAATAATTTTTTAAGTGATTCTTCACCATTGAGAGATAAAATCAAAAACGATAAATGCCACGACATCTCAAAAAAATTGTGGACGGATTCGTACGAAACTTGGTGGACTGGTTGGGAGTGTGACAAGGACGAATTGATTCGATTTTGGTGAAGATATAAATATGGATCTGGATGTGAGAGATTTTTCATTTTTGGAGTGATTCTTCTCCATTGACAGATGGGGACAAAAACGTTGTTTTGTGTTATATTTCAAAAGGTTGTTTACAGATTATAACAAAACTTGGTGGGTGAGTTATTTAGGTGACAAGAAAAAGTCGATAACATTTGGGTTCAGGTCTGATTCCAGATTTAAACTATCAGTGGGAAACAAAACGTAAACTGTTTAGCCTGGCGGAGATATGTGCTCTACCGAGCGCCGTTATAGTTCTCCCTTAAAATTGTATAAACTTGGGACAAGGGATCAGGACCTCATGAGTGATGTAAAAGCAACTCACGTGACAACTGCAACAGAGCCTCTGGGAACATTAGAAGAAAGATGGAGATGATTTATTGATGGAGATTGTGGCATGTAATGAGACCGGGGTCAATAACTTCATGCCAGAGTAATCTCAAGCTAGCATGGAGTGGATACATTCTTGTCCCCCCACCCCCACCTTCCTTCACCATCATCAGAATAAATTTTGATTCAGCAATCAGCTTGGAAAGCTTAATGCAACAGTGTTTTGGAACTATCAGCGTTTAATACATGTATAGGTTTTAGAATGTGGGAAAATAATTAATGTACAGCATTACACCGCTTTGCTACATAATGCAATGTGGACACTGGATCAGTAGCTTCTCCTCCTAGTTCATCAAAGCCAGGTTTCCCAGACCAGATACGTTGTGTTTTACAGTTTTATTTTAACTGGCAGAGTACCTGCCCTCCAGGCGATCTTGTTCCAAGAATGTAACACATTCTTCTGATGCATTCCTTTTATTTGGGCGGTGTATAAGCAACTGACAGCTCTGTATATACGCAAAAAAAAAAACAAAACAGAAAATAACCTGCATGAATCAAAAACATACCTACTGTTTATAATTAAAAAACACCTCACTACACTGGAAAACGTGGGTACAGGAATACTGTACTGTAAATTGTGGAGACTTGTTATCCCCTACCCCACATGGAGGCAGCGCTACATGATACACAATTACCTCGAGAATTTGTGTCCCATTCCCCTCCCCCCACCCCTTACAAGACCACCAGCAAAGATTAAAACACCTCCATACAGGAATTGGGTCATGCTGATCCCTTACGTAGAAAGTCTGGATGTAATCAGCCCAGAACTGTAGGAGGAGTAGCGTGACAAACAAACAAACACACAAACACCAGCCCATTAATTATAGTAAGGATTCCTTCTGGTCGAGTTGTGTTGAATGGTCGGGTTCATGTTCCTGGTAAAGTCCAGTCTACTAGTGATCGTCAGGTTGGTGATATTGTGACCTTTCGTGCTTCGTTTTCACTCCTGTTATCCCAAGTATTGTTACTTTTGATCACTCAACTTAATCCTTCTCCCCTCCCCACTCCAAAATGCATAGGAGCAATACCCCTGGGCACTCAACTGGTAGCAGCTGGATAAGATAACAATGGAACCACTTTTGGGCATAGATGACCAACAAAATATGTAACGGAGAAGAAAATAAATACCAATGGATTTTTTTTGAAATAAACTTTGGAACATCAAGAGTGATAAAGGTTGTGGTCAAGTTTCATTAAAAATTGTGTGTGTGATTTCGAGAAAAAAGCAAATACATATTTTGGGTGGCAACACCCCCCCCCCCCGCAGAACCCCTTCGACCCCAATTTTTTAATGTCACGAACAAACTTTAGCTCATGGGTGTTGAAGGTTGTAATCAAGTTTCATCGGAATTGTGTGTGTCGTTTCTGAGAAGAAAGTAAATACATTTTTAGGGGGCGGCAACCTCCATGTAAACTCCCTCCGTGGACCCCCTTAGACCCTGATTTTTCGATGGCGTGAACAGTTTTTGGTACATTACGGGTGATGAGGGTTGTGGTAGTCCTGGTGTTGGCTTACTGGTAAGGGTGGTAGGTTTGTGATCTGAGGATCTTGAGTTAAAATCCTGCTCAGCTGTTGAATTAATACCAGGTGGGGTTGACTCTGCCTGTCATCCTTCTGAGGTCAGCAAAATGAGCACCAGCTTGCTGTTATCCTGTTTTGGAGTGGTGACCTGTCCTGGATTGTTCCCAATAGCCAAGGAGACTGCTAAGTCAGCACCAATGCTCTGCACAGAGTATGGTTCCAATGGATGGATGGATGGAGGGTTGTGGTCAAGTTGCATCATCATTTTATGTGTAGTTTCTGAGAATAAAGGGAATACCTATTTTGGGAGGCAACCCGGTAGACCCCCTTCAGCCCAAATTGATTAATGCCATAAACAAACATTGATACATACATGATGATGAACGTTTTTTACTTACGAAATCTAAAGATTTCGTAAGTATATTGATGACTTCCGTTTCTGTTTGTTTGTTTGTTTGTTTGTTTGTAGGCACGATAACTTGAAAACGGAAGAAGCTACCAATGTCAAATTACACAACCTGATTCAGGAGGGTGGTGGCTAGTGCTGATTCGATTTTGGTCAAAATCGGTCAAAGGTCAAGGTCACAGTGAGGTCAAACATTCGATTTTTGATGGTTTGGTACAGAATCATCGTAGAAACTTCTGGTTTGCGTCGCTACCTTCTCGAGAGACAGCTTTTATTAGACAAGGTCAGAGGTCAAGTTGACGATTTCGTAAGTACCAGTCTATGACTGCTTGTTACTTACGAAATCTAATGATTTCGTAAGTATGTTGATGACTTCCGTTTCTGTTTGTTTGTTTGTTTGTTTGTAGGCACGATAACTCAAGAACGGAAGAAGCTACCAATGTCAAATTACACCACGTGATTCAGGAGGGTGATGGCTAGTGCTGATTAGATTTTGATAAAAATCGGTCAAAGGTCAAAGTCACGGTGAGGTCAAATATTCGATTTTTGATGGGTTGGTACAGATAACTCGAGAACAGAAGAAGCTACCAATGTCAAATTACACCACTTGATTCAGGAGGCTAATGGCTAGTGGTGATTACATTTTGGTCAAAATCGGTCAAAGGTCAAGGTCACAGTGAGGTCAAACATCCAAAAAATGATAACTCGAGAACGGAAGAAGCTTCCAATGTCAAATTACACCACGTGATTCAGGAGGGTGGTGGCTAGCGCTGATTAGATTTTGGTCAAAATCTGTCAAAGGTCAAGGTCACAGTGAGGTCAAACATCCAAAACATTCAATTTTTGATGATTTGGTACAGAATCATCGTAGAAACTTCTGGTTTGCGTCGCTACCTTCTCAAGAGACAGCTTTTATTAGACAAGGTCAGAGGTCAAGTTGATGATTTCGTAAGTACCAGTTTATGACTGCTTGTTTGTTTGTTTGTTTGTAGGCAAGATAACTCGAGAACGGAAGAAGCTACCAATGTCAAATTGCACCACGTGATTCAGGAGGGTGATGGCTAGTGCTGATTATATTTTGGTCAAAATCGGTCAAAGGTCAAGGTCACAGTGATGTCAAACATAATTCCATAAATTCACGTGGAGAAATGGAGTATTTTTGCTTCTCTCGACGTTGCGAGTTCGTTTTAACTTCGATTTTAATTTTGTCTTCGGTTTTTTGCGATGGCTTAGGACGTTAAAACTCGGTTTTCGAAATTCTAGTAAAAATCGGATGTTTTGGAGACGTTTTAAGATTACATAAAAAATATTTCACTCGACACGTCACGGGTCGTCTGATGATGCAGTGCGCTCGAGCAGACGCGGAGTTGAGTTACGATAAGGTTTTGCGTGTGTGCACTGACGGTATTTTCGATAAAAATGGTGTTTAAACGTCATTTTTTATCCCAATAAAGGTTATCGTCGCATGCCTGACTCGCTTAGCCGTCGGATTATGTAAAGATTGTTGGTTGATGGCCGAATATTAAGGTTTTGTAACTTAGATAAAATAATATTAAATAAATGCGTGGAGAAATGGAGATTTTTGCTTCGCTCGACATTACGAGTTCGTTTTAACTTCGATTTTAATTGTGTCTTCGGTTTTTGCGATCGCTTAGGATGCTTAAAACTCGTTTGTCGAAATTCTGGTAAAAATCGGATGTTTTGGAGACGTTTTAAGATTGTATAAAAAATATTTCACTCGACGCATCATGGGTCGTCACGTGGTGCAGTGTGCTCAAGCAGACGCGTCGTTGAGTTATGTTAAGGTATAATATAATTGCGTGGAGAAATGGAGATTTTTGCTTCGGTCGACGTTATGATTTTTGATGGTTTGATACAGAATCATCGTAGAAACTTCTGGTTTGCGTCGCTACCTTCTCGAGAGACAGCTTTTATTAGACAAGGTCAGAGATCAAGTTGACGATTTCGTAAGTACCAGTCTGTGACTGCTTGTTTGTTTGTTTGTTTTTTGTATGCCTTGTCGAGGCTCGTATGAGAGCAAACACACAACGCACAGCAAGGGGAGCATGAGACAAGAGGGGCTGGAGTGGGAAAGACAAAACAGCGGGGAACAGAGCTGTTAGGAGATCTGTGGAAGAGAGAGGGATGGGGTGGGGAACACAGGGTATACAAGATGGACATTACAGGGACATTCAGGAAGAAGAGTAGGGAATTTGGAGGAGGTGGATTTGGGGTGGATTAACGGGGGCAGAAAAAATCGAAGATTTGGATGGGGATGTGATTTGGATGGGGGATGGGGAATAAGAGGTGGTGGTGAACAGCTGTGTTGAAGGCCTGGAGGGAAGAATGGGTTTGAATAGAGTGAGGGAGTTTATTCTAAAGGTGGGGAAAAAGAGGAATGAAAGAGTGAAGGTGAGCAGTGATTCGTGATTTTGGTAGTTTTACCAGAAGGGGGTTGTTTGGCGGACCTTGAACGCCCTGCGGAAATGTGGCGGGGACAAATCGCAGAGAGAGCAGGGGGGCGAGGCTGGAGAGGAGACAGTAGAAGACAGAAAGACCACCGACCAGCCTGCGATGAGAGAATGAGAGGCTCAAAGACTCAGCCTCATCGCGGGAGATGCCAATGATCCGAAATGCCTTGGTTTCCACAGTGTGACGCCGAGAAAAGTTGGGAGACAGGAGCACCAGCCCGGAGGGGAGAGCAGTCCTCCATCAGGCTGTGGATGAAAGCTTTGTCGGTGGTCAGGAGCTCAGGTGGGCCAAGGAAGGACTTTGCACGACGGAGGATTCCCAGTCAGGGACTGGCTTTGGAAGCGAGGTTTTTAACGTGGCTTTCCCAGGAGAGGTCATGGCAGATAGTGAGACCCAGAAGCTTGAAAGAAAGGACTTCTTCCAGAGGATTGTTCAGGAAGTGGATGGGGGGGGGGGTTCTAAATGGTCCTTTCAGAGAGACATTTTTTTTTTTGTGATTTTACCCAGATCTGCAGTGAGCGAAGAAGCCACTGCATGCCAGTCTGAGGGATGACAGATGGTATGGCAGAGGGTGGAGTCATCAACAAAGAGATAAAGAGGATTTTCCAGAGAGTCGGAGAGATCATTGATGAAAACCAGAAAAAGAACAGGGCCCAGAATGCTACCCTGAGGAACTCCAGCCTGGACAGGAAGAGGGGATGAAAGAACTCCATTTAGGGCCACACGTTGACTGCGACAGGAGAGGAAGTCTGCGAGCAATGAGTGGAGATGGCATTGGATACCTTCGGAAGAGAGTGTGTTGAGCAAGGCAGGATGCCAGACCATGTCAAAAGCACACGATATATCAAGGGATATGGCTCTGATTTCATGTCGGGCATTGAGGACCTCCATCCATTGTTGGGAGAGCAGAAGCAGTATATCCAGGGTGGAGTGACCTTGTCTGAAACCAAATTGAAGATCTGAAATCAAGCCATTGGAGAAGAGGATGGATTTAATGTCTGAAGCGATGACGGATTCCGTAATCTTGCTGATGATTGGCAGAAGGATGATTGGTCTGGAGTTGCAGGGATCTGTTTTTCCACCGTTTTTATACAGGGCAGTAATGCTTGCTGATTTCCAAGTAGATGGCAGATGAACTTGGGCAAATGAGAGGGTGAATAGAACAGAGAGAGGGTGAGAAAGTGTAGAAGATTAGGTTTTTAGGACACGTGGGCTGATGCCATCTGGAACAGTTGCAGAATCTGAGTTGAGATTTGACAGCAAGCTCTCCACCTTGTCAGGAGAAAAGGACACAGAGTCCAGGGACAGTTGGGTGTGACTGGGTAACGTGGATAGAGAAAGCAATGGGTTTTGGACACAAGATTTAGCTGCAAACACCGAGTTTAGGCAATTCAGCCTTTTCACGTGCGGTGTCAGCAGTGCGGCCATTTTTCGGTCAGGGAGGGGATGGATGGGGAACATACACCAGAAACAGATTTGATTAGACGCCACCAGGATTTTGAGGAGGGAGAGAGGTTTGAGAGTTCGGACTTGAACTTAGAAATATGTTGTTTTCTGGCTCACCTGAGGGTAGATACACACTTGTTCTGAGCTTTATGGAAGGAACTGAGATTACCCTCAGTTGGGTTTGCTTTCCATGAGCCAAAGGTAAGTTGTTTCACGCCAACTGCCTCGCCACAAGCTTCAGTGAACCAAGGGTGGGAGGAAGGGTAGGACAACTGATGACCAGAGGGGATAAATATGTGCATGATGGAAATCACGTTTTTTTGAAAGACTTCACAGGATGAGTTGATGTTGGAGAAAGTAGCGATAGGAGATCAGTCTATAAGTTTGATGGCTGCTTGGAGACTCTGCCAGTCGGCTTGATTGAAATGCCAGATGACGGTGGTGAGTACAAGGAATTGGGGAGGGGGGAGGTAAGGAGGGTTGTTGAAAGAGTGTGGGGGATTGCAGAATAGCTAGGGGAGGGGGCCGGATGAGGAGGAGAAAAGGCTTTGTGGTGCTGGGGGAGAGGGTGGACAAGAGAGGCGGCAGAAGGTGGTTGAGGATTTGAGGAGGTGGAGCGAACCGATGGAGGTGAGAGGGCAGTGGAAGGAGGCAGCTTTGTGGATGAAAGGGGGGGTGGGAAACTTTGAGAATGGCGAGTGAGGGGGGTGAATGATGGGAGAAGGGTGAGTGGGGAGTTTTTGAGAGAGGTGAGAAGGAGGCTTGGAGGGAGAAGAGTGTGATGGTTGCTTTGAGATGGAGGGGTGAGAGGGGTGAGTTGGCACTGAAAATGGAAAAAAAGAATGGTTGATGGAAAGCGAACATTCATTGCAAATTGGGTTTTTTTTTTAAGTTTTTGGTCAGAGATGCGATTAAACACATTTATTGTTAGATGCAATAAAGGCGAATTCAAAGAATGGAGAGAAGAAACGCTGTAACAGTTGGATTTTTTATGCAAGGTATGAACAAAAGGTCGAATTGAGAGCATTCTGTTTAAATAGTGGAAGAGTAGTGCGTTATGATACAGTTTAGAGTACCACACGTGTGAAAGAGGAAGATGAAGCATTATAAGAGATCGTTTTATTATTATTATTATTATTATTATTATTATTATTATTATTATTATTATTGCTTGAGAGAGTTTTCATCAGATTTGGTCATGGAAGGGTTGTAGAAAAAATCGTGAGGTGAATGGTGAAATTGGATCGGTAAATGCAGGGGTGTAAACAGATCACGTGGCTCCGGGAAAAGCACTTGGCTCTGGGAGGTGTATAGTCAAAAGTGGAATTACTTATTTTAAATAAAGATTGCATAACATTCGGAAAAGGGAAGGTTGAAGTAAAATCGTGGAAGTGTGTGGTGAATTTGTAACGGTAAACGCAGTGTGAAGCTGCTAGGTTGATAAAAAAAGTACCAGGAAGGAGAGAGAGAGAGAGAGAGAGAGAGAGAGAGAGAGAGAGAGAGAGAGAGAGAGAGAGAGAGAGAGAGAGAGAGAGAGAGAGAGAGAGAGAGAGAGAGACAGACAGAGAGAGACAGACAGACAGACAGACAGACAGACAGACAGACAGACACATGTGGTTATTGAAAGGATACAAGGAGGATTATTTTTTTATGTATTTTTGAAGAGCAGGTAAGATTCGGGAATGGAAGGTTGTAGGAAGAAATCGTGAGGGTAATGGCGAGAGAGAGTCAGCTCAGTAGAATAAAGATGGTGTGCTGGCAGGAGGAAGAAGAAGAAGAGGAGGAAGAAGAAGAAGAATACGGATCGAGACTCGTGAGTGTGCAAGGAGAAAGGTAGTTTTTATTATTTTATTTGTTTGGATTTAAGACAAGAAATAGTGTTTAGTTCAGTGGGTTGGGGGACGTTGGGAAAGTGGGGGAGATAGAAATTGAAGGTAATGGGGAGAAAATACAAATAAACACGATCGTACACCGAGGGGAGGGATGGGTAGGCCTCAAGCACTCGGTAAGACAAGGTCGACGAAAACTCACAAAATAGCACGAATTTTGAAACAAAACCGAACTCGGAACACACAGTAACATGTAGGTGAGAAAATAAACAGTTAAAACGGGACAGATAACGACCGGAAACTTAACTTTGAGATCGTCAGCAGAGAACCCTGAAGGAGACCTGCCGACGCTCCAAACCCAGAACCGGAAGTCAGTTTCATCAAAAGTCAGTTGTGGTAAAGTTTCATCAAAATCATCTTTGTAGTTTCAGAGAAGTTGCAAGTATTTGTGGATGGACAGATGGACTGACAATGTGCCATCCCATAAGCTCCCCAGAACTACATTCCAAGTGAGCTAAAAATACAGAGAACAAAAACTCTTCTTCACTCCAAAAACAAACAAACAAACAACAGCATCAGAAAAACTGAACTCTACTCCCATGCTTAGTTACTCCTTCATTCCCCATCTCTTCTCCTTTTCAATTTCCCCAATCTTAATCTTCATTGAATATAGCGTCTTTTCCTTTGAAAGCTTTATATATCGTTTTTTCAAAAACGCAACAAAATGGAGGCGATGGTAATACAGATCTAGACCAGTCAGATTTTGCGAAAAGAAAGCTACATAAACCTCTGGAGGAATTTTGTGTTAAAAGTTGGGATCAAAGCTTTTCAACCTAATTGAAACATGCTGAATCCAAAAATACTTGTTTCCAAGCTGAATTCGGGGTCTTGAACACTTTAGTTTCGAATTAAAAATGCATGCGCCAAATTAAGTCGACTCTAATAAAGACATGTTTTACTTCAATCATCATGTGATGACCTGCATATTCCTTCTTTGGAACACCTGAACTTCTGTCAACCTGCAAGGCTTTCATTCACAGCTTTAGGGAATACTTCCAGGTATGATGTCTCAGCACATAATATTACTGCAGGATAAGTCTAACCCTCACATGGCAGACAGCAAATGTTACAAGAACGATTTTGCCTCTCCAAAGGTCCATTGCAAGAACCATTTAGCGAAGATGGATTGGGAAGTTGTAAATTAATTATCTCCCTTGCAGTCCAAGATGTGTCACCTTGCTATTTTTCTTTTTTGGATGTATCAAAGAACATCTGGATGGGATTTAATTTTGAGAAGAGGAAGACATCAATATCAAGTCTGTTGAAATGGCAGCATGCTCATACCAAATATTTATAGGGAGATTGCATTAAGGCACTCCAATATTGATATGACAATTGGTTACATGTACTAGAGGAATACCTTGAGATATAGGTAAACTTGCATCAACTTTTTTTTTTTTGCTATTTCGTGGACTGACCGATGGAAAAAAAAAATCAAAAGCATTTTTTTATTTTCTAAAATAAAAACTTCACATCAACCTTGAACTCTATATATATACACTTCACATATATATTCCCACATACACAGGATGTGAAGCCAAGTTCCATTGCAATTGTTGCAGCAGTTACTAAGCCCCATGTGGGCATGGTTTCTATATCCTGTACAGCATAGCACTGACGAGTTGCAGAAATCATATGAGGGAGATTTCTCCATAATTTTTAGTCCCTTTCCTCAAATTTTCCCATTGGTGTAAAAATAAGCATCTCCATACAATGGATTTAGAAACAATAATATCTGTGATAGTAGACCATGAACAGGTACATCTCTCTCTATATGAGGACAGAATTCCAGAAGGGTCCTCGCAAGACACACAGAGGATACAAATCATACACTATTTACTGCTGCAAGCCTAGTGTATGTCAAAGGAAAGAGCTGGGACGACAGCACCAAATGAACAAAGTGAAGGCAACGGTAAACCATCCAGCACGACTTAACAAGAGAATGCTTTTGCAGGACAACACTGTAATCCATTGCCCATTGTTCTGTAATCCATTTTCCATTATCCATCGATACTGTAACCCATTGTCCATTTATCCATTATCTTTACATTGCTTCAACAGCACAGACACTGTAAAGGATGTATTTACATTGTCTACCTGCCTTTACATCTTCATCTTTGCATTGATAAAGATGAGGATGATGATTGAGTCCATCATTCCTGCTTTGTAAGGGTATCTCATTTCCTTTATCCTTCAATTTAACCACCTGATTGATTTAACCACTCAGATTTCATTGCTTCCTTTTATGTTTACCCAACCCACTTTACAACATTATTTAATCTGTCTCCAGGGTCTATGTGGCTGCAAGTATCTGGCTAGAGGACAACAAATTGTATTCTTTATGGAAGATACCATTAAATATTTCCCTTCAACGTGACAGTCCATACCTAACATCCCCTCTGAAACATGGTATGCTCCGTCAAATGTAAGCACCTGCACCAAAACCTGCAGTTTTAAAAGAATACTCAGGTTTTATGTGACTCCCCCAAGAGACACTGTTGGGGTGAGCATGCTGCAACTGAGCTACAGGCACAACCTGAATTAATTTGTACGTTTGATGTGCATTTTAACTCATATTGCCATTGGCAATATATACTAATTATACAGACTGTTTGCTTTCCCTTCCTTTATATAATTACTCGACTTCATGCAAAATTGTGACTTGTTTACTGATTATACAAATACAATGTAAAGGAAACCAATTAGTGTGTATAATTAGAACAATTCTTTGTACAATGGAAAACATATAATTTTCGATCTACTGTAATTCAAACTTTCTAAAATACGTATCGTTTAAATAAATTATAATATACAGACACGCTGCATATACGTTTATGCATGTTGTAATGGTGAATTACTGGAAACATTGCAATGTTGATCTGACTAATTATTGCTTCCTTCATTGTTTTTGACATCACACCACCATGAGGGTGATTTGTTGTTTTGGGAAGCAGTTGGCCTATGCTCATTGCGGTGGTGATGCTTAAGGCCCGGTCACACCTTGACGTTTTAGCCAACGTATGCCGATTTTTGAATTTTTTTTCTAAAACGCTGGCACACGTTGAATACGTTATGGGTAAGTTTTGATAACATTGAGAGCACGCTGGCATACGTCGTAGTACGTTGCCATATGTCGTTGTACGTTGGCTTTAAACGTTGTACTTTTCGGTTGTCCTCAAATTTTTTCATGCTTGAAATTTCATGACGTATGCCGGCGTATGACTCACACGTTCCGCTACGCTGGCCACAAGTTGTAGGCACGGTCTGCGATCGTTGACAGACGTCAACACATGCTACTTGTAAGTTAATCATAAGTTGAGACACGCCGAGGTAATGTTTAGAGTACCCGAAACTTATTTCCTACCTATGATTAACGTGTTGTTGGCACGTTACGCGATCGTTGCCACACGTCGACAGACGTTACTTTTAAGTTACTCATAGGCTGAAAGACGTTGGTATAATGGATCGTCCTTGCGTCAGCGTCCACGGCCACGGCCAGGACACTTATTTGCAGCATTCTTCAAACTTTTCTTCGGCATGACGAGGATGTTCACACTTCGATGTCTAGCTTGGCTATGATTCCAATTGTCCATCGGCAGCGTCTATTTAAAATAGTCGAGTTTGAGCGTTTTAACACGTTCAGAAGAAACGTTTCAAATTTCCAAACCCCAGCGTCAAAAAACAAAAACAAAAAAAAAAACAAATGCGAGTGACAGCAATTTAAATCGTTCATTGTAAACAATGAAACTAGCTGAGTGGTACCGTTTAAAAGTCGTTGAGTGTAAAAAAAATCCAATTGTTGAGCGCAAGCATCTACTTTCAATAGTGGAGATGCAGCCATTTAAATCGTTGAGTGGCAGCCTATGAACCTACCCGTGGACACGCGGACGCAAGGACGATCCATCATAACCCACACCCTCCCCCTCACACCCACCTACTACTGCCAACATGAACAAACTACTACTAATACTAATACTAATACTAATACTGATACTGATACTGATACTGATACTGTTACTGCTGACATGGACATCGACTCAAAAAGGACTCGAAAACACTGTTGGGTTCCCCTTTTATGAACACCATTTTTATATACCAATTCCCAAAACCGCTGGGAACACGTCTTTATATGGCAGTTGTAAGCTAGAAACACGTTCATTTTTTTTTTTTTGTCGACCGGAAGACGTCATTGGAATACGTCTACATACGTCGATGTGTGTTGGGACTACGTAAAGAATTGGTTCAAAGCACGTCAAACATAAGTTAGAAATAAGTTTCGCGTAAAAAAGACATTACCACGACATGTTTCAACTTATGAGTAGCTTATAAGTAGCCTTTGTGGACGTGTGTAAGCGTCCACATATCGTGTGTAAAACTTATCCTCATCGCATGCGAATGTGTGTCATATGCCGAGTACGTCGTAAAATTTTGAACATGTTCAAAATTTCGTGACGTACTCTACTTACTACGACTTATGATAGCGTATTTAGCGTTCTACTCGCACATACCAAACTTACCCATACCGTATTCGACGTGCCCCAACGTTTTAGACACACTTTTTGTTACGTCGGCCTATGCTGGCAAGATCGCCAAGGTGTGACCGCGATGTTGACACTTCCATTTCTACGGCAGTTATGATTTGAATCGTTGTGCATCAGCCTTTTAATAGGCTACGTCACGACATCGTCGGCGATGCGTGCAACGCGCTATTCCTGAGTTAGACTATCGTTGGGCATCGGTTGTGTAGGCCGACAACAGGTTCAGCATTCGTTGGTATAAGTTATCTATAACACAACGAAACGTTCTGTGTAGTTACCAATGCGTTATACATAAGACCAAGTCGCTATGAATACGTCCGAATCTTAAAAAAAAAAACATCAAAAGTTCAACGTAAGCCAGCGTTTTACATAAATTTTAACACGTTGCCATCGCTGGCTAAAACGTCAAGGTGTGACCGGGCCTTTACATATTCTCTGATAAATCGCTGCTGGTTTCCAGTTGCGGTTTGTTTCTTTTAAAGGCAAAACAGCATCTTACTATTCTGTTAATGCATAAAATTGGGAATAAAAAGGTTGAGAGGAGTGTACAGAGAAGATAATATCCAACTGGTCAATTTTTTTTTTGCAAAAGAAAACATTACTCGCTTTAACCTTAAGGGAGAATCTGAGGTTTACCTCCACCATATCTTTGGCAAGGTACAATATCATTAATTGCTATTAAATAAGGGTAAAAGCCATCCATTTCATTTCTCACGCAAAAGCACTTTATACGTCATTGTTGATCTCAATGATGTGAAATAACAGCAATGTAAGAAACAAATAAAACGGAGTACACTACAATTCGGCAAAACAGATCAGCAGTGTGCAAAGAAATCCAGAAAAAAATAAAGCATACGAGGATGAACCACATTTAAACTATGTTGAGAGATATTTGTTGGTCAAAGGCGGGTCGAACAAGGGAAACGATAGAAAACAGGTTTTATTTATTTCGTCTGGGAAAAAAAATCATATTGACACTCTTGTCTGCAAATATATGGTTTATCCTCGAGGACACAATTGCAGTGAGAATTGTGGACATAAATCTAAAAAAAAAATTCTGTTGTATTATTCCTTTGCTCAGGTTGTTTTCTTTAAACTAACTGTACTGGGTGTAAGATGAAGAATGAAAATCGCTGAAGTATGATGAATGATGACCAAACTATCATGAGTGGCAGAGTTACAGTCTGAAGGAATGCGCTTTATCACCAACTTGAATTCTTTTGTGCTTTTGCACCTGAACTGAGTGCAGATCCGAGTGATATTACACAAAGCCTATTACACCGAACATTTTCTAGATCCATAATTTGGAGGTCAACGTTCAGTGACATTTGCTTTTATCATGCCATTATTTTGAGTTTGAACTCCAAGGTCAAAACGCAACTTATAATCAAATCTCTGAACCATGCAAAGAGTACAGGAATTGCCAAATGGCTTTTGACATTAGATATCTATATGAGTATATCCTCCTTTGCAGCACAGTCTAAGCTGTGTTCGTGCATTGCTCGAAGTTGATTAGTATGCATTATTTGGTGGAGAAAATGAGAAGAAACATAATTGGGAAAAGAAATCTCCATTTTTACACATTGCTACCAATAGTACTAGTATGATCTATCGTAAAAGATATTCGTCTACCTACATAGCAAAGGAGTTAAAGTTATGGAAATTTATCTCTTTGGTGAATAAGTATTTTACTGACATAATAAAATGGCATAGATTTCACCTGCACCTGATGGGAATTGCTGATGATATGTGACAGAAAATGGATGAAAATATACAGTTGAAAAGGCAATCTTGTTTGTTTCAGAGATATAAAGCTAGATCAGTAAAAGTATTCCATCACATCACTACAAGTTGCTCCATTCATGAAGTAAGCATGTTAATTTTGTATAAAGGATGATCCATATTCATTACATATCCAAATATGGTAAAAACATTTCTGTCAATAAACACTCTAAAGGCACTGCTCTGCCTTGCAATGTTGAATATTTGCTTTGTATGATTAAATAAATATGGATTAAAAAATATGAGGAGGGTGGCAGGCATTGATGAAATGTGTGTGGATGTGCTAATTGCAAAATAAAGAATTGGAGACAGTTGGATCAAGAGGCTGTTGAATGTATTTATGAGAGAGGGTAATATTCCGTTCAAACATGTAAGAGGAAGGGAGAAATACAAGATTTGGGGAGGCACCGAGTCATCATGTGTCCAAGTCATGTCATTAAGTTACTAAAGATGATTCTGGATGGGATGTTAAGGGAAATGATGGGGCAGCAGGAGGAGAGGAGATTGGGATTATTCTCTGTTCAGAGCGTTGGTGCTGCTTAATCAGTCTCCTTGGCAATTGGGCACAATCCTGGACGGGTCGCTACTCCGACACATTGTACTAGCATGCTGGCACTCATTTTGCCGACCGCGGAAGGATGACAGGCTGAGTTAACCCCACCTGGTATTAATTCAACACTGAGCGGGATTTGAACTCAGGACCCTGGGATCCAAAGCCCGCCACCCCAACCATTAAGCCAACACCAGGCATATGGGGCAGGAGGGATTTAGAGAGGGTAGAGGGATTATGGATGGGTTGTTTATGCTGAGACAGTTGGTTGAGAAGAGGTTGGAGATGCAAGGTGAAATGATATTAAGGTTTCTGGACTTTGAGAAGGGAGGCATATGGCATTGTCGGGAGAGAGATGGTGATTGCAATGTTGAGATGGATAGGAGTGGCAGAAGCAGAAGTTAGGTTGGTGGAAGGTATTATCATATCAGAGGCGTCCATTAACACAAATGCCTCTGAGCTGGGGTATAAGACCCCCGCAGATTCCGAAATGGTGTTTATAGTTTGCTTGTTACTTTGGTCAATCTTACACTGACATTCTCCAAGGATCATCCAAATGGCAGCCAAACCTGGCGGTTGTAAATAATGTTTAATGTCTCGTAGTTAAAATGTGTTCATTAAATGAAAGTACGGGAGTAATGGTCGACAAGACACAAAATTAAACAAACAGGACAGAGGATAGACCAGGTACTCAAAAGGACAAATGAGTGAGGAGGTGCACGCACTTATGTACAATGAAAATAAATAACCCAACATGGCACAAAATTCCAATACAGGACTCAACAATGGGGAACGAGCGAGAGATTGAGCAAGGTACGAGCTGGTTTTGGATCCGGTATGGCTCGTGCAGGCTGGTGTTGCACAGGGCTGGTGTGGCACAAGGCTGGTGGATGATAATGAGGTCATTGAGGTGGATGTCTGAGATTGGGAGGCAACGTCCCCATGTGGGATGGATGGACTGACAGACAGATGGAGAATAAACCTATAGTTCCTTTCGGTGAAACCGATAGAGGACTAATAAGGAGAGTATCAAAGGCATGGGTGATGTGAAGATTATTTCACTGAAACCTAATTTGAAGTTCCCCTTTCAGAATATCAAGTATTTTGAAGTTCTGTTGCCTGTGGTATTATATGGGGCTGGCAAACTGTCGCTGGTGTTTCCATCATCATAATAGCAAGGTCTGTTCGTGCATCCTGACTAACATGATTTATACGTCAAGGAAGTGGATTTTGTCAAGAAACTGTCCAAAAAAGAATTTAATACTTTCTGCTGATGTTCATAAAATGATGTGGTCAACTCAGCCATGACAGTTACTCTGGAATAGGTGATGTAGTAATCAAAGATGTAGTAATCTTCATCAACCCATTAGATTCACACAACCAGTTGCTCTTCATTGAAGTTGTCTCGAGTTTCATCTGTAAGAACTGCAACCACCAGGCAGCTGCAAAAATTTTCATAAAGTGATGTAGAACTCAATGCCCCGTGATTGCGATGAGTTTATTGATTAATTGGTGGCACCATATAATGCTTATCATGAATTTTTTTATTTTGAATTTTTATTGACTCTTCGACCCCTTTAAGGGAATGAGAGCAAAGAAAACATATGAATACAAACGTCCACAACATGAGTGATGTCTGGCTACAGATGACCAGATATACATGACTCAGCATCCAAAATTCCTCTATAACAGCAAAGAATTTAACAAGTTATTTTGAACCTGGATAATATGCTACCAATAAACTTCACCACATGAACATGCTAACCAACATTACCCACATTTAATAGCTCATTCATTTCATGAACTGAGGGATTTTCCCAATAATGACGTTTCGGATACCTCTTGTGAGCTTCATTGAATGCTGGACAGACAAGAAGATAGTGAAATTCGTCACCAGTTGCATTAGCCTCACATAATGGACATAACTGTTGAAAAGTATCTTTTGAATAACGACCATGAGAAACAGAAATATTATGGTTGCCACAGCAAAATTTATACATATTAACCCTGAGGACTGGAGAGTGTTTCAGTGAATAAGGTTTGAAGTAAAACTTTTTTTTATTAAATAAACTGTAATTTGAGAAAAGGGGTAACTGTTGACTTTGTCATGCCAAATCTGCACACTCATGGCAATAATTTTGCGTTTGATGTGACTAAACCATGATTTATCAAAGTTAGAGAAATCATACCATGTATTGGAATAACCACAGTGATCAACAATACTTTTCACAGTCGATGATATCCATCCAGACTCAAATATTTCACTTTCATGAAGATGCTTTGCTAATCTAAACATAACTGCAGAAAATTTGTTCTGCTTGTCACTTACAATTCACAACCAAAAAAAAATTACCATTCTCTTGTCAATAAGGTCGCGTATAGGGGAACTTCCTGTTTCCCCAAGTACCATACAGTTAGCAGTCCTTTAATTGAGGTGTAATATTTGTTTAAGAAATTTGTAATGGAAAATTTAAATATGGGTGGTGTTGTAACAACCCCAAACTTCACAACCACATAATAAAATGGGCATCACTATACGTTCGCAAACCTCACACTGAACATCAAGAGGACGATTCAGTCTGCGTGCTTTCTGGAAAAAGAAAACTGCTCTTTTTGCCTGAGATATTTGTTTTGAAATATCCTTGCGAAAAGAACCATTGTACAGCCTACATACTTCGTTTTTGTCATCACCAAACATACCATTTGGAAACTTTCAGACTTTACCTTTTGGGAAAATGACTTTTGTTTTGGATATAATAATACGGCATTACTTTTAAAGCAGTTACAACTTGGGTTGCTGGATTGCTACACTAGTTTGTGGTTCTTTCATTTTTGAATGTGGATCTTCTCAACTACAAGTTGTTGTTTTTTGCCAACTCCTAATGAAAGTACAACACCTATTCATTTCCTTGTAATTCATTTGAAAGTCCGCTGATGTCTCCTAGTGTCCTGCATGAGTAAGCTCCTCCCTGAGCCTTAAGTCACTGTCAAAAAGGAACCAGAATATAATACATCTATGTCTTCTCTTTAACCAAGGTGGCTCTACGATATAGCTCATCTTAACAGTGATCAACTTTCTCAGCATTGTGGTCATACTTGGGTGACCAGAAAAGATTAATCGTTTCATGCATTGCAACATTGATTTGAAAATGTAAGATATGGCTGTAACAGCATTGTCTGTGATTGATCAATGATGTCAGTTTTCACTTCTTGAAGCAAGCCACAAACGATAGGTACTAATTATTTTAAGTCTCCAAGCTTCAACATCAAACCACTCATAATTTCTCAAACAATTTGGTTTTGGTTTTCAGAGGGTGCTGTATTCATAAAAATGGATACCTGTTCCTATTATTCACTCTTAGTTCGGATATTCACTCACACCTGATCACAACCACATGGTTTACTGTGTCACTTAAGCGAAGCAAGTTTTTGTTTTGCTTCAACACACCAAAATCTTTCATTGAGAAAGAAATCCTGCAAGTGATTTATAAAGAAAGAAGAGGTAAAATAAAAGTTAAAATTAAGAAAAAGCAACTGTAAAAATATAGAATTTTAAGAGAGATATAAAAAAATGTAAATGAGGCCATGCAGCTTCAAGGCAGAAAGTTATACAGTTAAGGTACATCTCCGAAGAATGCTCAATTGACACAAATCTTCATCCTTATTATGATTACCATGAGATCCCCCATTGTTATATTGTAGCATTCTTGCAGGGCTGATGTAACATGTAGGTAAAAGATGAAGGAGGAACCTATTTACGGTATGCTTGGCTTATCAGCAATATTATACTGAAAGGTTGCGTTGGCATACCGAGAGCCAGTAAGTTGTTTTGAGGATTATAATTATGTGACTAAATTTATTGTAAGGAATGAATGGGTCATATTCTGAATGAGTTGTAAGGGCTTGAGAAAATATGCAGGTAAGTCTGCTAATAGTGGATTGCAGAAATCTAAACACAAAGTTATGAGAGAAAAGAACCAAAGTTCCAGTATTGACCTGGTTAAGCGGATTTCGGCAATAATGTACAGATGGAAGAAAATGTGAGTAGATTTACAGATTTTAACAATGTGCAGAATAAAGGAAAGAGTTTGGTCCATATTAACACCTGGATTTGAAACCATGCAAACAGATATCAGCTGGTGATACCTAGGTTTCAATCGATGAGGTTAAAAAACAGATGATTGGAACGAAGGAGCAGCATCTCAGTCTAAGCAGCACGAATTTGAGAGGGTTCAGGGATTTGTATGTTCGAAAAATAAGGAGACAGGAATATTGATCGTTAAAGTAGACAGTGCTTCAGATTTAATAGACAGGTATATCTGATTATCATCAGTCTAGCAGTGAAAGCTAATAATGATGTTTTGTAAGATTATACGAAATGAATGCAGACAAAGAGAAAACACGAGTGGACTAAAATGAGGCATGAATTTGTGTGCATTCCTTGGACAGACGTTAAACTGGATGTCCCATCTGTCAGCATTAATTGGTGGATATTAAGGATCTCACAGTGTCCTCCATGAGAAGAAGACGAGCTATCACCAGCACTCTGGCCAAATTCCAAATTCCTGCTCCAACCTATTGGGGGCACTACATCAGCGGCACAGATGCGTCCCAGCAAATTATAGTTCCCACAGCCGTGTGTTGCGAATGAAAAAAAAAAAAAGAAGTGGAGAAAACCTGATCCCTGTAATCCCAGGCAGATGAACGACATGGGTTTCAACACTAACCAACAATGTTTGCAGAAGATATACAGTCCTACAGATTTAAATCATTCAAGATCAGGTCCTACAGATTTAAACCATTCAAGATACCAAAAGCAGAATTGAGGCCAGTAAAGTAATATATTATGGTCAATTGTGTCAAAAGCAGCTGAGAGCTCAAGAAGTATTATGATTTTAGTTGATTCTTGGTCCGCTTTGAAGAAAACATCATTTCTATCCAATAAAAGGAGCCATCTGTGTGTGCGAGTTCCACCATTGCTTGGACAGTTTGCCTGACTCCACCCAAATATGAATATACTATGGCCGCCAAGTTGGTGCTTAATGCCATGTGAAGTCAAAGACATTTTCGGAGCTGTCATGTTCACTATCGCCATGCCCTCCCTCTAAGTTTTCCCTTCAACGTAAAACGACCAAAGTGACAGTTAGAAAGATTTTGAGCCAACTGGCATCATAAGCCTTGTGAAGATAGGCTTCAGTGATCAAGGTAGCAGTCTGTTGTTTATATACCGCCCAAATAACTATCTGGCATTCTTTGAAGCAGGGATTTTACCACGGAGGTTATTTGTATCTCATCAAAGTATTTGCTATTATTTTTGACTATTCTATCTAGAGTACTATACTGTCTATAATATAAAAGGAGATGTGCATCCTTTTGTACCACTTTTTCTCTAAATGGTACCATTGTAAAGCTAATTATCTATTCGAATAAAATTGCATGTCCATTTAAACACAAAATACCTGTTTTAAATGCCCGTCTTTCCAAGAGGAAAGAGGAAGCAGCAAAACATGGAGCTTTAATATGGCGGTTCCAATGGTACGACAGCAGGAACAGCTTGGTGGACACAGAAGGAGCATACATATACCAGTAATACTTGATGAAGTAATATGAAAATTTATACTCTAACTTGGACATGAAAGAGTGAGTGCATCTGTCCGAAACGACTATATAATGCTTTTTAAAAGGGTCCTTTTCTAGTGTGAACTAAATGAGAGCAAATTCAGGCTGGAAGAGTTTTTAAAAGAATGTTGCTGCAGGTATTACAGAAGTTGATTGTAAATGGCGAGTTCTAGAATATTGGAAATACAAAGTAAAAGAAAAACAGCTCTGTGATTTTGAACATTATTTGTATCTAGTGAAGGTTTCTTCTGGATGGGAATTGCTATAGCTTGTTTAAAAGGGGGGTATGGGTGGAACTATGGGTTATACCATGGAATAATTAATTATGGTTTGGGTTCTAAGTGGAGTGAGGAATGAAAGTAAGGGAACAACCAAAAACTGTTGAAATTGAATCCAGTAAGTTGTTTTCATTGAGTTACTGATGACAAACTGAACATCATCTTCACTGAAAGATAAGAGAAGATTCAAACAGAAGAAAGTTTGAGATTGTGAGGAAAGATCTACAAACAAATAATATCTTGTCCTGAAAGGTAGCAGCGAATTGCTTTAATCAATCACCGAATAAAATCACTGAGCTTAAAGGGGACTTCCAAGAAGGTAATATAGCATCATATATGAGAGGCTCTTTTTATTTTCCCAAAATATACAGGTAGTGGACAAAAAAACATGGAAACATCAATGTAAAGTCACTTAATAGGGCGTTGGGCCACCACATGTGGACAGTACGGTCTGTTTGTGCCATGGCATAGAGTCCATCAGCATCTGGACTTCTACAGGAGGGATGCAGCACCTTTCTTCCATGAAAAAGTCAATGAACTCTCATCTGTTTCATGCAGGTGAAAACACTGTCTCAGGCATCCTTCCAGAATATCCCCTAAATGCTTGATTGGGTTCAGATCTGATGACTGAGAAGGCCATGACATGTGGATAGCATCAATAGCATACTCATCAAACCATTGGATGACTACATGTGCTCTGTGGATGGGGGCATTGTCATCCTGGAAGACACCCTTTCTGGCAGGAAAGAAATGCTGCAACATGGGGTGAAGATGATCACTCAGTACCATTAAGTAGCAATTTGCATTGACCTTGTCTTCCAAGTGAATGACTGCACCCAAATCATGCCAGGAAAATGTGCCCCACAACATAAGAGAGCCAACAGAACTCGACTTCACTGTTGGAACCAAGCACTCAGGGTTGTAGAGTTCTTTTGGTTGACACCGCACGTGCACTCGTCCATTTGTCGAGAACATGGTGAAGGATAATTCATCTGACTATATCAAATCTCTCTACTGCTCGGTAGTCCATTGTTGTGCTCTTTGCACCACTGGACTCCCAAACGTGCATTGCCAGGTGTGATGAGGGGTTTGTGCACTACAACCCAACGATGGCATCCCGCTCTGTGGAATTATTGGCGGACTGTTTTTGATGAAACTGGCTGCTCATGCCCCAGGTTGAAATTTACAGTCAATTGATTTGCAGTTGCTCGCCTTCTTTGCCTTGCACTTCAAATTAATGCACGGATATCAAATGTTGGAATATGCACTTCCACCCACTGTGGCCCTTTTCTGATGATGTCTTTCCCTCGGAGATCCATCCCAACATCACCTTAGACACCATTGCTCAGAAACATTAGTAAGTTGAGCTGTCTTTGTTACTGAAACTCCTGCCAAATGCACCCCAACAATCAACCCCCTTTCAATGTCACTCAGGTCTCCTTGTGCAGCCATGCCAGCCAGAATTATAGGCAAGCAGGCCTGTGCAGCATTTTTATACATGACCCTAAGCATGCTGGGATGTTGTTTGCTTAATTACCATATGGCCACACCTGTGTCGAAGCCATTGCTTTCAATATACTTGGTGTTCCTCATTTACTGAGGTGTTTCCATTTTTGTCTACTACCTGTATGTATACATATTATTGTGAAAATGATTTTTTTTTTTTTGGAAAATTATGTCTTCTTGAAAAATAGCACCAGGTGCATACATTGAAATATGTTGAAATAAGCCTACATTAAGCCAACACCTGACTTCACCATTAAGACAACACCAGACTTACTGAAATAATAATGGTGTTTCTTGGATTGTTGTGAGTATCTGGATATGAGAATTAGAAGGTCCCACATATGTCATTGCAATTGCCGTGATATCATTCCTTTGGCATATATTTCCAGTTGTGTTATCTATTAGTATGCCATAGTTCCTTCAGGATGTTTCTTGCACCACTTATTGAAGACAACAAAATTTACAAATAATTTCGGAAGAAATAAGAATATATTCTCAAGTACATGTTCCAGCATACAAGATATAAATTATTATTATTAGATGATAAGCCAGTTGGACGTAAGGAACCTATTGTTCTTTGAAAGGTTGATTTTTTATTATTACGAGTTCTCGTATTATTATCCTTCACAGAGTACCCACCCTATGGGCAATCTTGTTACCTTCGCAAACTTTGTTGCGAAGGTTATGTTTTGATCGCTGTGTATTTATTTATTTATTTATTTATTTATTTGTGAATATGTGTGTTTGTTTGTTTGTTTGTTTGTTATTCGCATAACTTCAAAAGTATTGAACTCAATCGCAGCAAATTTAGTGGGATGATTGGTTATTATCCGAGGACCATTTGATTAGATTTTGGGAGCGATCGGGTCAAGGTCAAGGTCATGAAAAGGTCAAAATCGTCTTTTTACCATAGCGCAGTCAATTTGTATCGAATTTGCATGCAACTAATGCCAAAATGTTCAGAATTCAATGCCCCATCTTGTGATATGTGACATGACACAATGACATAATAACCTTTATTAGCGGTTTGGAGTCAAAGGTCAGGGGGGGTCACGACATTGCAAAATGTGCGGTTTTAGTCATAACACGGTCAATTCTTATCCGATTTGCATGAAACCAACACCAAAATGTTGACTGTTCTGTTCACCACACTCTAATACCAATTACAAAATTAAGAGTAGAAAGGTCAAGGTCGGGGTCATGAAAAGGTCAAAATAGTCATTTTTGTACAATGAATGTTTGTTTGTTCACAATAAATAACTTATTTAGAAAAACAGAAATTCGTGTGTGCTAAATGCCCCTAAAATGCCAGAAAATAATTTCTTATAATGTGACCAGTTGTCATCAGATTTACTTGACACCGACACCCAAAAAGGTCAGGGAGTTCATACAGAAATTGTGCAATGTACGTGAATCAGTGTCAAACAGCAGGAAATTTAATGTTTTTATGCCATCATAACACATATGAGATGGCAGATGTGGTATAGTATGGAATTAAATACCCTCACAATCAACGGTTTCTGGGGGGGGGGGGGCAAAATGTAGCGTTGGCGAAGGTATGCGCTCTACTGAGTGCCCGTTCTGGTTAGAAGTGTGCAACACGTTTTAATGACAAATTCCTTTATTTGGGTGGTGGATAGGTAACAGGCTGCTGCTTCGATGGCTGCTGAACATCTATCTCTAATTCCAGCAATCTGTGTGTGTGTGTGTGTGTGTGTGTGTGTGACTGCTGTTTCTCGCCAACCACTGGTCCGATCTAATTGAAATTTGCCAGGTATATCGCTGGGGACCTGAGTATGTGCCTTTTCAAGGTTTGATATGAATCGGACAAGTGGTTCACAAGTTATGGCCATTTATTTACCAAACAAATGACAGGACATGTTGCTGCGTAGGCGTGGCCAATGGGGAAAGGGCGCCATTTAGTTACTAATGACAGGACACGTTGCTGCATAGGCATGGCCGTTGGGGAAGAGATCCTCAGCCACGTTCCCCATTACGGGTAACAACGTACGGACTTCCGGATAGTGATGACTTACTGTATTCTAATAATTTCTCGATTTCGTATGCTCATTTATAAACACAATGCCCCAATCCAGTCGTCATTTATGAGAGTGAAGGAACGGCCTGTGTGGTTGTTTGAATTTTTTTTTTGCACATACGGGCACGCATGTGCGGCCACGCACGTACGGGCATGCGAGAGCGAAGGAACGGCCTGTGTGGTTGTTGTTTCTGGCACGCGGTTTGAAAGTTTTTTTTTTTTTTGCACATACGGCCACGCACGTAAGGCCACGCACGTAAGGCCACGCACGTACGGGCATGCGAGAGCGAAGGAACAGCCTGTGTCGTTGTTGTTTCTGGCACTTGGTTTGAAAGTTTTAATTATTATTATTAGTATTATTATTCTTATTATTATGATTATTTTTGGCACGTACGGCCACACACGTACGGACACACACGTACGGGCACGTTCTAGTATAAATAATTTGGTTAACGCACATTAAGCAAAAACATGAGTACTGCTTATGTGCATATATATAATATATCGTGGTTATATAGCTTGGATAATTGCAATTGCACTGTCACATAGACTGACACCAGAGGCCTGAATCCTATAGTCTGAGGGCTTTACAAAGCCAATGACGCCTTTTGGCTCCAATCTTTTGATATTTGATAATCCTTTTAACAGTTGCTTCAGTTGTTTTGAACTGAATGGAAAACTTATTGGGAGGACATAAGCCATTATGAATATGACACTTCCAAAGATGCCTTAGGCTAACTATTGCACAAAATGGTGGATATATGATTTTTATTTTCAAGTTACAATTGTGAATGGCAACAGGCCAGCTGTCCATCCAATGAGTGGAGATGAGACATACAAACATTATATGTGGATTATTATTATTAAATAATTATTCTGGAGATATCTGGTTCTTTTTTTGTGGAAGACTACTACATCAATAAACGTAATTTTCCAAGGATGTTGCAAATCATGACATATATTGCATATCATCCAACAAAGCTGATTAGTCCAAAGGTCTAGTGGCCATCTTGGATTTACAACAAAAAAAATTGCAAAGATCATCTTCTCCAGAACCACGAATCTGAGTGATATGAAACGTCAAATGTATCATCGATGGATTAGGACATTTTGATTTTGTGAAGAAGTATCTGTAAAGTAAAAATGCAGGATTTGCCAATCAAAATTCATCATTTTTTTAGTATATGCATTTTTGAGCCTCGTCTCAGAGCTATCCCACAGAACGTATAACAAAGAGAGCAGGAAATAAGAGGGGTGGCAGAGGGAAGCACAAACCAGTGGGGAACAGAGACATTAGGAGATTTGTGGAAGGGAGAGGGATTGGGTGGGGTACACGGGGTAAACAAGATGGACACTACAGGGACTTTCATGAAGGAAAGCAGAGAGTTTGAAGGAGGTGCATTTGGGGTGGATTAACAGGGGTAGAAAAGATCAAGGTTTTGGATGGGGGAAGACATGAGATGGTGGTTAAACAGCTGGTTTGAGGACTTGGAGGGAAGAGTGAGATTGAAGAGAGTGTGGGAGTTTGTTCCAAAGGCAGGAAAAAGAGAGGAATGAAAGAGTGACGGTGAGCAGTGATTCTTGATTTTGGCAGTTTCATTAGAAGGGGGTTGCTGGTGAATCTTTAGTGCCTTGCAGTAATACATGGAGGGGGGGTGACAGACCACAGACATTATACCTGGTGTTGGCTTAGCAGTTAGGGTGGTGGCTTGGGATCCTAGGGTCTTGAGTTCAAGCCCCATTGGCTGCTGAATTAGCACCAGGTGGTTGACTCAGCCTGTCATCCTTCTGAGGTTGGTGAAATGAGTACTAGTGTAGCAGCCAAAAAGGCTGCACACGAAGGGAAGGGGTATCAATGGATTGATTATATATGGTGTTGGTGCGGTGCAGGTATGATGGGCCGAATGGCCTCCTTCTGCACCTCAATTCCTTGTAAATCCTTGTAAATCATTATAGAGCAGGGGGGAGGGGGGCAAGGTTGGAGAGGAGACGGTAGAAGACACAAAGACCACTGACCATTTTTGAATGGTCTGATTCTGATTCTGGTCTGATGAACAGATTCATTTTTGAATCAATAAGTTGATGGATTTCAAAGGAGAAAATTTGTATGTCGGTTTATAGGACATCATGATTACGATTTAAACACTTAATTGTAACTATATCCCATGAACCTTACCTTTGCAAACAAGATCGCATCCGTAGAAGCCAAAATACTATTTCAGCAAGTAAAACAGCTTTTTACTTGTGTGTTGTTCTACTGGTTTCTAAAATGCTAAATTTGAAGGTGTCTGATTGTTTCTTCATTCAACTTGAGGCATTACTGCTTGGAAGGTTTTTATGGTTGATCGAAACTCTACTCTAGTTATTGTTACGAACAAATAACCCATCCTTATGAAAGGGTAAATCCATTATAATTGGGGTTTTATAGTATAAAGTTGAAATACCAGCTTGCATCGGGTGAGTGCTATTGCTTATATATTTACAATGTTTCTTTTTTTTATGCCGAAAAGTTTCCTGTGCACACCAATAATACAACCAGCAATATTAAACTCATTCTGATCAGCAGTTCAGGTGTGCATACAAGTCAAACAAATAAACAGAAAGAGACACCAGTCAAATTAAAGTATCATGAAGATGATGACTATTATTATTAAAATTTGTTGCACTTTTTCTTCTTTCCGATTCAGCAAAAGGCTGCGTGGTAACATCATTGGCTGAGAGCACAGCTGTACCACTGATGTAAGATGGTGCATTAATTTGTAACTTGTTCAACCAGTGCCAGTAAACAGGACACCAAGTTTAACATCCATCCAAGGGATGGCACACACACTGATGAATCACCTTGCCTGTGAAACACGAGGGTGACTGTTTGTAGCTGGGCTGAAGATTCAAACCCAGGCTGGACAACTTAGAGGCAAGTGCGTTTACTTCTTAGCAATCCCATCAGTCCATTTCTTGCTCTTAATATCATATGTCAATAATATAGCTGTTCGAGTAGATTTCACAATACACTTCATTTTCCAATGAACCCCACTTTCACCCACATAAATATTGGCTTAAACAACAAGACATCAGTTTATAGCACTATTTTAAAGGAATGGAAACCATCCTGGCTTGGAAACCATATTATTTGGCTTTTACTTGGAGGAATGGAAACGAGAATAAATCTTGATGGCTAATATGTATATCGCAGTGTAAAATATCTTGCAGCAATGCTCTGATCGTTTCTGCCCATGCGGTAATTTCATTGAAAAGACACTGAAGAGGAATTGCAGCCTCATTAGGTCGGTAATCCCACCCCACCCCATCACCTCCTCCAGCTCTCTCTCTCTCTCACTCTCATACACACATACACACCCACACTCAAATGAATTCAAAAGCCAAGCACATTTGACTTTCTTTTGTAATTAACTTTGCAGCCATGGAGCATTGAAACAGATAAATCTATGCAATAACATGTTCAATTACTTGGAGCGAAATTAATCCATTGGCAATGTCAAACCGTTTCCAGGCACATTTGGTTTCTGTATTTAAAGAAAAAGCAGCGTTTTAACACAGCCCCCTGAATCTTGTGCACAGGCCTTCATGCAAAGGTATTTATGGTGTTGTATAATGTAGGCTTAATGAAAACAGCGTATTAATGGCATGGCTTCTTTTTACAAGATCGATAATTATTATGACCATTAAAGCACTTTTTTAATGGAAAATGAGAGTTCTGTAATGAAGACTGGTAACAGGGAATGTGCCGCTATGATGTTAATTAAAGGTATTCGTTCTGAGTACACGCAGCCCAAACATGCATTCTCCACTTAAAGGTTATTGTTCACTGAAATGCAACAAACCTGAAACGGTGAATGTATGAAATCATTATATTGTCAGTTGAGACTGCCCATGGAGCACACCAAAGTCAAAACACATCTGAAGGGAGGAGTGCAAAAACCACCTCCAAAATGGAAACCACACCCCTATCACAGAGCTAATGAAATGGGCCATAGAGCTGAGTAATTAAGATGGCTGATTAACCCGTTTCCAAATAATCAGAATTGCATCTCCCATGGAATTATGGTTGGAGTACCCGCTCTGAGTCTGGGTGGTTCGTGGTTCATGGTTCGATTATGAATCTGGCTTAGGCTCAGTCATACCACAGACTTTAAACTAGAGGGGGAGCACTCGGTAGAGTGCAAAACTTCCGCCGCCAATACTGCAAGGTCACTCAATTGAACCTGATATCCTATTCATTCAATTTGACGTCAACAGTGCTCACAGAGTTATAGTTTTCAACTTTCCCTTTTGCTTTTAACTTTTACATACTCAATTCATTCGTCATAACTAGATTTCTTGAGACAGAAATTGATTTTACGTGGGTATATTCACCTGAAGTTCCAAAATCAGCCGCAATTTTAATTTTGGCATGTTTTTTGTTGGAAATTGAAATGAGAGCGAGAGAAGAACCTTCAGAGTTTAGGCTTTATTCCATTTGATTGGAGCCGCTTCTGTGGGCACACCGGGGAATACAGGTTCAGCTAGGAGTACATAAGCAGTAACGTATACATGTGCGATTAATCATTGCAGACTAAATCCGCGTAAGCACGGAGTTCGATGTAATCTCCATTCTCACCAGTCAATGAGCACCTTCAGTTAACGAGCATCAAGTGAACAGCCGATGTAAATGGCAATGCCCCGGGGACAACCACTCGTGCCGCGGAGACCTCCCCTTATACGCGGGACGCACAACATGTGATCCCGCGTCATGTCCCTCAATTCACCTCAATTCACCACATTCTCCGCACCTTTAAAATGTAACTAGGGGCCCATCTTACACACCATGATTGCTTTAGCACTATAGGAGTATACATTTCAAGCAACGCCTTGAGACTAATAGGTCTACAGAAGCATACATGCCAAGCAGTGATTATTTTGAGTTGTAGGAGCATGGAAATGAGCATCGATATATGATATAATGAGCATATGGGAGCATGAGCAGCGAGAATGCCGATAATCCCCTTTACAGATTGAGTCGTCGAGGGGCCCTTATTCGTCGACCTCTCCGTGGATAGATGGGAGTTTCACTTGAGGAGACTCCCGATCCTCTTGGTGAGCCTCGACTTGTGCCGGGGATGACTCCTCGATCGCTCTCGGGTGGAACGCGGCAGCCCCGTCGCCCGGCGGAGTTCCTGGGGGGGAAATGTCAGAAGGAGGAGTGCCAGAAGGTGGTGTACCTGCGGGAGGAGTACCTGAGGGAGCCAGATGGCGAACCGACACAGTGGTCTCCCTGCCATCCGGGAGCCTGACATGAGCATACTCTGGATTAGTGTCAATGAGTTCGACCCCCTCCACCAGGGGTTCATACTTGCTTTGTCGGACCGGGCGTTTCATGAACACTGTACCGGGATGGGTCAGCCAGTTGGGCACCGTTTGACCGTCAACATAACGTCGCTGGTGAGTAAACATTCGTTCGTGAGGAGTAGCATTGGTGGACGTGCAGAGCAAAGAGCGTATGGAATTCAGAGCGTCGGGAAGAGTAACCTCCCACCGCTCGGGGCCCAGTCCTCTCGATTTCAGCGCCAGAGTTACGGCTTTCCAAATAACTCCATTATACCTTTCCACCTGCCCGTTTCCCTGTGGGTTGTAACCCGTCGTTCGACTAGTTGCTATGCCGAGCTCTAGTAGGAATTGTTTTAGCCCGGCCGACATGAAACACGGCCCTCTGTCTGAATGTATGTACGAAGGTTTCCCAAACATAGCGAAGAGGTCAGAGAGACATCTCACGACAGTGCCCGAGGTCATATCCGAGCACGGAAATGCGAAAGGGAACCTTGAATATTCATCAACAACGGTGAATATGTATCTGTTGTCTGTCTCGGTCGGCAGGGGCCCTTTGAAGTCGATGTTTAGTCTCTCGAAGGGGGAAGTGGCCTTGATCAGTCTGCCAGATGCCGCGCCAAAGAATCTGGGTTTTAGTTCAGCACAAACAGGGCATGAAGCATTCATTTGTTTAATATCTTCAACAGAATAGGGAAGATTTTGTCTGCGCACGAAATGTGCCATCCTGGTTACCCCTGGGTGGCAGAGAGACACATGGAGGTCTTGCAAAGCCTGACTGATTGTTGCCGAACTGTAGACCTGAGAGAAGGTATCTGCAGCAGGGTTTTCCTTCCCGGGCCAGTAAACAATGTCGTAACTGTAGCAAGCTAGGTCTATCCGCCATCTCATAATTTTTTCATTCTTAATTTTCCCGTTATTTTTCCCATCAAACATGACTGCCACGGATCGTTGGTCCGTAACGAGCGTGAAGTGGTTTCCCAGTAAATAATGTCTCCATTTCCGCAGCGCTTCGACGATGGCGTACGCTTCCTTCTCTATCGCTGAGTGTCTCTGCTCGCTTCTAGAGAGAGTTCTCGAGAAGAACGCGACCGGCCGCCCAGACTGATTAAGTGTAGCAGCTATGGCGTGATTTGAAGCGTCGGTTTCCACCACGAAGGGCACCGAGCTGTCGATCGATAAAACCACGGACTTACTGATATCATCCTTGGGGTTGTGGAAAGCTCTTACAACAGCGGCATCTGGTGGAAAGTTTTTGCAATGCACTAGGGGATGTATTTTCTCGGAGTATTGCGAAATCCATCTCGCATAGTAAGCGAACATCCCGATCACCCGGCGCATTGTCATTGCGCAAGTGGTTGTCCCCGGGGCATTGCCTGCAAGTCCTGAGGTGGTGGAACCTCACGGAGCGGGCGCAATCGTTCAGGATCAGGCTTAATTGTGCCGTCGGCTATCGTGTAGCCGAGAAGGTCAATTGACCTTGCCGAGAATACGCATTTCTCGTAGTTGAGAGTCAGATTATATTTTCTAGCAATGCTCAAGAATCTGTCTAGATTCCTATCATGTTCCCCCTGATCCCTACCGCACACTGTGACATTATCCACGTAAACAAAAGTGTCTTTGAGGTTTTCATCTGAGATGATGTCGTCCATAACCCGTTGGAAGCAAGCTACCCCATTCGTGACACCGAAAGGTATTCTCCTGAATTGGTAGAGGTGCCTCCCTGCCTGGAATGCAGTGTAAGGTTTGTCTTCCTCTCGGATGGGAATTTGATGATAGGCGCTTCGCAAGTCGATGGTGCTGAATACCTTATAATTGGCCACGCGTTCGACCATCTCGTCTATGCGCGGCAGGGGGTAGGCATCGAGTTGGGTAAAGCGATTGACCGTTTGGGAATAATCGACAACCATTCGTTTCTTATGGTTCTGACTGCTGGTTACTAACACCTGTGCGCGCCATGGCGAGTCGCTCAGTTCTATAATTCCTTCCTCCAGTAATTGCTTGGTTTCTGAAGAGATGAAATTCATGTCAGCAGTGGTATATCGCCGCGATTTAATCGCTATCGGTTTGCAGACCGGCGACAAGTTAGCGAACAGCTGGGGGGACGTCACCTCCGCGGTGGTCAACGCATTTAAAATTAGACGAGGTTTGCTTCCTCCAAAGGGTATTTCGACGCTCGTGTGCTGCTTGAGGACATTATGACCCAGAATTACATCTGCGCACAAATCACGAAGCACCAGTACCCTTACATCCCGATGCGTGTACCCTTTTACGTCCAATTCAACATTGCAGTACCCTCGTACGCGGGATTGTAGTGAGGTGGCGGCCATGCATACCGTATTGTCAGTCGGGTGGATTACCCATTTCCTGCCCTTCACTAGCGAGCTGTTGACGAAACCTTCAGAGCTACCGGTATCAATCAGTGCCTCAGCCATATGCCCGTTAATTCGTACGTTGATGATAGCCTTGGATAGATTCCCCGGGGAGGCTGCAGTTAATTTATTTTGCGAGTAGAGAGCCGCAGAAGTGGGTTTATTTCTCCTTAGAGTAGATTTACATACCCTGGCATAATGCCCTTTCTTGTCGCAATTCATGCATGTGGCATCTCTGGCGGGACATTTTTGACGAGGGTGCCTTTTGTACCCACAAAAGAAGCATTTACCAACCGGAGCAGTTGCTGAGGAGTTTGACGTGGCCTGGGTATCCGGCTCCTCGGGTGTTTCTCCATCCCCTATGTCTGGCTGTGTCTGTGCCAGTGGGGTTCCTTGGGTTCCCATCGTAACAGCGTTCATTAGCAGCATCGGTGTCCCAAATGACTCAGATTGCTGCTGAGCCGTATCCATCGCTCGTGCCTGATCGACTACCTTGTCAAGAGTGGGTTGCGCTTTCTCTAGTAAGCGTTGCCGTATGTGGGCTGACCTGAGCCCTTGGATGAATGCCTCCCGTGTGGCTTCCTTTTGGTGTTCCTCGGCGCTTACGGCCCGGAAGCTGCCGTCTTTTCCCAGCTGATTCAGAGCTTGCAGGAACTGATCGATTGTCTCCCCGGCTGCTTGCTTGCGTGTGTTGAGAAGATGTCGTATGTATACCTCGTTCTTGGGCTTCACGTAGAGCGCTTGCAGCACCTCGATCGCTGCTTCGTAAGTGTCGCACTCCGAGAAGAGCCTGTACACGCTGGGCGAGACATGATTCACGAGAGCGGCAAATTTGTCAGCTCCCTCCTCGATGATGGTCAGATAGTGTGAGAAGGAACAGAACCAATGCGACCATTTCATTTCTGCGTCAGTCGCGTTTGGGTCTGCGTCGAACCTCTCTGGTTTGTAGATCTTGTCCATCGTTGGTTGAGAGAGCCGAGAAAACCAAATGGAATAAATTGAAATGAGAGCGAGAGAAGAACCTTCAGAGTTTAGGCTTTATTCCATTTGATTGGAGCCGCTTCTGTGGGCACACCGGGGAATACAGGTTCAGCTAGGAGTACATAAGCAGTAACGTATACATGTGCGATTAATCATTGCAGACTAAATCCGCGTAAGCACGGAGTTCGATGTAATCTCCATTCTCACCAGTCAATGAGCACCTTCAGTTAACGAGCATCAAGTGAACAGCCGATGTAAATGGCAATGCCCCGGGGACAACCACTCGTGCCGCGGAAACCTCCCCTTATACGCGAGACGCACAACATGTGATCCCGCGTCATGTCCCTCAATTCACCTCAATTCACCACAGAAATCACTTAAAACATGTAGAAATGCAAAAAAAAATAAAAAAATAGAAATTTTGTTGTTAAAAAAGTTGCAAAATTTCTGTTTTTTTTTTGGGGGGGGGGGGTTGGAAATCACTTAAAACATGTAGAAATGCAAAAACAAAAATTCAAATATTTTTTCAAAATGGCCGCCATAGCGGCCATATTAAACTTTGGACCAAGTCCAAAATCGAATGGCATGATCCTTGGACCATAACTAATCCATCCACCAAGTTTCATCGAAATCCGTCCAGGAGTTTTTCCATAATACTGTTCACAAACAAACAAACAAACAAACAGACAGGGGTGAAAACAGTAACCTCCGTCCATCTTCGATGGCGGAGGTTAAATAAAAGATGGTATGTGCTGCTTCCTTGCTTCACACGAAGCATGTATAAAGATAGCGCATGAATAAACCCCATCAGTTGGCATGCATGAATAGGCCAATTCTTCTTTCAATTCCCTGCTGAATGTGATGAGAAAAGTGATGTCATAAAAAAGATGGGGTGGCTCTTGTTACCCAGAGTGCTTGGGGGAAGTGATGCCACTTCCCCTAAGCTGCATGTGTTTGGCTGCTCGTTTGATATTATCTCATGTATTTGTTTGTGTGTGTGTGTGTGCGTTTATTTTTTATGCAGTGTGTGTCATTGATTATCTCCATATGCGGGTTTCACAAGATGGAACGGAGCCCTCCCAGGTCTCAATGTATTCACCTCCATTTCGGTAAGGTCGATCATGAATCGTGGACCAAGGTGTGAAGTTTTGTTGTTCTCAAAGTTTTGTTCCGAGGGCTCTTATTCAGGATCATCACCAAGCCCCGGACAGCTTCCAACTGTAGTTCATTTGTAGTAATATTCCCAGGGATGGTTTGTGAGATCTCTGTAATGTTCTCCTTCATCATTCCCATTGCTCTAAAAATCGCTGCTACAAATTCGGAGCTCTTCAACTTCCAGGATCTTTTCACTTAATTTTTGAGATCCTGGTATTTGATCATTTTCTCAAATTCCATGTTGTTTGGACCAAAATTACTGGGTACTGACATCTGAATTAGCAATTTTTCCTTTTTTACCCAAGTACAATATCTGGTCACAATGCTTTGTTTTCTGAAGTCATCATGAGGTCATATGTGAGCATTCTTCCTTTTTTTTTCATTGATTGGTCTTGGTGTGTGTGTGTGTGTGTGTGTGTGTGTGTGTGTGTGTGTGTGTGTGTGTGTGTGTGTGTGTGTGTGTGTGTGTGTGTGTGTGTGTGTGTGTGTGTGTGCGCGCGCGTGTGTGCGCGTGCAAGTGCAATTTGTATTCCAGCTCTTCAATGAGCCTTGCACACTGTGGAAATATCATCAATAAACTCTTGACTCATATTTGTTTTTTTACAGGAAATATGACTAATGTTAAAATCTAACATTTTTCTTAAACCTTATCCTTAGAACATGCACTTAACTCTAAGCTGGCCATGGCAGACTTTGTAAAATATTGCAGTCCAAACTAGAGGTACTCAGACAATATTTAAAATCCAGTGAGGTAGTTGAAGTTCTCATTCTTCCAAGGTGGTGCAGCTCGCATAACAGTTGAAACATGTGAACTGAATGGAGAGACAAAGATGGTTAATAAATTGCTGATGATAAATCTCCCACCTTGTCAATGAATCCGATGTATACTATCCATGAGCGTCTTTATAGGGTGGCCTGTTCTACACTGCCGTGGTGAATATACATGCTGCAGATCATGTATCACCAGCCCAAGTCTGTGTTGGGCCTGCCAAACCACTCACCATCCAGTCACCCCTCGGAAAACTCACTCGAGGATTTCTCTACTCGATGGATGCACCAAAACAGTGTCCTTGGTTCACCCAAGCATTGAAAATAGAATCATGCTGTCCAAGCCTGACCGCATGTTTTTCTTGGGCTGCACATCCTGCATGGTACTAGTTGTACTTTCCTCAAATCCACTTCCCGATTCTCTCTTTCTTTGTTTCCCTCACTTTTTATCCTCTCATTACCAGGTTTAACCGACAAAGTTCTACCTTGGCACACCTGAACTTCTATGATTCTTTCAACCTACAAGGCTTTCATCCACAGCTTGAGGGAGTACTGCTCCCCCCTCTAAGCTGGCTCCCCAGCCTCACACCTCACTCAGCTTGATGCCATTGAAACCAAGGACTTCAAGATCATTCAAATCTTCTGTGCTGTAGCTGAGTCTATGTGCCTATCCCATTCCCATTACAGACATGTCGATGGTCTCTCTGTCTTCTACCTCCTCCATTCCGGCCTTGCGCCCTCTGCTTTTTCTGTGCTTTGTACACCCCCCCCCCCACCCCAGGTTTCTGCAGGGCCCACATGTTCCATAATCAACCCCTTTCTGGTTGAACTCCTGAAATCCAGGATCACTGCTCACCCCCACTCATTTGTTCCTCTTTGCTCCTCATTTGCTCCTCAAATAAGTGGAGGTGAACAGTGATCCTGGATTTAGGTAGTTTTACCAGAAGAGGGTTGATGGAAGGCCGTGTGAGCCTTGCAGAAACCTGGGGGGTGGGGGACTAAGCATGGAAAGAGAATATGGTGCAAGACCAGAAATGAAGTGGTAGAAGACAGAGAGACCACCAATCTGTCTGCGATGGTTATGTGATTGACCCATAGACTCAGCTTCAGCGCGAGAGATTGCAATTCAGGTGTGCCAAGGAACAACTTTGTACGATGGAGAATGCCCAATCAGTGGCTGGCTTTGGAGGCCAACGTTGAAATGTGGTTTTCCAAGAAAGATCATGGCTGACAGTGAAACCCAGGAGTTTGAATGACTGAACTTCCTCAAGAGGATTGTTGAGAAAGTACATGGAAGTGTTTGCCAAATGGTCCTTTTGGAGAGAGATCGTGAGAGTGTGAGATTTGTCAGGAATGAAAAACATATTCCAAGTGTTTGACCATCTTATTATTTTTTTCAAGGTCTGAAGAAAGGGAAGAGGATGCTGCCTGCTTGGCTGAAGGAAGAAGGATGTCACTGTAGAGAGTGAAGTCATCAGCAAATATATAAAGAAGATTTTCCAGAGTCAGAGAGATCATTGATAAAGATCAGGAATATGACTGGGCCCAGAACACTGCCATGCGGCACTCCAGCCTTGACAGGGAGAGGGGATGAAAGGTTTCTGTTGAGTGCTACACGTTGGCTACGAGAGTAGAGGAAGTCAGGTAGCCATGTGTGGAGTTGGCTTTGGATGCCACAGGCAGAGAGTTTGGTGAGTAAGGCAGGATGGCAGACTATCAAAAGCACATGATATGTACAAAGAGACGACCCGAAACTCATGTCTGATATTGAGGGCTTCCATCCATTGTTGGGTGAGAAGGAGCATATGCAAGGTGTTGTGACATGGTCTGAAACCATGTTGGTGATCTGGGATGAGGTTTTTAGAGAAAAGGAAGGATTTCACATCACCTTTGATGATGGATTCAATGACCTTGCTAATGATTGGATTTAAGCTGATAGGTCTGTAGTTGAGGGGATCAGTTTTTGAACCTTTTTATGTGGTGCATTGATGTTGATGAACTTCCAAGCAGGTGGAAGATGATGAAGCACAAATTTAAGGATGAAAATGACGTAGAGAGGATGTGCAAGATCAGCAGAGCAGGTTTTTTATGACACATGAGCTGATGCCATCCAGACCAGGAGCAAAGTCAGAGTCGAGAGTTGAAAGAACCTTCTTCACATTTTCTGGTGCAAAAGACACAGAGTCCAGGAGCAGTTGGGTATGACAGGGGAGGATAGGTACCGAGAGTGAGGGGTTGGGAACACGTGATTTGGAAGCAAACACAGAATTGAGGCATTCAACCTTCTCATAAGCAGAGATGGCTTTGACTCTGTATGTAAAAAAAAAAGTGATCTCATTCATCACAAGATGATCATTGGAACCATACCGAGCTTATATGATTGTTGCTGGTTAAATATCCAAATAAAAGGGCACTCAGGAGAGTGCATATCTCCGCCACGTAATGCCTGATCCAGGAGAACATATCAGGCCCAATACATTTTTGAAATATCAGGCTACATATTCGTTTTTGGCCCTATCTCTCATTGGTAAAGAAACGCTTCAACAATTAAACAATCATCGCATCCAGAACCTAACTCGGATCACCAAAATCGAATGACTTCGTTTCCTTCAAATCCATCCAAAACGTTTTGAGATATTGTGCTATATATTGGTTTAGCACTGTCTCTCGGTGGTGAAGAATCAATTAAAAAATTATAAGATCCGGATCAATGTTCAGATCTTCACCAAAATCTAATGAGTTTGTCCTTGTTAAACACCAAACCTATCCACAAAATTTCATCCTGATCCGTCCACAACTTTTTGAGACATTCTGCACACAAACAAACAAACAAACAGAGAAGCAAGAAGATGTCGTGCAGAGCATGACACTTGCAAAAATCCAGGAAACAAATTTGACCTCAAAAATAATTGGTGGTTGAATTCAATGACCAAATATGCAAATCCTCTTCAAATTTCAAGTCAATCAGTTGAAAATTGACAATGTTAGAAATTTGGCCTATGTTATCGTTTTGGCCTTTGTTGACCTCAAAATAATTGGTGTTTCAACCCAGTGACCTAATATGTGAATCCTCTTCAAATTTCAAGTCAATTGGATGAAAATTGAGGATTTTAGAAAGACCACATTAGTTGTTGACATTGGGTCTATGTCGACCTTTTGGTCGATGTTGACCTCATAAATGATTGGCTGGTTTGATTCAGTCACCTGAAATATATATCGTCTTCAAATTTCAAGAGAATCGAATGAAAATTGAGGATTTTAGAAATCTCACCTAAGTTGTTGGCCTTTGGCCTTTGTTGACCTTTTTGACCTTTTGACCTCAAAAACAACACACTTCTTCTTTATGATGAACTCGACCATGTGGTGAAGTTTCGTTGTGACCTGTGGGCGATAAAGAGCCAGACAGACAGACAAACCATAAGAAGACGTTGTGCAGAGCACGATACTTGCAAAATACATGAAACAAATTTGACCTCAAAAATAATTGGTGGTTGAATTCAATGACCAAATTTGCAGCTCCTCTTCAAATTTCAAGTCAATAGGATGAAAATTGTCAATTTTAGAAATGCAGCCTATGTTGACCTTTTGGCGCATGTGGACCTCTAAAATAGGTGGTGGTTGAATTCAGTGACCTGAAATAGAAAACCTCTTCAAATTTCAAATCAATCGGATGAACAATGAGGATTTTAGAAATACCACCTTAGTTGTTGACCTTCGGCCTATGTTGACCTTTTAGTCAATATTAACCTCGCAAATAATTAGTGGTTGAATTCAGTGACCTGAAATATAAATCCTCTTCAAATTTCAAGGCAATCGGATGAAAATTGAGGATTTTAGAAATCTCACCTAAGTTGTTGACCTTTGGCCTATGTTGACCTTTTAACCTCAAAAACAACAAGCTTCTTCCTGATGACAAACTCTACCATGTGGTGAAGTTTCGTGAAGATCGGTTTTAAATTGTGATCTGTAGACGACAAACAGAAAGACAAACAGAATAACAAAATCGACTGACCAATATACTTGAAAATCCTCAAATTTGCAAGTAACAAACATCCATTCAGGGATGAAAACTTCACCTCCTTGACCTTCAGTGGTGGAGGTAACTAGAACAGCACTTGGTGGTGCATACCACTGAATGGCCGTACCTGCATTCAAACCTGAACCAAAATCTAATCGGCTTCTTCTTGTCACTTACTAACTTACCATCCAAGTTTTGTGATAACCCGTCAACAATTTTTTGAGATATCGTGCTGTTTATCATTTTTGGCCCGATCACTCAGTATGGTGTGGAAGCACTAAAAAAAACTATTGTATCCGGATCCGAATCCGGATCTTCACCAAAATAAAATCAATTCGTCATTGTCACACGACAAAGCTGTCCAACAAGTTTCATCCGAATCCGTACATAACTGTTCGAGATGTCGTGCCACATATATATTGGTTTTGGCCCTGTTTCTCCATGGTGAAGAATCTCTTTTTAAAATTCCAGTATCTGGATCGGATCTTTGCTAAAACCTAATCCATTCGTCCTTGTCACACACCCAACCTCTCCACCAAATTTCAGCCGAATCCGTCCATAACGTTTTGAGATATGACAGATAAACAGAAAAAAAACAGGACTGAAAACAAAACCTCCGTCAACCTTCACTGGTGGAAGTAAAAACAATAATGTCAGCATTATCTGAGTCTTTTGAGGTAAGGCAACTTCACCCAACATGTGAATTACTGTGGAGCTCTTGGTGAACAAGCACATGAGGAATCGGAAGATGTGTTCGGGCATGCCGGTTCTGTTTGGTAAAACATCATTTTGGTAAAACGCATTTTAAACCTTCTGCCTTGTGTTACCTTAATGGTTTGGGTGGTGGTGGGCTTGTGATCTGAGTATGATCTGAGTCGGGTGGTGGTGGGCTTGTGATCTGAGAGTCCTGAATTCAAATCCCACTCGGTCATTGAAATAATACCAGGTGGGGTTCACTCAGCCTGTCATCCTTCTGAGGTTGGCAAAATGAGTACCAGCTTTCTGGGATGATTGAGCCATGTGAGTCTCCTGTGTCGGAGTGGTGACCCATCCAGGATTGTGCCCAATAGCCCAGGAGGTTGCTTCTGCAGCACCAATGCTCTGCAAAGAGTATGGTCCTGATGGATGGATGGATTTTTAACTTCAGATTTTCTGTATACCCGATGCTACTTTTATTATATTGCGTGAGTAGAAGCGAAAGGTGATTTTCTTACAAATATGATGTGGGAAATTTATCTAGTCTATGTTATTGCAGATTAGACTGATGGCTTAATGACAATTTATTTTGCATAAGACAACAAGACTGGATTCGGAAACGGTTCAGATACCTGTCAAACAGACAGATATCTTTGTAAACAAAGGCTAGTTAGGAAAAAAACAAGGCAAAGCAAGTACTACGAGTACTACGAAGCAGTTGCTGATTGGGTGGATGAGGGAAATACAGTGGATGTAGTGCATCTAGTTTCTCAGATATAACTTGATGAGGTACCATGTAGGAGGCTCTTGGCCAAGGTGAGAGTTTGTGGAATGTCTGGATAGAGTACCTAACTTGATTTGAATCTTGCTTCGTGATATAAGCAAAAGGTGTTTGGGAATGGAGGAGGTCTGGCTGGGAGTTTGAAATTAGTGGTGGTATCTCAGGGATAAGTACTGGACCGTTATTAGGCCCAAACCTGGCTGAGGGATTCTATTTTGGGTGCTGTCAGTCAGTCCATCCATCCATCCATCCATCCGTCCAGAGCTTCTGCTCTAAAACAGCCTGGCGTTGGCTTAGTGTTTAGGGTGGTGGCTTGGGATGCTAGGGTCCTGAGTTTGAGCCCTGTCGGCTGCTGAATTAACACCAGCGGGTTCACTCAGCCTGTCATCCTTCTGAGGTCGGCGAAATGAGCACCAGTGTACTTGTAATAGGGGCACTGCATCAGTGGCATAGCCGCGCTCTGAACCAATGATGCAACCAATGGTCAAAAGGCTGCACACGATTGGTACTCTGACACAATTTAATGCATTTATTTTACATTCTGCACATGTATTCAATAATATCTGGGCATGAGGTATATGCCTGGTGTTTGCTTAATGGCGAGATTGGTGAGCTTGGGATCCTCAGATCCTGAGTTCAAATCCCTCTTTTCAGTTGAATTAATACCAGATGGGATTGACTCTGCCTGTCATCTTTCTGAGGTTGGCAAAATGAGTGTCAGCTTGCTGGCTGGCATCCTGTGTTCGGGGAAAACCCTATTTTCAGCATGGATATATATATATATATATATATATATATATATATATATATATATATATATATATATATATATATATTTATTGCCCTTTATTTGAAGCATATATGAAAGGCCATGCAGAGAAAAGTTTTGCCAACAAAGTTATAAGGAAACAAAAATCAGACCGGGTCAATATGACCCACTTCTGCTTCATAGGGTGGACGTTGAGGCCCATGATCACCTGATCATAACCTATGTCCACTTCAAATGGAAATTGAGGCTGATGATCATCTGTCCTCAAACAATTACCACACACCCTAAAAATGTATAGGTATTGCGTTTGAGGTTTTTATTTTCAAAAAACGAAATGTATGAAATATTTGTCCATATGTTACGTTCCACAGGTGCATCCCTTATCCCCATTTATCTCGTAATGTTTTAAGCTTGCACAACCTAACCCACACGTTGGACGAGGGTTTACTGTCTTGTGGTTTGATTTATTTCTCTGCACTTACCATATTCTAACTTGGTGATAGATTTGGAGGATGACTGTAGGATGGTCAATACTATTTCATTGCACTCCTCTTTCATCGATTTTTGTTTGTTATTTCTTTTGATTTTTATTTTAATTTGTCCATAAAGAAGACCTCCTTAAATGTTTTCTTCAGTGTATTGAACCTCTGATGTTTGGGATTGAGAATAGGTTGTTCTCGTTGAACATTTTTTTAAACCTCAGTCTGGTTCCTCATCGATGGTTGCATTCCTGGACAGCAGCATTATGAGTGGTGTGGTTGAGTTTTGATCGATTTGTCTTTTCATTATTTGGTTGCAGTTGTTCAGGTTGCAAGAGAGTAAGCAGTTTCCATTACTGACCGCTTAATGATCCCCTAAACTAGATATTCTGTCATCATTTACTCCCTTAGCTATCATCAGCTCAAGAACGAATAAGCATGCCAAAGGTACTGTAAAAAAAAGTTTTAGCGCAGCTTGTACATGACATGTTGCATTACCATCTTTGAGCTTGTATAGTTTTTTTTTTTTATTGCTGCATGATGCACAAAGTTACAAATGGACCTAGAGTGGAAATGATCGGAGGCATCTTCCATGTCAACCACAAATCTCATATCTTAATGCAGAAATGTATCTTCAGAATGAAGCTGAGGGATCCACTCATCATTACAATTCGTACTGCTCATCACCAAATAATGTAGTGAATAAGGGAATCGAAAAAGTATCCCAAGGGACTGATTGATTGAAAGATACATTACATCAAGCACATCTATGTTGCAAAAACCTACATTGAATTAAACTGTAGAATAAAAGAGAGGAAGATTGAGGTGTGCTATTTTGTTAAATTAAACCAACTTCAGCTCAAATGACAGAATGTTCACTGCAGGGCCTTCTGAACCCATCTCTACCCATACTATGTGAGAATTATATGATGAATAGGTCACCGGTCATAGAACCTCATAAGCCATTCAACTAAAATAGCAACGTTATGGGTGATGTGCAAAGAGGATGCTTAGTTTTTGATTTACATGAGCATCATTGCAAATCAAGCCAATCTAAGAATCCTGCAATTTTACTGTGATGTTAAATGAAGATTCTCAGATAATAAGGAATGACCCAACATGAAATATTATGCCAGCACTGTTTGCAGAACATCATCAATTCACAGGTTCTCTGGGCAGCAGCAACGTCACAAAAATGGCACCACCTTTCTCACCGCACTCAACAGGGCATTTCATCAGGAGGAATATCCTCCCATCGAATCCAACTGATGGGGATTGTCTGTACGATTATCCTTTTAAATGCTGAATGTCAAGCAAGGAAGCAGCACAGGCCACTTTGAAAATCATTGGTATGATTCGGGCAGGGTAAGAACCACTGACTTCCCTGACTCAGAGCAGACATTGAGAGCAGACATTCAAACCATTACACCACCAAGTGTGGTCAAAATGTGCTTTCCAAGATATTGAGATGGTGAAAGGATTTTGAGACGCTTTCTAGTTCAAATAAGGGGTCGCACACAAAACATGTGATGCTTTGATGGGGAGGAGGTTGGGGGGGGAGAGGGTGTGTGTCGAGGTGTGGTTGTTTTCCTCCATCGAGCATTGTTGGTGCCACTAAAATGGATGCATTCATCACAAGAATTTCCAGCTTCACCCAGTAATCAGTGATTTATATTCTGGGGAACGCATTGTCTTTCGCTGCAACTGCCTCTATTTTTTTTTTCTTCCGTTAATCAATTATTTCAGTTCACCGGATCAATGAAACGTTTTGAAATTGAAAATAATCTGGTGATACATGATCAACCACAGACAACAATCCTTACGAAAATTTTGAGAGCATTGTCGCCCGGAGGGTGATGGGATTGAACATATATACTACACCTTGTTAGTACATAGGTCGACAGTATTGGATCGTTTATGACGTCGTGATCGCTTGTGACAGTGTCATGCTAGCAAACGCCGCTTGGTCAACCACTTATGGCTCTTTCTCCCAGGGTCTGATTGGTGCTGACTTTTAAGTCAGGCACAACCGCTTTCGCAAACAGTGAAAGATAATGATAGGCTTAAAATTGCTGGTGCCCATTATCTGAATCTGTCACTTTCGTCACAATAGGCATTGTGACGAATGTTTAATTCCACGCATTTTGCAGTCATGAAAGATGCACAACGCCCGATCAATTAAAAAATATATTCCACGTTTGAAGAAAAATGATGATGTGTGCGGGGGCGGTAGAATTGTTCCGAGGTAAATATAGGATCGCCTCTGAGCTCTCTTCGTCTTGGTTTGATCCCATGTGAGACGAATCTGACGTTCAACTCTGTGTGTGGTGTGTTTAGTGGTGAAAGAAGGAGCGGCATCATGGATCACACATTCATACCCCGAAGGATGAGACCCAAGGAAATTTTCCATTTCACTCATCATGCTTTCACTCCATATCGTTACCACGTCAAGTCAACACGAGGAGCGAAAGGATAGACAAAAAAGTTGGATGCAAGACGAGGTTATTTGCACCATTAAGCCTGTGCTACATCTTCACCACATTTATTACCCTCGACGGAGGAGAGGCATTGCATTTGGATCTGTTCGTCTGTTTGTTTGTTACTTGCGAAAATCGAAGATTTTTCAAGTATATTGGTTGGTTGTGTGCGCTATTACTTGGCGAATTCTTTTTTTGCCAAGTATGCTGGTCTGTCGTGTTTTGTCTGTCTGTTTATCTTTGTCTGTCTGTCTGTCTGTCTGTCTATCTGTTTGTCACACGATTTTTGGCCACAGTTTTCAAGCAATCATTTTGAAAAGTAATTTTATATGTAATTGACCAGCCAAGTACAGCAACGCTTAATTTTGGTGAAGATCCGAATCCAGATCTGTATCTGAGAATTTTTTTAGTGATTCTTCACCAGTGAAAGACGGGGCCAAAAACGAAAGATAGCACAACATCTCAAAATGTAAGGGATGAATTCGGACGAAAATTGGTGGACCGGTTGGTGTGTGACAAGGATGAATCGATTAAATTTTGGTGACGATCCGAATCCGGAGCAAGTGATTCTTCACCGTTGAGAGATGGGCCCACAAACGATATCACAGTATCTCAAAAGGTTATTGATGGATTCCGCAGAAACTTTGTGGACTGATTGGGTGTGTGACAAGGACTAATTGTTTCAATTCTGATGAAGATTCGAATCCAGATCCAGATACGAGAATTTTTAAGTGATTTTTCACTATTGAGAGACTATGAATACCATGGTATCTTTAAAAGTTGTGGATGACGTGACAAAATGAGGTGGAAAAGTTCGTTAGGTGATAAGAACAAGTTAATTTGATTTTGGTTAAGGTCGGGATTCAGATCCAACCAATGAGTGTGATAAAAAAAATTTAAACTGTTCAGCCTGGCGGAGGTATGCACTCCACCAAGTGCCGTTCCGTTTCGCCAAGTGTCATATCACTCTGTGAGTGATTTTTCATTTGTTTCTTTGTTTGGCCGCATCGAACTTGAATATGGTTTTGCTTGTCATGATTTTGCGTGTCGTGCAACCGCTTGTCATGATTGACATGAAATTTTCACCATAGGAGCAAATACTCATATAGTGGGGCAACTGAGCATAACAATTGTGCATTTTGTGAGGAAAGCACCAAATTTGGCACACTAGTAGCCAATCATATTATGAACAGATTTGGATATTGGACCATCTCAAATTTTTGATGGCAGTGGAAAATGACTGCCACAGCCATCAGCGGCTGAATTTGAGATGGTCCAATATCCAAATCTGTTCATAATATGATAGGCTACTAGTGTGCCAAATTTGGTGCTTTCCTCACAAAATGCACAATTGTTATGCTATATTTAGCTAAGTTGCCCCACTAATATGTAATGTTTTAACGATAATTATAATGGTGTTGGCCATGTAGTGTGGCAGCCATGTTGGAAAAAAGGAAAAATTTTGGACCTCTGTATCTCCGAAACCACACCATCGAAAAAATTGAAGCTTGGCACATGGCAAGTACTCTTTGTGGGAAGCCTGATTTCTGCATGATGTCATAGGTGCTTTCATTATGACGTCATAATTCCATACATAGAATGCTATATTCGATCAGTATTAAAAATTTTGAACGTCATCTTGAGATAAATTGAACAACAGAAAAAAAAATGATGACATCATCAGTCATGTGGTTCAGCAGCCATATATCTTCTTCTTCTTCTTCTTCTTCTTCTTCTTCTTCTTCTTCTTCTTCTTCTTCTTCTTCTTCTTCTTCTTCTTCTTCTTCTTCTTCTTCTTCTTCTTCTTTCGGCTGCTCCCGTTAGGGGTCGCCACAGCGGATCATCCGTTATGATCCGCATAATGATTTGGCACAGGTTTTATGCCGGATGCCCTTCCTGATGCAACCCTGGTCGCCTCTTAGGACACAGGGATATCGTTCAGCAGCCATATATATATATATATATATATATATATAAATATATATATATATATATATATATATATATATATATATATATATATATATATATATATATATATATATATATATATATATATATATATATATATATATATATATGAATATATATATATATATATATATATATATATATATATATATATCAGATGACGTTCATCAGCCATATAGATATATATATATATATATGTACCAGTTGTAATGAGTACCAGTTGTACTGGGCCCGGTGTATGCCCCGGTTAAAATAGGTGTACCATATTCCTGTGTGTTGTAAGAGGCGACCAGGGTTGCGTCAGGAAGGGCATCCGGCGTAAAAACCTATGCCAAATCATTATGCGGACAACAAAACGAATTTCCATACCAGATCGGTCGAGGCCCGGGTTACCAACGACCGCTACCGGTACCGATGGTCAGCAGGGTACCAGTGGAAATTGTGCTACTGCTGGGCGAAGGAGGAGAAGGAGACGGGGAAGGTGAGTCCAGAGGCAGTGGGAGAGGGGGAAGGGTAGAGGTGTGAAGGTGAGAGTTGGAACTCTGAATGTTGGGATGATGAATGGCAAAAGGCGAGAGTTGGCTGATATGATGGAGAGAAGAAAGGTGGACAATACTGTGTGTACAAGAGACCAAGTGGATGGGGAGTAAGGCCAGGAGCATTGGAGGTGGTTTCAAACTATTCTACCATGGTGTGGATGGGAGGAGAAATGGTGTCGGGGTAATCCTGAAGGAAGATTATGTCAAGAGGGTATTGGAGGTGAGGAGAGTGTCTGACCGAGTGATGAGTGTGAAGGAAATTGAAGGGGTGATGATGAATGTCATCAGTGCATATGCCCCACATATGAGGTGTGAGATGGAATATAAAGAAGATTTCTGGAGTGAGTTTGATGAAGTTGTCGAGAGTGTATCCAAGGATGAAAGAGTGGTGATTGGAGCAGATTTCATTGGGCATGTTGGGGAAGGGAATAAAGAGGATGAGGAGGTGATGGGTAGGTACGGTCTCAACAAGAGAAATGTGGAAGGGCAAATGGTGGTAGAGTTTGCAAAAAGAATGGAAATGGCACTGGTAAATACGTATTTCAAGAAGAAGGAGGAACACAGGGTGACATACAAGAGTGGAGGAAAGTGCACACAGGTGGATTACATCTTAAGCAGGAGATGCAACCTGAAAGAGATTAGTGACTGTAAGGTGGTGGCAGGGGAGAGTGTAGCTCGACAGCATCGATTGGTGGTCTGTAGGATGAATTTAGAGGTGAGGTTGAGGAAGACAGTGAGGGCTGAACCAAGGACCAGATGGTGGAAGCTGAAGGAGGAAGACTGTTGTGTGAAATTTAGGGAGGAGGTGAGACAGGCATTGGATGGTGGTAAAGATGGGTGGGATGATTGGGCAACGACAGCAGAAGTTGTGAGGGAGATTGCTAGGAAGGTACTTGGTGTGACATCTGGACAGAGAAAGGAAGATAATGAGACTTGGTGGTGGAATGAGGAAGTACAGGAAAGTATAAGGAAGAAGGGGTTGGCGAAAAGGAAGTGGGATAATCAGAGAGATGAAGAAAGTAGGCAGGAGTACAAGGAGTGGCAGCGAAAGGCAAAAAGAGAGGTGGCAAAGCCGAAGAAAAGGCATATGACGAGCTGTATGAGAAGTTGGATACAAAAGAAGGGGAAAAGGATTTATACCGATTGGCAAGACAGAGGGACCGAGCTGGGAAGGATGTGCTGCAGGTTAGGGTGATAAAGGACGCAAATGGGAATGTGCTGATGAGCGAGGAGAGTGTGTTGAGAAGGTGGATGGAGTACTTTGAGGAGCTGATGAATGAAGAAAAAGAGAGAGAGAGAGAAGGTTGGAAGAGGTGGAGATAGTGAATCTGGAAGTGGGGTGGATCAGTAAGGATGAAGTGAGGACTGCTATGAAGAAGATGAAAAGTGGAAAGGCGGTTGGCCCAGATGGTATACCAGTGGAGGCATGGAAGTGCTTAGGAGAGATGGCAGGGGGGTTGTTAACCAGATTGTTTAATAAAGTCTTGGAAAGTGAGAGGATGCCGGAGGAGTGGAGATTAAGTGTACTGGTTCCGATTTTCAAGAATAAGGGTGATGTGAACAGCGGTGGAAATTACAGAGGGATAAAGTTGTTAAGCCACAACATGAAGTTGTGGGAAAGAGTAGTGGAAGCTAGGTTGAGAAGAGAGGTGACGATTTGTGAACAGCAATATGGGTTTATGCCAGGAAAGAGCACCACTGATGTGATGTTTGCTTTGAGAATGTTGATGGAGAAGTACAGGGAAGGCCAGAAGGAGTTACATTGTGTGTTTGTGGATTTAGAGAAAGCTTATGATAGGGTGCCAAGAGAGGAGTTGTGGCATTGTATGAGGAAGTCGGGAGTGGTGGAGAAGTATGTGAGGATCGTGCAGGATATGTATGAGGACAGTGTGACAGCGGTGAGGTGTGCGGTAGGAATGACAGACCGGTTTCAGGTAAAAGTGGGATTGCACAAAGGATCGACTCTGAGCCCTTTCCTGTTTGCAATGGTGATGGACAGGTTGACGGACGAGATCAGACTGGAGTCCCCATGGACTATGATGTTCGCGGATGACATCATGATCTGTAGGGAGAGTAGGGAGCAGGCTGAGGCGAGCCTCGAGCGGTGGAGGTACGCACTGGAGAGAAGGGGAATGATCGTCAGTCGGAGTAAGATGGAGTACATGTGCGTAAATGAGAGGGAGGGTGGTGGTATGGTGCGGTTGCAAGGAGTTGAGGTGGGGAATGTGGATTGATTTAAATACTTGGGATCAACTGTCCAAAGTAACGGAGAGTGTGGGAGAGAAGTGAAAAAGAGAGTGCATGCAGGATGGAGTGGGTGGAGAAGAGTTGCAGGAGTGATTTGTGACAGAAGGGTAGCTGCAAGAGTGAAGGGGAAAGTATATAAGACGGTAGTGAGACCAGCTATGTTGTATGGTTTGGAGGCGGTGGCGCTAACAAAAAGACAGGAAGCGGAGCTGGAGGTGGCAGAGTTAAAGATGCTGCGATTCTCGTTGGGAGTGACGAGGATGGATAGGATAAGAAATGAGTATATTAGAGGGACAGCGCAGGTAGGACGGTTTGGAGACAAAGTGAGAGAGGCAAGATTGAGATGGTTTGGACATGTGCACAGGAGGGAAACGGAGTATATCGGGAGAAGGATGTTGAAGATGGAGCCGCCAGGCAGGAGGAGAAGAGGAAGGCCAAAGAAGAGGTTCATGGATAAGGTGAGGGCGGACATGCGGGTGGTTGGAGTGTCAATGGAAGATGTGGAGGATAGAGCGAAATGTAGACTGTTGATCCGCTGTGGCGACCCCTAACGGGAGCAAGCCAAAAGAGGAAGAAGATATATATATATATATATATATATATATATATATATATATATATATATATATATATATATATATATATATATATATATATATTTTAAACCTTCAAAAATCTTATTCTCTGAAACGGCTGAACAGATCAAGGTGAAACGATAAAGCCCTGTCCCCCTATCGATGAGGAACAAAACATTCCCACCTATGATGTCCTTTAGTTTGGTAGCCATTTTGGATTTACCCCCAAAAAACCTTTCAATCTCCCTCCTTCTCCAGAACATCTGGGCAGATCTAGGGGAAACTTCACACAAATTTTCCCCAAGCCTTGGTGGTACCAGGGTATTCACGAATAATAGGTCACATGGTTTGGCAGCCATATTGGATTGAACGAAAATCGTAAAAAAAATTTTTTTAAATCTGGAACCACTTTATTGATTGATGTGAAACTTCACAATATTGATCTTGTAATGATATGGAATATACGTTTTAAATTTCAACCTGATCGGACCCATAATTTGGCAGCCTGAATTATTATTTATTTTTGAAACTGGGTTATTTTTGATTTTTTTCTAAAAGGCTTACTTGGCTATGCCTGGATTGGTTTGAGGGTAGAGGAGTAGCAGCTGAAACCCAAATCTTATCCAGGTTCCTCCTGATGACTTCATCATTGCTTTATGCTTGTTCATGTTCCTTCTGATGACTCCATTGCAGTGCTGTACCTCCAGTATTTGGTGTTCCATTTGATTTGAATTTATTTTAATGCCATTCTGAATTAAATTGAATAATAGTAAACGTCACGGGTCGGTGTCAAGTATCCGTTCAAAGCAGGGTTCCATCAATGTGGGACGTCTTGGTACCCGGTCATCACTGCCAGCAGTTATAAAGTCGCAGTTCTAATTATGTCTCTTATTAATTAGGTAACACATCAGTACACAAACACCAAACAAAATACACGACACAAAACTACAGAAACACCCCACAAAACAAATCCTGGCGAGGGTCTGCAATCTGATTGCTCAATTTTTATTGTTTGCTATCTGTTAGACGAGCAACCATTTGTCAGGGGAGATAACCCATATTTTGCAGCATTCATTTTCTGAAGTTGTTCTGATGAGTTATTTCTTCTTCATTTTTTTTTGAGAGTTTCGCATTTTTTTTAGCATTTGAGAGTTTCACCCATGATCTCAATATAAGGTGATTATTGTACCCTTTATCACCTATTGATGTCACACATTTCTTGTTAAATGTTAAATTAGTGCTTCATTAAATGCACCATTAAAAATGCAACAGCCTGCTTGATAAATGGATGTTGTAATGCAACTCTGTGACTAGTGAGATATGTTGATTTAAACAACTTTTAGAAATGCTATGTTCGGGTGTAATTACAGAAGTGAAGTCAAAATAGTTCACAATGGTAGTAGCACGTGGTATGTTGGTGGCAGGCATGGATGCGGCTCTTGGTTGTGCTCAGATTCCCAGGCTCTTGGTGATGTCACAACATTGATTGACGACAGGATTGGAGACTGGTTGATGCCAACTAACGATGGACCTGTGACAATTACAACAGGTGTGTGTCCGGTGTAATCTGATACAGTACATATATCCACTATACGTCTGCATATTAAGCGGATATTTGTCTTAATTTGTTCACGAAATGGTTTTAAATGTAAGACAGCCATATTAGGGGATGAACTATTTATATTTGCATACCTGTAATTGGTGAATTGCTGGATACCGCTAGAATGGTGTTGTTGTGAAGTCCTTGAGTAAACTTTGTTGATGATTTCTTTGCTCACTTGCTATGTATTATCTCCCATATAAATGTCTTTGTCACATTGTAATGTTACACCAACGTAATATAGCATTATCAGATAGCTCATACATGGCATACTACACCTGTTGTCTTCACTAGTTAACATTACTAGCTAGCTTTCCATTGTCATGACTACTATCTTAAAATATGTACTTATATTACTAAATTGTACCCAACATTTATAAATGTGTGTTTTTTTCCTGTGTACTTTTCAGACGGCCATACTTTGAGTCTGGCCAGTCGCCATTTTTCATTCCAGATTAAATAAATACAAACCTGTTTACTCGCCAGACGGGTTCTGCGTCAGATGATACCCATTAATTTACTCTCGGTTATAAAAGTATAAAGACTTTCCTGAATCGGGTCACCACCCCCACCCACCCGCTCCCCCCACCCCAACCCCCAAACCCAGAAACTCCAACCCCCACTCCTTCCCACACCACTTTTGAAGATAATTAACGGCCTTATTTAATTATATGCTTCATGAGGCGATCCTCGGCCACCTCGCTCTCTGGGGTCTTAATGCGTTTCCTGGGTAACCTCGCTGGGGTCTGAAGCCGCCATGTTTTTTGGACTGCTCAACCATGCTTTGACTTGGAACAGGCCGCAATGATTTCTTAACGATAAAGTTATATATTTTTTCACTTTCCTCACTAATATTATCGAATGCCTGTTCATCATAGCTACGAATCGCTGGGTACATTGCAATGCTCATAAACGCCCGGAGACGTCAGCATTAGTTGCTTTATTTCATTTCCGCGCATGTGATCACCACAACAATCTCTTTAAATAAGCAGAATTACAAAATGTAAGCTCTAGAATCGAACTTACAAGCAGTTCTGACTTCTTGAAGATTATTAATTTGTCCAATTGGGACATATTTAACATTTCAGGCATCTCCGGGAGGTGTATGTTTCATATAACGGGTCAGTGCTTGCGAATCGTGTGCCAAGCGAGCCATTTATTATCACTCATTCGTTGGAGTGCTTAAACCACTTGGCGAGCGCGCTACATTATTGGCACTGTCACTGAATTCTGGGCTTGAACTTGAACTTGATCGACTTGAACAAAGTTCAGTGGTCACTCGCCTGCATTGGCCACGTGTTGTTTTGCAGTGAAACATGCGGTGGCTGGCTCTCTGAAAATCTGAAATTTTATTTTCCATGATGTTTTCCCTTTTTGTTCTTCCATTTTGTGACCCGTCATATCGGCATAGATAAATAAAAATAAAAACTAAACGTTTCGTTTTTATAAGTTTCTTCAAACGTTTTGTGGAGTGCTTGGTGAAGCCACTTGGTACGTTCTTCAAGCCTCAGTGGTGATACTGCGGTTCTATACCATTGGTAGGAAGGCAAAATAAATGAAATGATCACAATGAAATAATTTATCGCCACACCGCAGTAGGAAAGCCAAGAGGTACCCATGCTCACTCTGTGTAGCTATAAACTGCTATATCCAGCTATAAACTGTCAGCCCATTGTTTCACAGGCAGAGTGATTCATCAATGTGTGTGTTGTCTCTCGGATGGATGATAAATTGGGCGACACATCTGCTGGAATCTCTCACCCCTCTCCCTTCCAACCCTACCCCATCTTTCTCACCCCTCTCCCTCTTTCCTACACTGACACCTCTCCCTCTCTATCTCTGAACTCTGCCCTCCCCCCGTCCCCACAACTTTCCTCTTCTCTCCCTCTGTGAGCGAACCAGCATGTACGAATCAATTTCGGAGAGAGTCGTCCACTGGGATGCAAAGGTCGCTGCATGTACATGTACGAGCATGCATCAATGCAGGCAGACCTTTGCCAGGAAGATAGTGTGGGTTTTAAATGCTCCCACCCCAGGTCTCAATGTGTGTGTGTGTGTGTGTGTGTGTGTGTGTGTGTGTGTGTGTGTGTGTGTTTGTGTGTGTGTGTGTGTGTGTGTGTGTGTGTGTGTGTGTGTGTGTGTACATGCAAGTTGCTGTTGTTGCCTGCTATCACCACATATGGTGAGTGGGTTTCAGTAGGTGAAACAGGGACCTAACAGGTCTCAAAGTGTCCACCTTAATTTTGGCAAGGGGTCACCATTCATGGACCAAGCTGTGAAGTTTTCTGTTCTCAAAGTTTTGTGCTGAGTGCTCTTTTCAGGATCGTTGTTAAGCCCCGGACAGCTTACCACTGTAGTGTGTGTGTGGTAATATTTCCAGGGATGTTTTTAATATCACTGTGAGGTTATTTGTTATCATTCCCAAAGGTCCAACTAACACAGGAACAACTTTGACATTCTTTAGTTTCCAGGATCTTTTCACTTCATTCTATTCTTGAGGTCTTGGTATTTGGTCATTTTTATCTTGCCAAAACGAAGTTTTGCAAGATATGTTCGTCAGCTTGTATGTTTTGTTTTTGTTTGTTTGTTTGTCTGTAATCACGTATAAAAAATTCTGCAGAGCACAGTTATCATCGGAAATTTTTGTAACTTCGCAGATCAGAGGCCTATAGAGGTCCCTTTCAGTGCACAAAATTTTGAAGGTCAAGGTCAAAGGTCAAGGTCACTTTGGTGCAAATCAGGGGAGTCGACGAAACCCTTATTTTTTGAGTAATTTTGATCGGATCGTCTTCAAACTTCATGCGAATATAGTTCATGGTCTGGCGCTCAGCTGATTAATTTTTGGTGGCGATTGGTCTTGACCTTCATATGGTTTTTTTTAATTTAATTTTATTTTTGTTTGGTGTGTAATCATGTATAAATCACTCTGCAGAGCACAGTTATCATTGGAAATTTTTGTAACTTCGCAGATCAGAGGCCTATAGAGGTCCCTTTCAGCGCATAAAATTTTGAAGGTCAAGGTCAAAGGTCAAGGTCACTTTGTCGCAGATCAGGGGAGTCGATGAAACCCTTATTTTTTGATTAATTTTGATGGGATCATCTTCAAACTTCATGAGAATATAGTTCATGGACTTGGGCTCAGCTGATGAATTTTTGGTGGCGATTGGCCTTGACCTTCATGGTTAGCGCCTAAGGTCAAACATATTTGACCCCAAGGTCAAATTTTCAAGTTTTAGGAACCATATCGTGTAGTACCTCAAATTGAACACCTCGATGAGTACTTTCTAGATATGTCAAGCTTGAGACATTATGACGTCATTTGGTGACATTATGAGGCAAAAGCATATTTTTCATGGTTACTCTGTAGAACGATTCTCATCGGAATCTCTCGTAGGCAGATATTCCTCAAGGAGTCGCTCCTGGTGGATAGCAGCTCTGTTCACCTCAGTGTGACCTTAAAGAAGTCACACGTGGTCACCTGGTTTATTTTTTTATTTCTGCATCGTTTAGTCCAAAATCACTGGTATTATCACCTCACTTAGCAATGGCTTCTTCTCATTTTTTGTACCTAAGCATGATACCTGGTTGGAATGCTTTGTTTCCGATGTTCATGCTCGATGGGATCATTATGTCATATGTCAGAACCATTTCCATGTTTACTTCCACCAGCGAAGGTGAAGGAAAATATGTTTTCACCCCTCTCTGTCTGTTTTCTTGTTACTTGAAAAATCGAAGATTTTTTAAGTATAATTGTCAGTCGATTTTCTTATTGTCTGTCTGTTTGACTGTCTGTCTGTTTGTCTGTTTATCGACTACAGGTCACAAATTTTAACGAATCTTCATCAAACTTTACCACATGGTAGAGATTTTTTTTTATCAGGAAGAAGCCTATGTTTTTGAGGTCAAAAGGTCAAAAATTATGGTATTTCTAAGTATTTCTATTTCTAAGGTGTTTCGAAATAGAAATATTTCTAAGGTGGTATTTCTAAAATCCTCAATTTTCATCCCATTGACTTGTAAATTGAAGATGAATTGCATATTTGGTCATTGAATTCAACCACCAATTATTTTTGAGGTCAAGTTTGTTGAATGGATTTTACAAGTGACGAGCTCTGCATGACGTAGTCTTATTGTTTGTTTGTTTGTTTGTCTGTGTGCAGGATATCTCAAAAAGTTGTCGACAGATCCGGATGCAATTTTGTGGGCAGGTTGCGTGTGCAGCAAGGACGAACTGATTAGATTTTGGTGAAGACCCAGATCCGGATTCGACTACTATAATTTTAAGTGATTCTTCACCATTCAGAGATGTGGCCAAAAATGATAAATCGCATATCTCAAAAAGTTGTGGACGGATTCTGATGAAACTTGGTGGACAGGTTGGGTGTTTGAGTTTGACGAATTGATTCGATTTTGGTGAAGATCTTAATCTGGATCTGGATAGGAGAAATATTTAGTTTTTAAGTGATTCTTCACCATTGAGAGATATATGGCATGATATTTCAAAAATGTATTGGGCTCAATATGTTCTCGTG
>NC_140962.1:60243683-60273683 GCF_056783735.1 Eptatretus burgeri
TGAGATAGGTTCTGGGCTTCAGCTCACCTGTCCTCCGAGCTGGAGCCCGTTATTAAAGGTCTCTGCCACCATTGCTTGGGTGTGTGTGTGTGTGTGTGTGTGTGTGTGTGTGTGTGTGTGTGTGTGTGTGTGTGTGTGTGTGTATGTGTGTGTGTACGTGTGTCCGTGGACCCGTCTAATAAGTAGGAACTGCTGTTAAGTGCAAGTGACTGTACATAATAAGTAGACGGTTGTAGTTCTTTTGTCGTGCTTTTGTTGCTTGTATAATTGCATTCGTGTTTTGCCTTGTTTAATCGCATACGTGCTTTATTATAACAAATGTCCTTGTGTGAATGTAAACCTGTTCAACGCGTCCATTCCCTAATTGAGCTGCCATCTTGCACTCGGAATATAGTTGGTTTTTAAATAACCGGTAAAGTGATCTGGTCCAACGGGACTGCGCGATAATACCCCACTCGGTTATCCCAAAAGGAAGCGAGCTGCTTAAGCGGCTCGTTTCCAAGCGCTCCCGTTGAGGTACAATCTCTCGGTAACCTACTCGCGCAAATAATTAGGTAAATCGAAGATTTGGCGATCAGACCCTGTAGCACGGGTAGAGTGCGGACACGGTTGTGGTGTGGTTACAAACACACCCATGACTGGTTTCTGGCGTTGTTCCAGAAAGTCACGACTGGATTGTCCGTTCGGTGAGGGAAGCGACCGTATTGGTGAGACGCGGTCGTTTGCACGCCGACGGGCGGGAAATCTACAACAACAACAACAACATATATATATATATATATATATATATATATATATATATATATATATATATATATATATATATTACACACACAGGTGTCCCAAAAGTCACCTTGGGATTCAGAATTTAAATAACATTCTGTTTTTTTAAAATAATTTATGATTATTTTTATACCAAAAGAAAATTTAGAAAATGAGAATAAATTTGCTTTATTTATGAAAAACGATGCAGCTTCGATGTCCTCCATTTTCGGCTTCGCAGAGACCGGCTCTTTCGACAGCATTTTCCATAACAGCGGACAATAACTCTAGCTGCAGTCCTCAAATTTCTGCACAGATGTTGTCATTGAGCTGCTGAATTGTTTGGGGCTTATGGATGTTGTCTCACGATTCTGTGATTTTTTCCCGGTGTACCATTTCCTGATATCCATCGGCACACAAAATTTCAGCATTCTACGTCACCAAGAAGGTACTGATCTTTATTACCAGTCAGTAAGTGGTTAGAAAAGAGCTATATATATATATATATATATATATATATATATATATATATATATATATATATATATATATATATATATATATATATATATATATATATATATATATATATACATACATATATACACAAACACACATACATATAAACAGACCAAATCACATCTCTCACCTGTGACTGGAGGGAATAACCAATTATCTCTCACCAAATTAATTACCGCAGATGGTGAGGATTCGGGATAAATTGACTCCTCACATGCTCTTCCATCCGAAAAATGTTTCATCAAGCAACCCTGAAAAGCTACCCTTTGCCGTTTCAAACTCTACTCGAGTTTCTCTCCAGATGTAAAGACATTCACAAACAGTAAACACATGAGAATCCCATTGCTAAATACCCCATCAGCCGCCGGACCACTGTATTTCAGGGTTTGCTGTGTCTATATCGCACCATATTTGCTCAAGTGTTGAAATTGTATTCACGATATGTATAACTTAACTACGCAAGTGTTCTCCATTAAAATCCATCAACTTATTGAAGTCTAAAAATACTCATTTTGTATTGATGTCACCCAAGCCTTTGGACCAATCTTTGGACATGCACAAGATCTCAAGATATGTAAGTTCCTTGTGAAGTTCTTTTTAAGTTTTTCAGTTTGCGACATAAAATATTGAAGAATTATTGTAAATAAAATGATCATTATAAAAATATTCATTCTAATAATATATATGTATATATAGCCCATCAAGAATAATAGGCTTCCAGCTGTATCAACTGACAATTAATAATGATCATAATAATAATCTATAATATTACAAAAGCCTCATTATCGTTGTGAGGTATAAATCCTCTCTTTGGGCCATTGAAAGAACAACAAAAAGATAAGATATCGGAACATATCATATTTCTCACACACGAGCTGCACTTGATATTACTATTCTAATACACAGAAATGGACCCAGATCTATGCGTTTTTTAAAACTTCACATTGTTGTCATATTGTTCTGAAGCTTGTGTGAAGATACTTTCAAACAGTGTGCAGCGTAATATAAAACCAAGGCACGTGCTGCACCAGGGAGTGTTTGAGTGACAGGAAATGCCATAAAGACACTTTGGAATACTTTGAGAAGGAAACTTCCTGAGAGTTTTAAAAATACAGATCACATCAGATCAGCCTCACAGAGACCATTTGGAGACGGGCCTCTCAAGGGCTGATTTTTCGACCTCTTTCCTCTTCTTGTGGCTGCAGAAATGTACTGAAAATCATCCAAATTGGCACACTCTGCAGCTCTTCATCTTTTGCAAATATGATTCAAAGTGCTGCAGTTAATAAAGACCGTCACATCATTTTGGGGAATTTTTCACTGTTGTTTGGAATTGCACTTCTGATCAATTTTCTTTATTTTTTTTTTTCAAAGTATTTTGTATCTTCACTTTGTCAGAAGATCCCCTAATCAACGCCTATTCATAATTGCTGGAAGTGTAACCTTCCCATTTGCTGATGTTCAATCTGTACCCACTTTACCCAGTTGCACCCAACTGTCCCAAGACTCTGTGTCCTTTTCTTCTGACAAGGTGGAGAGCTTGCTGTCTAACCTTGACTCGGATTCTGCAACCGGTCCAGAAGGCATCAGCCCACGTGTCCTAAAAACCTGCTCTTCTGCTCTTGCTCACCCTCTCTCTGTTCTTTTCACCCTCTCATTTTCTGAAGGTCATCTGCCATCTGCTTGGAAATCAGCAAACATCACTGCCCTGCCTAAAAAGGTGCAAAAACAGATCCCTGCAACTACAGACCAATCAGCCTTCTCCCAATCATCAGCAAGGTTATGGAATCCATTATCGCTTTAGATATTAAATCCTTCCTCTTCTCCAATGGTTTGATTTCCGATCATCAATTTGGTTTCAGACCAGGTCACTCGACCCTGGATATGCTGCTGCTGCTCTCCCAACAATAGATGGAGGTCCTCAATGCCAGACAGGAAATCAGAGCCAGATCCCTGGACATATCACATGCTTTTGACACGGTCTGGAATCCTGCCCTACTCAAACTCTCTTCCCATGGTATCCAAGGCTATCTCCACTCATGGCTTGCAGACTTCCTCTCCTGTCGCAGTCAACGTGTTTTGGAGTCAACCTAAATGGAGTTTTGTCATCCCCTCTTCCTGTCCAGGCTGGAGTTCCTCAAGGCAATGTTCTGGGCTAAGTTCTTTTTCTGGTTTTCATCAATAATCTCTCCGACGCTGTGGAAATTCCTCTTTATCTCTTTGCTGATGACTCTGCCCTCTGTCATCCCATCTGTCATCCCTCAGACCAGCAAGCAGCAGCTTCTTCACTCTCTGCAGATCTGGGTAAAATCACAAACTGGTCCAACACGTGGAACATGTCTTTCAATCCGGACATATCTCACACTCTCACTATGTCTTTACAAAAGGACCATTTGGAAACCCCCCACATCTACTTTCTCAACAATCCTCTGGAAGAAGTCCTTTCTTTCAAGCTTCTGGATCTCGCTATCCACCATGATCTTTCCTGGGAAAGCCACATTTTCAACCTGGCCTCCAAAGTCAGTCACCGACTGGGAATCCTCCGTCATGCAAAGTCCTTCCTCGGCCCGCCTGAGCTCTGAACCACATACAAAGCTTTCATCCACAGCCTGATGGAGTACTGCTCTCCCTTCTGGGCTGGTGATCCTGCCTCTCACCTTTCTCAGCTTCACGCTCTGGAAACCAAGGCATTTCGGACCATTGGTATCTCCCGCAATGAGGCTGAGTCTTTGGGCCTCTCACTCTCTCACCGCAGGCAGGTCAGTAGTCTTTCTGTCTTCTAACATCTCCTCTTCTGTCTCGCCCTACCCCCTCCCCACCCCACCCCCCATTGCTCTGTCTGCGATTTGTCCCCACCATATTTCCGCAGGATGCTCAAGTTCCCCCGACAACCACCTTCTGGTAGAACTATGAAAATCACGACTCACTGCTCTCCTTCACTCTTTCATTCCTCTTTTTTCCCACCTTTGGAATAAACTCCCTCACTTTATTCAATCCTATTCTTCCCTCCATGCCTTCAAAACAGCTGTTCACCACCACCTCCTATCATCCCCCATCCAAATGCTCGATCTTTTCTACTCCCGATAATCCACCAAAGCCCACCTCCTTCAATTCCCTACTTTCCTTCCTGAAAGTCCCTGTGATGTCCATCTTGTAATGTCCCCATGTTCCCTGCCTCAACCCTCTCCCTTCCAAAGATCTCCTAATGTCTTTGTTCCCCACTGTTTTGTCTTTCCCACTCCCGCCCCTCTTGTCTCATGCCCTCCCTTGCTGCGCGTTGTGTGTTCGCTCTCATACGAGCCTCGACAAGGTATTCAAAATACATAAATAATCTCTCCAATTTCATGCAATTATGAATTCCTTCTTCAATTGATCCCTTACTGTCTTAAAACATCACACACCTCATATAATTTTGATTCAATTATTGCATTTGAATCAATTACTTTACTTTGATGACTATTCTATTGCTATTATTACTAATACTTTTTATTAGCCACAATTAATCCCCCAATCTTTTGTGGTTAGCCATGGGGGAGGTTTGGCATAAGGCTTTTATGAATTAGCTGGTCTTTAACTGGAGCTAATTTAGAATTTGGTCACCATGAGATCTTTAATTTCTCTAAACTAATGCTAATAGAAGTGACACCCAGATTAACGTTCATCCGACAGACAAGCGCACTCTATCTTGCAAACCATGAATGTGAATCACCAATACAACAGTTTATATTTGGGTTGGGAATTGAAGCAAGAGTAGACAGTTCAAAGTTAAGTGTGCTGCTTCTGCACTATATTGTATATTGAAATCCATGAACATGATCATTATTGTAACTATTTTTTTTTTGATCATTATCAAAAAAACATTTTTTCCCGCCTTTGGAATAAACTCCCTCACTTTATTCAATCCCATTCTTCCCTCCAGGCCTTCAAAACAGCTGCTCACCACCATCTCTTATCATCCCCCATCCAAATCCTCGATCTTTTCTACCCCCGATAAATCCACCCAAGCCCACCTCCTTCAATTCCCTGCTTTCCTTCCTGAAAGTCCTTGTCATGTCCATCTTGTAATGTCCCCATGTTCCCCGTCCCATCCCTCTCCCTTCCACAGAACTCCTCATGTCTCTGTTCCCCACTGTTTTGCCTTTCCCACTCCTGCCCCTCTTAACTCATGCCCCCCCCTTGCTGTGTGTTGTGTGTTCGCTCTCATACGAGCCTCGAAAATGTATACAAAAAAAACAAAAAAAAAGTTCTCCATTAATGCAAAGCAATATACAGAATGCCTTTCACCTGAAAAATGATTGCAATTTCAAACTTTTTTTTTTGCTGTATCTTACTTTAAAGCGTGGAAATTTGGTCAAACTCCCTAGCCAATTAAAACAATGATTGCACAACGGCTGCCATGCCTTGGAGGAGGCATGGCTTATGGCTGAACAGCAGACAGAGCTGAAACCCTACAATTTTGCTTGTGCAGTCGAGCTGAGGTGACAGGGAGATGAGGGCAGAGGTCTCCTGTCAGGTATATACTGACAGCATGAGGATTGCTCCACATGGCAATACAATGGATGGATAGCTAGGCAAGAGATGGGTTGAACGAATGAGAATAGGAGTATGGCTGAGGAGCAGAAAGAAAAAGAAAAAGAAAAAGAAAAAGAAATTATATGTCATCCTAAAAGTTTTGTCTTTTAATGACATTGCATGACCGGTTTAAACCTGGCATGTGCACAACATGATCGGCTGATCTGAACAACAGCATCCCCCTTTATGACAATTCATGCAGCATCCCATGAAAAACACAATATCCAAGGCTTGTCACTTCCTATAATGGTAGGTTATTCCTTATCCCATCTTTAAACAGTTCAATTATATGTAACTTATCCCTGCTCCTCAACATCCAAAACCACTATAATTCAGTGACATTTAGCATCATCTGATTGGAAGAAAGAGTCATCTCCACTGAGACTTTATGATTGATAAGACTTTATCAGAAGGAAGGCATTTGTGCTGGCATCAACTAGTTGGTGGAACCGCACACCAAGTGTATTGATTAACAAATGGATTTTATCAACTAAAGGCTAATAATAATATACCAGTGTAGAAAACGAGGTCTGCTGATGCTTCAAGCATCGGCCCTTCTTCACACCAAGTAAATGTTGGTCAGGGCAATGAAATGAATATTAAAAAAAAATAAATGCAATTTGTTTTCAAATATTTATTGATGAACACATTTTGTATGATAGTTGTAAAGTAATAGTAATGATACTTAAAAACAAATATGTGCGTTTTTGTTAAATTATTTATTTGGTTTTTGCCACAGTGTTTCTTGACATTATGAATGAATATATTGAATCTATTGCACTTTAATTAAAAAAAAAGATACAAGTCCAATGCATATGCTGATGCAACCATCATATTTTGTTGTAAGGCCTTGATGAGTTTGGAATTTATTTCCAATAATTTAATGTGAATAATATTTGTCAGCATTATGATGTGGATATGCTTTGTATAAGGGGAGAGGGAGAACATTACCAAAATATATTACACAAACAGTGCCTATATACATGCATTATCTGTCTGATGTTCAGTGCCTACATCTAAATACTCCCTGCTTGGTGTGCCAAGGGTGCGGCAAACACCTGATAGATGGCTTTTCTGATGTAATTGTTCATTTTGAGTGGTTGACTTAGTTGGAGAGGGCTGTAAGACGATTGTACAATTAATTATAGGGATGGGCTTGTCGTGATAGATGAACAGAGCAGAATCTATCACCATTCATTGTTGTTGAAAGTGTTAACAGGAATTCTGAATGACTTCTTTGCTTTTATGGATATTTAAAACGATACGAAGTGTCATCTTTTTCATCATTCATGTAAATTAAGAGATATATGTTAAACAAGAAAAAAGATATAAAATGTCATAAAACCCATTGTGTTAGTAATTTTTCTGTTCGAAGTTAAATGACTAGCCCATATTTATTTACAATGAAAATAGCTGCCAGTCTACCAGTCAGCCATTTTTGATGAGATTGCAAAATAAAGTCAGTTGCAAGTGTTTGCCATAATGTGCTATGTTTGTGCCAAGTTTGAACAAAATTGGACCATGCAACTCTGATAAATGTTTGGCCACACATTTAAGTAACAAAATGGCTGCCAGTCGGCCATCTTGGAAATGATCTCAAAAAAAAATGAGATGCTTATGTAAGCCATCATTCATTATCTGCGTGCCAAGTTTGAACATCCGTAAATGAATGTCCGAGAAATGGTTGAGGACGTGTTGAACATCGGGTTTTTCGCGACTAAAATGGCCGCCAGTCAGCCAATATTTGATTGCATCGCGAAACAAAATGATGTGCATATGGATACCATCATGTGTTGTCTTTGTGCCATGTACAAGTAAAATCGGTCCATACATGTCCGAGATATGGTTGCGGACGCATGCACGCATACACACACAAACATGAAAATTGAGACAAAATCCATAAGCCCACATTTCAGACTAAGTCTAATGGTGGCTAATAATGCCACTGCAACTTGATATTTTTGGTTCAGTCTCTTGAACCTCTTAATGACAACTCATCCATTACCCATTCCTCTCCTTTCCTCGAAAGCCAGCCGCAGACTGTGCATCAACCTTCGTCATTACAAGTCATTCCTTCAAAAAACGCAGAGCCTATATAAGGCCTTTGTCCGTAGCTCAGTGGAGTACTGCTCTCACTGAAGGGCTGGGGCCCCACTATCACATCTGTTTCTACTGGATTCTGTGGAATCTCAAGCTCTCAACATTTTTGGCATCTCAAATGATGAAGCCAAAACACAAGACCTGTTGTTCTCAGATCACAGTCATGTTGGTGTCTTCTCAGTTATTACCTCCACCACTGAATGTGAAGGAGGATATGTTTTCAGCCCTTTCTGTCTGTTTGTTACTTGCAAAATCGAAGATTTTTCAAGTGCATTGGTCAGTCGATTTTGGTATTCTGTCTGTCTGTCTGTTTGTCTGTCTGTCTGTTTGTCTGTTTGTTGCCTACAGGTCACAAATTTTAACCAATCTTTACAAAACTTTACTACTTGGTCGAGATTGTCATAAGGAAGAAGCCTATTGTTTTTGAGGTCAAAAGGTCAACAACTTAGGTGAGATTTCTAAAATCCTCAATTTTCATCCGATTGACTTGAAATTTGAAGAGGATTTATATTTCAGGTCAATGAATTAAACCACCAATTATTTTGGAGGTCCACATCGGCCAACAGGTCATTATAGGGGGAATTTCTAAAATTGTCAATTTTCATCAGATTCACTTGAAATTTGAAGAGGAGTTGCATATTTACCTCCGCCACCGAAGTTGAAGGAGTTTATGTTTTCACGCCTTTCTGTCTGTCTGTGTACAGGATATATCTCAAATTGTTGTGGATGGAACTGGATCAAATTTGGTGGACAGTTTCGGTGTGTGACATGGACGAACTGTTTAGATTTTGGTGAAGATCCGGATCTGGATCCAACTCCTTGAATTTTTTGAATGATTATTCATCAATTGAGAGATAGGGCCAAAAAGGATATGTAGCAAGATATCTGAAAAAGTTGTGGACGGATTCGGATGAAATTTGGTGGACATGTTGGATGTGTGACAAGGAAGAAATGTCTCAATTTTGGTGAACATCCAGATCCAGATCCGACTACGAGAATTTTTTAAGCGATTCTTCACCATTGAGAGATAGGGCTCAAAAACGATATACGAGTATAGCACAGTATCTCAAAAATGTATTGGGCGCTATAGGTTCTCATGGATCATGCATTGCAGTGCGGAGGTATGCGCTTTACAGAGTGCCCTTCTAGTTGGTCATTGGATTCAACCACCAATTATTTTTGAGGCCAAATTTGTTTTATGGATTTAGCAAGTGTCATGCTCCGCACCACACCGTCTTCTTGTTTGTTTGTCTGTTTTCTTTGACTGTTTGTTTGTGTGTAGGATATACCAAAAAGTTGTGATGGATCCGGATGAAATTTTGTGGACAGGTTTGGTGTGTGACTAGGAGGAACCGATTAGATTTTGGTGAAGATCCGGATATGGATCCAGCAACTATAATTTTTAAAGTGATTCTTCACCATTGTGAGATCAGGCCAAAAACTATATAGAGCACGATATCTCGAAAAGTTGGGGACGGATTTGGATGAAACTTCGTGGACAGGTTGAGTGTGTGGCAAGGAAGAAGTGATTCAGTTTTGGTGAAGATCCGAATCCGGATCTGGATACGATAATTATTTAATCTTTAAAGTGATTCTTCACCATTGAGGGATGGGGCCAAAAACGATATTGTTCTGCAGAGCATGATATTTCAAAAATGTATTGGGCCCAATATGTTCTCATGGATCAGGCATTACATGGCGGAGGTATGCACTCCACCGAGTGCCCTTCTAGTTTTTACGCCTTCTCCAGTGCTCTTCCTCTCCTCCTTCAGCCCTCCAATCCTTTTCAGCTCCTGGAGGTTGCATGTGTTCTTCCTGTAACTCCTTCCTGGATAAGCTCTCAAAATCCAGATTTTCCACCTTCCTCCACTCTCATTCATATTTTCCCCAGTTTGTAGAACCGGGAGAGAGTTCAGTCGAACTCCTATCTCGATGACTTCTCTCGAGTGGGGCAGTACCACTCATCTCAACCCCATTCTTATCCACAATCCATTTTTACCTGCAGGTTATTGTGGGTTTTTTTTCCTCTCCTCTCTCTCTCTCTCTCTCTGCTTTTTTCCGATTCGTTCATGACCTTTGTTGTTTCCAACTGTGACCCCAATGCCCCCACTGTCGTGCATTGCCTTTTCATCCTGTCACCTCTCTCTCTTCCATGAGCCTCAATTTTGTACACAAAAAGTGTTCATTTTTGTCATATAATTTAGTTAGGTTTTGCTCGTGATAGTATTTCATATAATTAATTAATTAATTTGTTGTATCCTTTTTGCATTTTAGTCTGAAAAAATAATTTGTCATTTCTACAATACCTTTTGGGAGCTAAGAAAGTAAAAAGCAAAACTTTCTTCAATTGCAGAAAAGGTACCACAAATGCAAAGCGGGATCAAAAGGTTTATGAATGATTTGGATGGGGTGGAAAGATGGGTAGCTCCACCCCCTTGAAATGGCCCATTTGGCAAGTGCAACATACAGCTTATTCTATTGAAATATCTACTATTCGGCTTCCCATGCTGACCATATTTAAAACTGAAGATAGAGGTGTGCAAGGTGAACTTGCCAGTACCTTAAAAAACGACCTTGCTTGTGCAGGTTATCCAATTTGGGGGGTGGGGGTTGCTGACAATGAGTCAACAATCCATAACTATAAAACAGCTACAAGTCAAGATTATTTATCCCAACATGTAGGAGATGGTTTACATGCAGATGGAAATATAATGATCACTTCTGGTGAAAGCCCAAGCGATGTCGAATGTGCGAAAAATGGGATCCCAGCAACTAAATCAGTCACATGCAATGGGACGTGGAATGTGTGAACTTTGTATAATAAGGGAAAGCTTACAAAGGTCATTAATGAGATTAAGAGCTTCAGAATAAACATACTATAATTGAGTGAAACGAGAAGGTATGGACAGCAAAAAATAATGTCGGACAATAACACAATCTTGTACTCTGGTCAGAAAATTGATGAACCCTCATCAAAATGGTGCTGGATTCATTCTAGAACCAATATATAAAAATAGCCCTTATTGGACTCGAGAATAAACGAGTGTATTATTATTATTATTTCAAGATTCCACTCTGTTCAAGTAATAGTGACATTCGTTCAAGTGTAAGTCGCACTAATAGTGCTGCCTATGAAGATAAAGACAGTTTGTATACTATATTATCCAAAGTGTGATTGGTAACATGCCAAGCCATGATCTGAAAATTCTCCTTGGAGACTTCAACGCAGTAATTGGAAAAGATAAATCAGGAGTAGAGAATATGCTTGGTCCATTTGTTCGAGGATATGATATACCTGAGGATATGATGGTGATCGTCTGATTGGCTTTTGTAACACAATCAATTTCATCATTGGCGCATCTTTCTTCACGCATAATCAGACCCAAAAGCTCACATGCAGGTTCCCAAATGGCTGCACTATTAATATAATTGATGATATCTTCATTCATAAATGCTGGACATCCTCTTCTCAAGGTGTGCATGCACGCATGTGTGTGTGTGTGTGTGTGTGTGTGTGTGTGTGTGTGTGTGTGTGTGTGTGTGTGTGTGTGTGTGTGTGTGTGTGTGTGTGTGTGTGTGCGTGTGTGCATGCGTGTGTGCATGCGTGCGTGCATGCATACATGCGGTTGGGTGTTATCTCAATTTGCAGGTTTGAGGAGATGGAACGAAGTCCTCCCAGAATGCATCCCCCTCCAATTCATGAAGGGATCACAGTTTATGGACCAAGCTGTTCAACTTTTCTGTTCTCAGAGTTTTGTTCCATGGGCTACTTTCAGGATAGTCACCGAACCCCAGACTGCCTCCAATTGTAGTTCGTTTGTGGTAATATTCCAGGGCAGAGTTTTCAAAATCTCTGGGATGTTCTTCTTTATTATTCCTGTTGCTCCAAATATTATCATTGGAGGTGCAATTTTGACACTCTTCAACTTCCAATATCTCTTGATATCATTTGTTGAGGTCCTGGTGTTTGGTCATTTTCTTGATTTCTGCATTATTTAAGCCAAAATCGCTGGGTACTGATATCTCGCTCAGCAATGCTGTCTTTTCATTTTTCTTCCTGAGAATGGTGTCTGGTCACAAGGCTTTGTTTTCTATGTTCATGCTCAATGGGATTGTCACGTCATACGTGAGCATGACATCCAATGATTGCATGTGTGTTGTTCATGAAGCATAACATATTCTCTCTGCTAACTCCCTGACCCCTATATCTATATATATATATATATATATATATATATATATATATATATATATATATCTCTCTCTCTCTCTCTCTCTCTCTCTCTCTCTCTCTCTCTCTCTCTCTCTCTCTCTCTCTCTCTCTCTCTCTCTCTCTCTCTCTCTCTCTCTCTCTCTCTCTCTCTCTCTCTCTCTCTCTCTCTCTCTCTCTCTCTCTCTCTCTCTCTCTCTCTCTCTCTCTCTCTCTCTCTCTCTCTCTCTCTCTCTCTCTCTCTCTCTCTCTCTCTCTCTCTCTCTCTCTCTCTCTCTCTCTCTCTCTCTCTCTCTCTCTCTCTCTCTCTCTCTCTCTCTCTCTCTCTCTCTCTCTCTCTCTCTCTCTCTCTCTCTCTCTCTCTCTCTCTCTCTCTCTCTCTCTCTCTCTCTCTCTCTCTCTCTCTCTCTCTCTCTCTCTCTCTCTCTCTCTCTCTCTCTCTCTCTCTCTCTCTCTCTCTCTCTCTCTCTCTCTCTCTCTCTCTCTCTCTCTCTCTCTCTCTCTCTCTCTCTCTCTCTCTCTCTCTCTCTCTCTCTCTCTCTCTCTCTCTCTCTCTCTCTCTCTCTCTCTCTCTCTCTCTCTCTCTCTCTCTCTCTCTCTCTCTCTCTCTCTCTCTCTCTCTCTCTCTCTCTCTCTCTCTCTCTCTCTCTCTCTCTCTCTCTCTCTCTCTCTCTCTCTCTCTCTCTCTCTCTCTCTCTCTCTCTCTCTCTCTCTCTCTCTCTCTCTCTCTCTCTCTCTCTCTCTCTCTCTCTCTCTCTCTCTCTCTCTCTCTCTCTCTCTCTCTCTCTCTCTCTCTCTCTCTCTCTCTCTCTCTCTCTCTCTCTCTCTCTCTCTCTCTCTCTCTCTCTCTCTCTCTCTCTCTCTCTCTCTCTCTCTCTCTCTCTCTCTCTCTCTCTCTCTCTCTCTCTCTCTCTCTCTCTCTCTCTCTCTCTCTCTCTCTCTCTCTCTCTCTCTCTCTCTCTCTCTCTCTCTCTCTCTCTCTCTCTCTCTCTCTCTCTCTCTCTCTCTCTCTCTCTCTCTCTCTCTCTCTCTCTCTCTCTCTCTCTCTCTCTCTCTCTCTCTCTCTCTCTCTCTCTCTCTCTCTCTCTCTCTCTCTCTCTCTCTCTCTCTCTCTCTCTCTCTCTCTCTCTCTCTCTCTCTCTCTCTCTCTCTCTCTCTCTCTCTCTCTCTCTCTCTCTCTCTCTCTCTCTCTCTCTCTCTCCCATCCTTGCTATACTCCCTCCAAATACAGGCAAGCAGCCTTCACCCACACCTCTTTCATTCTCCCTTCCCATCTCTGTCTGTCTCTGTTTATCTCTAACTCTGTCTCTGGATGGTGGTTATGTCTGGACGGTGTTTGTCTCCAGCCAGCTTGACTCTGGATGCGTTCATGCGGTGTTTGTCTTTGGACACGTTTGGGTTGTGTTTTTCTCCGCACGTGTCCAGGCGGTCGGTGTTTATATCCGGATGGGAGTTCGTCTCCAGACGTGTCCAAGCAGTGTTTGTCTCTGGCCAGCTTGGCTCCGGACATGTCCGGGCAGTGTTTGTCTCTGGACGCATCCAGGTGGTGTTTGTCTCTGGACACCTCTGGGCGGTGTTTGTCTCTGCATGCGTCCAGGTCGTGTTTATGTCCAGATTAGAGTTTGTCTCTGGAAGTATCCGGATGGGTGTTTATCTCTAGACAGCTTGTCTTCAGATGCGCCTGGGCAGTGTTTGTGTCTGAATGTGTCCGGGAGGTATTATGTTTCCGAAGGTGTCTGGGCGGTGTTTGTCTCTGGACACGTTCGGATGGGAGTTTGTCTTCGGATGTGTCCGGGTGGTGTTTGTCTCCAAGCCGTGTTTGTTGTGTGACTGGTAGAAAATGGATTTCAGACATTTTGTTTCCATCTTCAATGTTATTCTATGCAGAATCATTTTGATGAAAGAGTATGAATCGTAATTAATGCTTCACCGCATGTCAGCCTTCCCTTTCTCTCACCTCACACTGTCTTCCCTTCCCCCACCACTCCTTGATCCCCCCACCCCTCCTTGCTCCCCCTCCCTCCACTCTCCTTGACCCTCCACCTCTTCACTCTCCCCGCTATCTCACCCCCACCTCTCTCTTTCTTTCTCTCTCCCTCTCTCCCTACCCCTTTTAGTGTTCCCATCAGTGAAGCAACCAGTGGTATTCGCTAGTATATGTGCAGAAATATATATATATATATATATATATATATATATATATATATATATATATATATATATATATATATATATATATATATATATATATATATTGTTGCGAATTCGCGCCCGCCGGCATGCGAATGGCCACGTGACTCGAATCGCGGCACGTCGCCCACCGGACGGACATTTCTGTCGTGATCCTCTCGGACTAACGCCGGGAGCTAGTCACGGGTGGCCCTTTCGGCCTCACCACGATCGTGCCAATCGGCCACCCACGTGGGATAGGGTTGTTCGCCAAACTCGACCAACCTAAGTACTCACGCGGATGGTAGACCGGGCGATCGCACCTCGCCGCAGGTCGACTCCGGACACGGGCCGCTTAAGCGATCTGTTCCGTGCTATCGGGATAACCGAGTGGTGTTATCGTCGGCCTCGACGGTTCCGATTAATTATCGGGCGTATTAAGCCCACGACGAACCCGTTACGTGAAGCAAGATGGAGATTCAATTAAAGAAAAGACGAAGCGAAACGGGAAAACAGTTCAACATAATGCACATATATCAAATGTCACAAAAGAAACAATGACGCAGAGATACTACCGACTAAGACCGACACACGGCAACACTTAAACAGTTTTACTTCACCAGACTGGCGCCGACACACATTTACTCAAAAGCAAAGGAAACAAGCCACCCTCATAGGCAAGGGGGCAGACGGGCCCATAGGCCAATGTGTGCGCGGGACCTGAAGGAGCAGTCAGGTCCGCGAGACCGGGAGGTCCGTGAGACCGGGGGGTCCTACCCGCGTCCTCGTGACAAGCCGCAAATGTGGCTGCGCGGCGGTGCCCCGACTTCGTGCTCCTTCGCGGGTTTCGTTGGCACCGCTTGGAGTGGGGTGAGAACAGGGCCCCCTTTCTGCACTATCTCAGCACGGGGGAAAAAGGGGGGGGGGAATTGTTGATGCCCTGGGGGAAGGAGAATGGTTGGCTGGCTTGGGTCCCGCGACGAGCGATCCCACCACGACCTCGTCGCCGACCGCCGTCTTCCCTGCCTCGGACCCGAGCTCCTTGGACTCTTCCCCCAATTCTCCTCAGCTGACTGCAGAAAACCACCTTGACGCCTTCGCCTCCCGACTCCACTCCGCTCCGCTCTCCAACCCGACTTGACTGCCTCCGTCTCCCTACTCCTCTCTCTGCCACCAAAACTGACTCTCCGTGCAACAACTTCCTTCATTCGCCTCACGCTTGCCGTTTTATAGGCCGGCAGGAGAAAACAATATGCAAATTTCCGGATCAGGATGACATCCGGGGCGGGGCCACGCTCGCCCATTGGATGGAGGAAAAGGGGCGTGAATCTCCCCTGATCCTAGAATTTGCATATCTCGATTCCACACAGATGCGACTGGAGGTGGGGCCAAGCTGCCCGTGCTTCCTGATTGGACGGATCAGAAGTGGGCGTGTAGCATTCCTGATCCGAATTCTCCTCGGAAAGGCAGCTATTTGCACTTGCGGCTCGGTGTGTATCTTGTACGAGCCCAGGACAGCCCGACGCTCGGTGCTCACAGGTGGTGCGGGAATGGCCGCAGAAGGGGGGAGGTGAAGGTGGTGGAGGGTTTCCGGTGGTGGCCGATGGCCATGGTGCTGTTTGGAATGGCGGTGATGCGATGTTTGCGGGAGCGAGTTGTGAAGGTAAAGGTCATGGCTGTTGGCATTGTTGTTGTTGTCTGACGGTTGGAGCGTGGTTGGTTCAAAATAAAGATATAATAGAAAAACGGCTATCTCAAAGCGTCTCAGCCCAAATGAATCATATTTATTCCGTCTAAACAACGGGTTTGGGGCTAACTACACATGTACTTAAGAGATATCTCACATACGGGACCTGAATGGTGGTTTGCGAATTTCCACAACCATAACAATATATATATATATATATATATATATATATATATATATATATATATATATATATATATATATATATATATATATATATATATATATATATATATTGTTGTGGTTACCAGATTCGCAAACCACCATTCAGGTCCCTTAGGTGAGGTATCTCGGTAAGTACATGTGTAGTTAGGCCCGAACCCGTTGTCTAGTGGGAATACATGTCATTTATGCGAGCTGCGACTCTTCAGGATAGCCGTTTTCTTTTTACTATCTTTATTTTGGACCAATCGCCACACATCACCACAACAACAACCACCAACCACAACCACCGCTTCACCACAACCGCCACGTCCTTTACCGTCACAACTCGCCACCATTGCATCACCGTCATCTCGCGCCACTCATGGGCACCGATGCTGGACTCGTGTAGGGCGCACGTTGAACAGCGTGTACAAAATCACGGATATTCTGCTTCAAAAACGGATCAAAACGACACACGCCCACTTTTTGCCGTCCAATCGGTGAGCGAGGGGCGACTGGCCCCGCCCCCAGGGCGATCGATATATGCAAATTTGTGGATCAAAAGCCTTCACGCCCACTTTTTGTCGGGCCAATGGGGAGCGAGGTGAAAGGTCAAAGGGAGGGGGTCAAAGGCGAAGTTACGGGGGGGATAAAAGGACGGTGTTCGTCAGTCAGAAGGGAGTCGCAAGAGAGAACGAGGGAGAGTCAGCAGAACGAGAACGGAGAGTCAAGAAGAGGAGAGTCGGAAGCAGAGGGTCAAGACTTCGCGGGCGGTGGAGCTGCTCGTCGTGTGCGTTGGAGTCGGAACGGAGGGGACGGAGCGGTGGAAAGGCGGCGACACCAGACGAGGGGGTGCTCGCGTCGTGCAGGAAGCTGCACCCAAGGGAGGCCGACAGCGCGACCTGGCCGAGGTGGAGACGCTCGTCGCACATAATAAAGATCCTCTATACCCCGAGCATCAGCAACCCCCTCCTGTTTCCCCCCGCGCTGAGATAGTGCGACCAAGGGGGCCCCGTTCCCACCCCCTGCCAGGCACTGTCCTCGCGCCCCCCGGCTTGCCGGGCCATCGCCGCTCCGCGTCTCATCACCAGACGGGTAGGCCCGACCCGGTCTCGGCCCCAGGCCTACCTCATTCTTGGGGGATTTCTTTTCCTTGGTTTTGGGTATGTGTTGTCGGCGCCGTCTGTGAAGTAGAATTGTATAAGTGTTGCCGTGTGTTCGGTAGTCGGTATTAGCTCTGCACTGTGTTTTCACTTTTATGTTTGCTTTTTGTGTAAATGGAATTGTGTTTTCTTTTTTTTGTGTGCATTTGGTGGAATTGTATTTGTGTGCTTTCCGTTCGTCGCGAATAAATGTGCTTTATTGTTGAACTGTTCTCCCGCTTCGCTTCGTCTTTTCCTCCATTGAATCCCCATCTTGCTTCACGTAAAGGGTTGGTAGTGGGCTGAATACGCCCGATAATTAATCGAACCGTCGAGGTCGACGATAACACCGCTCGGTTATTCTGATAGTACGGAACGGGTCGTCTAAGTGGCCCGTGTCCCGTCGACCTGCGGCGAGGTGCGCTGGCCCCGCCTACCCTCCGCGTGGGTACTTAGGTAGTTCGAATTTGGCGAGCAACCCTATCCCACGCGGGGGCTGATTGGCTCGATCGCGGTGAGACCGAAAGGTCCACCCGTGACTGGTTCCCGGCGTTAGTCCGAGAGGGTCACGACTGGATTGTCCGTCCGGTGGGCGACGTGCCGCGATTCGAGTTACGTGGCCGTTCGCACGCCGGCGGGCGCGAAGACCGCAACACTGGTGTCAGGTCGTGCGATACAAACTCATCGCCCTCCTCGCGGCACTGGTATCGGAGAACAGGAAAACGGGCTCTCCTGTCTCCAATTAAATTCACGGGAATCGGTCCAGGGGTGAGAGAAGCGACCCCCGATTCCCTCCAAATTACGAGCGAGCAAATTAACCCTTCACGAGAAGCAAGATGGCGTCTCAAGGCGAGCGGGAGCCGGGGGTATTAGAAATGTATATGTGTAATAATGTAGAGTCCATGGTCCAGGATGGAATCCCCGAGCAGGAAATGATGATTGTGCAGGAACACGGACTCGCCCAACTGAACCCAGGGCCCGAGGTGGGTGCGGCAGCGGCCGCGGTGTATGACACCTCCCCCCCCCCTCTCCACCAAGACCCTTCCCCAACCCTTGCCGAAACGGCTCAGCTGAGTGCATCCAACATGGCCCAGCTATGCGCCATGCTGGCGGCAATGAACAAACAAATGAATGAAGTGAAAACGACGATGGATACAAATACAAATGAAATGAAAGACATGAACGAAAAGATGGATACAAATACAAATGAAATGAAAAACGAAATGAACAAGCAAATGAATGAAGTGAAAACGACGATGGATGCGAATACACAGCAAATGAGGGAAGAAATGAAAGAGCTGCGGGGTGAGACGCAGAACATGGGCCGATGCCTGCAGGCGGGCATGAAGGCCGTGACCAGGGAGCTGGGAATGGCGACTTCACGTGTGGGAGCAAACGAGCTGGGTGGGGGTGCAACGGCTGACAGGCCCGCGGTGGAGGCGGGTGAAAAAATAATTCGTGGAACGTGTTGGGCGAGGGTCGTGACGATGACCGAAAGGGAAAAATTAAATGGGGAGACCAAAACGTGTGAGACGAGACACGAGGTGACGACAACGGAAATAATAGTTGAGACAAGGGAGGTAAAGGGTGAAGAGTTGGCAGAGACACGGGAGATGGGAACGATAGAGGGAAGACTACACGATGAAGACGGGGTAAGTGACGCGCACGCACACACGGAGGTAGTGGAGGACAATGGGGGTGAGCTCGCGGAGCGTGCAGGGACCCGGTGCGAGCAGTTGGATGGCCTCCTCCAGGAACGAGGGGAGGGAGTATGCCCCCTTGAGGCGAGTCACGACCAGGTGAGTTCGGTCGTGTTTTGCGAGGTTGAGGGGACGAGTGCTGTGGACGGGTGCACGGAGAGCTTGGGGGGTGTAGAGGCCCCGGAGACCCTTGTGGGGACACGAATCCCCAGTGTGGTTGTCCCTGTGTGTGTGGTGCAAGGTGTGAGTGCGTCCCCGTGTGTGGAAGCGACCCCGTGTGTGATTGGTGTGGTGGCGATGGTGCCGGAGTACGTGCTTCCCAGCACGCCGTGTGTGGATGAGGCACCGTGTGTGGAAGAGGCCGTGTGTGTGAGTGAAACGGCCAGTGTGGATGAGGCACCGCGGGTTAGTGCCCCCGCGTGTGTGGGTGAGGAACCGCGGGTGAGTTCCCCCGCGCGAGTGAATGGAGCACCACGTGTGAGTAGTATGGTTTGTGTGAGTAGTGAGGGACGCGTGAGTGAACGGCCGTGTGCAAGGTCGCCGTGTGCCAGGGAGACCGTGTGTGTGAGAGAGCGGTATGAGAGGGAGATGTCGGTTGGCATGCGGGAGCACGCAGCCGCGTCTCCCGGTGTGAATGTGATGGAGTGGACTGTGTGCGTCGTAACACGCAGGTGTGCGTGGGTGGAATGGAGACGACGACGGCGACAGAGGAGAGAAAGCCGAGTCGCGGCTGTAGTTGTTTCGGAGACCGTGCCGGGTTCACCCAGCAGTGAGCACGCGGTTCGTGCTGTGCAACGCACGAGACCACCACGTGCTCGCTTGCGAGAGTGAAGTCCCGGTCCGGAAACGCACGCGGTGGATTTGCCGATCCCGCGGACGGACAAAGTTTAGGCAGGTAAATGGATTTGGACCGGACGGGTTCTCCACGCGATCGTGTGTGTTCAGCTCCAACGGGCAAAGCACATGTGTTCGCGTGGGGAACCCCTCGAGACGTGTGGCTTGTGTTTTTTTTTTTATGCGCACGGTGACGCCATGGCTGCACGTGGGGTTGGAATTCGGCAGGAGGGGTATCTCTGCCGGATGGTCCCGTCCAAGGAGGGACGAGGAACACGTGCAGCTGCATGACGTCACGGCCAGGTGCAAAGTGCGCGAGCTCTGAGTTGCCGCGCAGGTGCTGCGCATGAAAAAAAAGAAAAAGCAAGCCTCACTTTCGGGTGTACAGGATTCCTGGGCAAGGGGTGAAAGACCCCCTTACCTGGCACAGGATGAAAACTAGTTAGGGGGAAGGGTTAGCTTAGCGAGACCGACTCCATGGGGCAGGGGTAAGTCCTCATGGAGTCCGTGGAATGGATTAGTTAGAGGGATTGTAGCCAGATTTAGGTGGGGAAATAAAATGATTTATTTGGAGACAGTGACAGACTTGTGAATGTGTAGAGGGGACGTAGTTTAGCTACGTAGGTTAAAAGGAACGTGCTGTAGTTTAAGGGACGACGTGGGAGCACGAGTTAGTTAGGGGATGTAGTTAGGATGGCAGAGTTCAGTGGTGTGTGTGTTGAAGAGTTGTTGGTGAGTGAATTGGAAGCATGTGCTTGGTGAGTGAGTGAGGCCAGCGGGTCTGTGTGTGTGGAGTGAATGGGGAATGCATGGTGCGATGAGTGATTGGGGGGAGGAGTGACTCCCACCCAAGGGACCCGGGTCAGAGTAAAGTGAGTTAGCTGGGTTAGTCAAATTGAAAATGGAGGTCGTTTTGTTGTTGGTGGGAAAGTAGGCTCGAGACCCATTTGGAGGGGTGCAGGAGCCCTGTTGACGGGCTTGGGAGCGTGGCTGCGAAAGGTGAGTATCGCTGAGTGGGTACCCCGGGCACCAGGCTAGTCGGCCGCGGTAGGCCAAGGGCCCATGGGGGGCCAGGATAGAGTAGTGGGCACGGGTGCGCCTGCTTGGTGCGGGGGCCCGGGGCGCCATTAGCCGCGTGGGCAGTGTAGTGGGCACGGGTGACCCTCGGAAAGGGGCCCGGGAGGCCGGCCTGCCACGTGTGCGTTTCAGGGGAGGTGCCATGGGGGGCACTCCCCGGTGTTAGGGAGCTGGTAGGCTCGGAGGCAGTGTAGTGCCCGGGGGTGCCATAGCGGGAGATTCGGCAGAGGGTCGTGCCTGCCAAAGGGAGCCACGTGTCCCAGCCAGGAGACCGTGTGAGGGCACGGAGCGAAAATTGGGGAGCGAGGCCCGAAATTGTGAGGACACCAACACAGGCGACGGGAATCTGGGTTGTTAGAACCAATAGTTTAAGCGAGAGGCGCTTGTTGAAAGCCCCGGGGTAGTTTAACAGTTAAATGGTTAGGGTAGATTAGGAGATGTACCCCTCCGCACCATCCATCCCCTCGCTGTCGTTGTGGGCCGCTGGACCCACTTGGTGTTAAGATCGCCGAACTCTGGGGAGGCCATTCTGAGGCTTCGTTGGGCCTCGACACAGGACGCTAGCTCTCCCTTATTCCCCTCCGGGAAGGGAACGTAGGGGTTGGGAGTAGGCTAGGTGACAGGATAGGTTAGCCGAACAAGGACGATAAAGGGGGTTAGGGGACGATTTATAGTGGGGAAGTAAAAATAAAAACAACAAAAAAAATAAGTGGGGGCTAAATTGGTTTTTCACAAATTAAGGGAGTGGGTATGTACAGTGACAGGCAAAGGCGATAGGTGGGAGGGAGACAGGTAGGTCGGTCCGAGCCCGCCTTCCAAGTGGCCAGCACCACCGCACTCCCTCCACCAACCTCCACTGAACGGCAAAGGCTGGCCAACTTCATCGGCTGGCCGTGTTTTGCTGCAAGGCAGAGGCCGGCCAACTTCATCGGCAGCTGTTGTTTTGCTGCAAGGCCTGTGCCGGCCGGATCATCTGCAGCTGTGGTACTTCAAGGCCTGTGCCGGCCAGTTCATCTGCCGGCTGTGTTTGCCTGCAACGTTCTTCTTCTGCGGGCTGTGTTTGCCTGCTCACCTTTGCCATGCCATGCCCACTGCCCCTGTTCACCAGCCCCGTTCAATTTTTGCTTTGCCCCCCCTGTTCATTTCCATGTGCGCCAGGATCAAGGCAACAGTTTGCAAGCTGCGAGAACTGCCCTGTTGGCAGCTACAACACGGGCCTGCAGTGGCAGCCCGTGCACCGTGTTTTGCGTCCATCCATTCATGCATCCATTCGTTGTGCTCATTGCGTGTGCCACTTGAGCTGGCACGGAGACTGCGTTGTGCAGCCCAAGCACCGTTGTGGTTCACTGAGTTCAGTTCAAAAGGGAAGGCCTTGGACTGCGTGTGAGCAGCCAGCCACGTTCCCTGTCACCTGCATTGTTTTGAGCCAGAGACTGCATGCGGGCAGCCTGGCTCCCTGCTAACTGCTTTCTTTTTGCAGAGTTCATTGATCCTGGGCCATGGTTTAGTGTAAAATTTGTAAGTTAAGGTAAGATGTACTGTAAATATGAGTGCGCCCCCGGCATGTTTGTCTTAGCGCCGGCAATTTTATTTAAGTCGTCCGTGTGAGTGAGTTTGTTTAGATAGTTACGCAGCCCTCAGGTTATTTATTTTGGGGACACGAATACCATGAATGTCGCACTCAGGGATCCGTAGGTAAAATGTACTAGGGGAAAACTACACATGATGGCACACGAAAATTTGACGACTCGGGACGAGTCTGTAAAAAGGGAAGGGGGTAGTGTTGTGGTTACCAGATTCGCAAACCACCATTCAGGTCCCTTAGGTGAGGTATCTCGGTAAGTACATGTGTAGTTAGGCCCGAACCCGTTGTCTAGTGGGAATACATGTCATTTATGCGAGCTGCGACTCTTCAGGATAGCCGTTTTTCTTTTACTATCTTTATTTTGGACCAATCGCCACCATCACAACCACAACAACAACCACCAACCACAACCACCGCTTCACCACAACCGCCACGACCTTTACCGTCACAACTCGCCACCATCGCATCACCGTCATCTCGCGCCACTCATGGGCACCGATGCTGGACTCGTGTAGGGCGCACGTTGAACAGCGTGTACAAAATCACGGATTTTCTGCTTCAAAAACGGATCAAAAACGACACACGCCCACTTTTTGCCGTCCAATCGGTGAGCGAGGGGCGACTGGCCCCGCCCCAGGGCGATCGATATATGCAAATTTGTGGATCAAAAAGCCTTCACGCCCACTTTTTCTCGGGCCAATGGGGAGCGAGGTGAAAGGTCAAAGGGAGGGGGTCAAAGGCGAAGTTACGGGGGGATAAAAGGACGGTGTTCGTCAGTCAGAAGGGAGTCGCAAGAGAGAACGAGGGAGAGTCAGCAGAACGAGAACGGAGAGTCAAGAAGAGGAGAGTCGGAAGCAGAGGGTCAAGACTTCGCGGGCGGTGGAGCTGCTCGTCGTGTGCGTTGGAGTCGGAACGGAGGGGACGGAGCGGTGGAAAGGCGGCGACACCAGACGAGGGGTGCTCGCGTCGTGCAGGAAGCTGCACCCAAGGGAGGCCGACAGCGCGACCTGGCCGAGGTGGAGACGCTCGTCGCACATAATAAAGATCCTCTATACCCCGAGCATCAGCAGCCCCCTCCTGTTTCCCCCCGCGCTGAGATAGTGCGACCAAGGGGGCCCCGTTCCCACCCCCTGCCAGGCACTGTCCACGAGGCCCGCGGGTTGCGGGGCCATCGCCGCTCCGCGTCTCATCACCAGACGGGTAGGCCCGACCCGGTCTCGGCCCCAGGCCTACCTCATTCTTGAGGGTATTTATTTTCCTTGGTTTTGGGTATGTGTTGTCGGCGCCGTCTGTGAAGTAGAATTGTATAAGTGTTGCCGTGTGTTCGGTAGTCGGTATTAGCTCTGCACTGTGTTTTCACTTTTATGTTTGCTTTTTGTGTAAATGGAATTGTGTTTTCTTTTTTTTGTGTGCATTTGGTGGAATTGTATTTGTGTGCTTTCCGTTCGTCGCGAATAAATGTGCTTTATTGTTGAACTGTTCTCCCGCTTCGCTTCGTCTTTTCCTCCATTGAATCCCCATCTTGCTTCACGTAAAGGGTTGGTAGTGGGCTGAATACGCCCGATAATTAATCGAACCGTCGAGGTCGACGATAACACCGCTCGGTTATTCTGATAGTACGGAACGGGTCGCTTAAGTGGCCCGTGTCCGAAGTCGACCTGCGGCGAGGTGCGATCGCCCGGTCTACCCTCCGCGTGGGTACTTAGGTAGTTCGAATTTGGCGAGCAACCCTATCCCACGCGGGGGCTGATTGGCTCGATCGCGGTGAGACCGAAAGGTCCACCCGTGACTGGTTCCCGGCGTTAGTCCGAGAGGGTCACGACTGGATTGTCCGTCCGGTGGGCGACGTGCCGCGATTCGAGTTACGTGGCCGTTCGCACGCCGGCGGGCGCGAAGACCGCAACAATATATATATATATATATATATATATATATATATATATATATATATATATATATATATATATATATATATATATATATATATATATATATATTTGCCAGGAAATACCACTGATCGCTTTGTTGACAGAGACAGAGACAGAGACAGAGACACAGAGAGAGACAGAGACACAGAGAGAGATAGAGATGTTGTGGAGGTAGGACAAGGAAGGGGTGGAGGAAGGGGTTGGGGAGTGAGGAAGTGGGAGGGGAGCATCACTTCACGAAGGACACTGCAGAGGAATCCTTAATGTCCACCAACTAATTCCGGCAGATGTGACTCCAAGTTTAATATCCATCTGAGGGATGACACACACATTGATTGATTAATCTTTGCCTGTGAAACACCGGAATGACTGTTTACAGTTGGGTTGAGATTCGAACCCAGGCTAGACAGCTTGGAGTCCCTTTCAGCGATCCTCAAACATCCTGAAGTAATACACTTTTCTTCAGTGTGTGTGTGTGTGTGTGTGTGTGTGTGTGTGTGTGTGTGTGTGTGTGTGTGTGTGTGTGTGTGTGTGTGTGTGTGCGCGCGCGCGAGATATCGAGAACATCATTGTTTGTGTACAAAGGCTTACAAAACAACTATAAAAGGTAAGGTTTTGTAACTTTTGTTATGATATCAATAACTCCAAATGTGCAATCAGTAGATTCCACAACATTACAAGGTGTAAAGCTAAATGTTGTCAACTTCTGTTGTTTCTACCTATACATCCACAACCATTCCATTCGACAAACTTATGGCTGTATTTGAAAGAACAATATAAAAAGCGTTTTCTAGAGTTGCTAAAGTATACATTCACAGTCCATCATAAAAAAGCACATTGGTCGAGAAAGGAAAGTCAATTTTCAAGCAGTTTTTCAAGAAAAAACTGTTAAAGTATTACATTTCTCTTAAACTGCAGTTTCTTTACATCGGGAACCAGGAAACTCCAGCAGATAGTGCCGATACTAATGGGTTCGAATCTGGCCCCCTTCATTGCAAATTTGTTCTACACAGGTAAGAAAGTCTGATTTGGACCAGAACAGTAAAAATAAACTTGTATCTGCGAGAAGGCACGGAAGCCTTTTAAAAATCAAGGAAACATCTGAAGGTGCGATAACATCTTAAGATTCTGGAAAGTTTAAGTTATTTATGGTACAGCTGCAGATTAATTAATCAGAATAGTTGTGGTGTAGTCTGTGGGCCTACGGGGAGGGGCATGATGGTGATGCATGATGGGCGTGATGATTGGAGGAGTGGTCGTGGTGGTTATCGTATCTGCAAGGGATATAGGGTGTGCGCGCCGTCTGAGGCGTCGTAGTAATGCTGGAGTCGTCCAGCTCGTGAGTGTGCGAATACGGAATAAAGGGGAGCCGCGGGCACAGTACGCCCGCGCTCGCACTGTGCAACACAGCCCGGCTCGACTGTCCTTCCGCTCGTGTCTGCCTGCTAAGCATCTTCCATTTCAGTACAGTACAGTTGGCGAACGAGGATCTTCGGATCGGCGTGTGTAAGGGCGGCAAATGACCCGTGCGGTTCCAAGCTACGGAGCCAAAGGTCTCGCCGGCGCGAACATGGCAGAGAGGCGGTGCACGGCAAACGTACGCGTGCCCGCCTTCGTCGGAATCGACTTCGGCCACGTTGAGTGGGCAACGTTCGTTCGTTTGGTTCATTTTTCTGTTCGTTTTGTCGAGGACACGCGTTTCAGCTCAAACGCGGCATGGGACGTCGCGCAAGCTCTGGAGAATGTCCGAGGTCTCGATGGTCGGGGCACAGCAGATGGTCTAGGGGTCATCGCGATGGGCCAGGCACGCACGGCCATGCGCACGGTCTGCGGCGCGGGTTGTGGGCGAGCGTGGCAATGCAATCACTCGGACGGCGGTCTGAGCTCTCGAGGTCGTCTACGGTATGTGGGCCGAGGGTCATCGCCCATTGTTACGGTCATAGATGGCGGTGTGCGTGGCGATCCTTCCGTTCCGGGTCGAAACCTGCTTGCAATTGATCCGGAGATGACAAGATCAGTGGCAGGGGGGGGGGGGAAGTGAGCGAGGCACGGATCGGGTGTCGAATTGAGTCCACTCGTGCTGGCCGCGCATCGCATTCGGCTGTGCCGTGTGAATTCACGTCGGAGGAGCGTCCGGCACGGTTCAGAGATCGTTTTATTTCTGGTCTGCGAGCAGCCATCCTACGGTTGACCGACATCACATTCGACTCGGCGGTCGCGACTGCTTCATCTGTCGAGCAGACATTCACAGATGTCCGCGCCATTGCTGGCCAAGACATAATGAGTAGCTCCAGCTGGAGCATGGCGGCTAATCCCGAAGGCCACGCTGTGACCGCGCAAGTGCCGCAGGTCGCGCAGCCCGGAGTCCGCGCGATGGCTCAAGTGCCGCAGGGTGCTCGCGCGCCTAGCGGTGCGGGACGAGGGCGCGCACCGCAGCATGGTCGCACCGGGAGCGAAGGGGCACCGCAGCACGGTCGCACCGGGAGCGAAGGAGCACCGCAGCAGGACCCCAGTGAACTGGAGATCAGCCTGCAGCCGGGGCATGATGATGCCTGCGAGCCGGAGCAGGAGCCGGACCCTTTTGGGTCGGAACGGGTTCCGGTTCGTGCCTCCAGATGTGCCAGTGCTCTCTTCGAGACCTTCGTCGAGTACCGAGGGCGAGGCTCTGGCGGCGGGGGCCGCGTCGATGCAGCGGGAGCCACCGTTCGTTGCTGCCTGCGGCGGTGATGTGCGCTCCAGGAGCGGCGAGAGCCATATCAGCTCTCGCGATGAGTTCCCGCGCTTCGGCAGGGTTCGTGAGGAAATGTGCATCGGTGTTGTTCAGGCAGCTTCAACAGGTGGCGGTGAGCCCGTGGCGTTAGAGGGAGTCGCGAGTCGCAACATCAAGTCGGCAACTAAGAGACGGACTCGTGATGTGGGTTGTGGGTTGTTGTTCAGGGCATATATGTTTTTCCTTGCTCTAGTGATGCGGTTTAACATTGTTGGGATAAATGCCAGCAGTTCTCGTGTGAAAGTGGATTGGGCGGGGATCAGTCAATGGAGTTGGTGTTATGATCAATGTGATGTGGGGGCGAATAAAGAAGGTTTATTGGCCTCCAGTTGCCCCAGGCTGCAGGTAATTGCTTTGTCATGTGCTGGGATTTTATCAAAAAAGCGTGCTGTACGGAAAAATGAGTTTGCAATACTTCGAATAATGTTCGTAGTGATTTATAACGAGCCTATGATTGCAGTGTGGTTTTGGTGGAGTTGCTCCCGTCTAGCGGCCGTGTGGGTCTCAGAGGTCGACTCAGGACCAAGATTGGTGCCCTGGTCAGCGTTACCCCCACCTCTGGTTGCGAGCGCAGCTCTCTGTGTTCGCTCAAGGCCGTTTGGACGGGCGTTGGCGTCTCAACTGATTGTGGTGCGTGAGTTGTTTTGGAGCATGAAATGCATACAGCCAGCGGCGCTGTTCAGCGCCCCCGGCCAAGGTCGATCAAGGCTGGCGCCACGGCTTCCAGACGGCGGGCTTCTGGCCTCGGAATGTTTATCTACATCGGGTCTGCCTGGGGGGAGTGGGCCGGAGGCGTTTGATGGGGCCGGGGGAGGTTGGCTCGAAAGGTCGTCACGACCTTGGCGAGGGCCATGTCAGCATGGGCCGCCTGGGGGCGTTTTTGCTGCGTGGTGCTGCTGTGCTTCTCATTTTGCTGCTTCATATCGGTAACGCGGTCAGACCTGGCCTTTGCTGCTCCACTCGCTCGCATCGACACATTATATGATGTGGTGTGCTATTATACTTTGCTATTGGTCATTTTATTTTCATGATTATTATACCGAAGTCCTTATAATGCTTCTTATATTGGTGGTCATTTAATAATCATACTTTTAGGAGGGAGGAGTGTGGTGTAGTCTGCGGGCCTACGGGGAGGGGCATGATGGTGATGCATGATGGGCGTGATGATTGGAGGAGTGGTCGTGGTGGTTATCGTATCTGCAAGGGATATAGGGTGTGCACGCCGTCTGAGGCGTCGTAGTAATGCTGGAGTCGTCCGGCTCGTGAGTGTGCGAATACGGAATAAAGGGGAGCCGCGGGCACAGTACGCCCGCGCTCGCACTGTGCAACACAGCCCGGCTCGACTGTCCTTCCGCTCGTGTCTGCCTGCTAAGCATCTTCCATTTCAGTACAGTACAATAGTGAGAGCAACCATACAGAGCACAGCAAGTATAAATGGATTAAAACAGTTCGTCTGGTGTATGACAACACAGGGTGTTCCAGTTAGCAGATTAAAACAAGTATACTTTAAGGGCATAAAACGACACCAAACATGGTTACTACAGGTAATATAATGTGTGATGAGCATTATGAATGGATGACAATACATTCAGCCCTCAAGTAAGAAACGTGAACATCTATGAGTAAAGCTATATGCTGCAAGTGGAAAATTTGGTTGCATTGCCTGGTTGACTGATTGTGGACACAGGTGAGGGTGTAACTCTACTGGTGGAGACCCACGGCTACAGTTGTTGACTGACACTATGGAAAGATATTGTGTTTAAAGGGTAAAAACCTGAATGAAGAACAGAGCTCAGCTGATGACCCGGGCAGTCGGATAATAATGTATCAATTACTTACAAAAAGATGTTACAGAATTAGGAGCATTCACTCATTCACCTCGTATTCAGCCTGTGGCTGCTGATTGCATTATTGCTGGAAGCGCAGCTGTGCCACTGATGCAATGACGATGCTTCCTGTAGGTTGGAGCAGGAATTTGGATATTTGTCCAGGGTGCCAGCCATAGCTCACCTATCCTTCAGGAAGCACTCTATAGGATCTTTAATGTCCACCATATTCTGCGAGCAAACGGGATGCCCATTTGAATGTCCAGTTGAGGACAGCACACACATTGATGCTGCATCTGCCTGCGAGACACCAGGATGACAGTTTATAGTTGTGTCAGGATTCAAACCCAGGCTAGACAGCTCAGAAGTGTGTATGCTCCCATCTAAGCTATGCTGCTAGCCTAACAGTGTAATTTACAACATTTACACCAACAAAGGTCAATATAATGCTTTACTAATAGCCGTTACTGTTGAATAAATGATTAGAATTGTTGGGTACAAACTTTTGAAAAAACAAAACTGTGTATGTGCGTGCGTGCGTGCGTCCGTGTTTCTACTGTTACGGAATAGTATAAAATCATTGTGCTGTAGATGAAAGTTAATTGTATTATTTCATCAGAGTATTAATCCAGTAAAATATGTATAATTGTCAGGCAGCTTACAACCTGATACATGAAGCTATGGGGGGGGGGGGGGGGGGAAGGGAAAGGGCACTGTGATAAAATAATTGTCTTCTGTAAACGGAATTCAAATATACTTTGAATATAGCTATGATGTCCAAGTGTTCATAAGTGTACTCTAAGGATGAAAGGATAATTCACTGGGTAAAATAATTATTTAGGATGTGTTTTAAAATCTCACCGAGTCACACCGAACCAACCAAGGTTGCAATGGATTTTGGAATGAAAACAGTCC
>NC_140962.1:60276183-60321183 GCF_056783735.1 Eptatretus burgeri
CGACAAACTTTAATGCCGAAATAGTGCCCTTGAGCAGACAACTTCAATACAGCACCTTGGTGTGGAAAAGTTCCTGCCCAGACAAATACCATCATGAGGCCCTGCATTGTTCAATGCTCTATCGTGTTATCCTCACCAGAGTAGAGGATTTTGCTTTTGAGTCTGTTTGTCTGTCTGCATGCACATTATGTGCTCATGTAGGCCACAAATGCCACATCGTGGAAGCCAGCTGTATGACACGTTATCCTTTTTCAAAACTGAGTACCTCTCTAAAGTATTACGTTTAGAATGTGAGTCGACAAAGGATGTACTTTTTAAGTATGTGAGTATGTCTTTGAAGTATGTGTATTAAGAACGTGAGGCTCTCTATGAAATACGTATTATAAAAATATGTCCACGTCAGTATAAAATGTGTATATCTACAAAATACGCATGGAAGTATGTATGTCTATAAAATACATACAATTGGAACGTGAAGCGCGTTGCTGCGTCCACTTTCTGCCAGTACTCCAAGGGCCTCCATCTGGCCATCCCACATGCATATGCCTGGCCCCTCCCAATCTCCTTGAGATGCTGATCAAATTTCTACCACCACGGGGCACTTGGTCAGCCCAAGAGACCTGGTACCGAAGGAGTTAAATCTCGATCGAAGATGCCTGGTCAGAGTCCAAGTCTCACATCCATAGAGCAAGACTGGAAGCACCAAGGACCTGAAGACTCGGAATTTCTTCCTCCTGCATAGGTACTGACAGTGCCACACCCCATGATCCAGTGAATCCATGACTCCCCAGGTCTATTGACCTCTGGTTCACAGCCAGCAGAGACATGAATATCACTGCCAAGATATGTGAATCTCTCCGTGACCTCAACATCCTCACCACAAACAGGTACAGACAAGATAGCAGCATCCAAGATGTCATTGGAAGCCTGGATCTTAGTTTTGACCCAGGAAACCCATAATCCCAGGGCTCCAACTCCTCATTCAGCATTCCGAGAGCCCCCAAAATACTATCCAGAGCCTCCATAAAGATGACTGCATCATCTGTGAAATCAAGGTCAGAGATCTTGACATTTCCAATGAGGCACCACACCTCGATCTTTCCAACATCCTCCCGAGAATCTTGTCCTTACAAGTGCTGAAAAGTGTTGGGGATAGCGCACACCCTGTCAGACTCCAGTAACAACTGAAAATAAGTCAGAGATGGAATCGCCACATCTCGCAACACTCTCATTACCAGAGTACAGTTCAGAAATCAGATTGATCAGTTTTGGTAGCACCCTACGAAGACCAAGAATCCTCCAGAGGGAATCCCGATTCACCGAATCGAACACTTTGCAGATATCAACAGAGGCTGCAAGCAGCCCCTGCTGAAACTCTCATCTGCGTTCGGTGAGGTCCTGAAGAGCAAGGATATGGTAAATTGTTGATCGCTTTGGTGTAAAGCCTGAATGCTCTGGACGATGGTGGTCAAACAAACGATGGTGGTGAACCCTATCAGGGATTATCCGAGCAAAGACCTTGCCCCGCACTGAGAGCAGTGTCACCCTTCGGTAGTTGTTGCAGTCCTGGTGATCACCCTTCCCTTTGCAGAGAGGGACAACAATCCCCTTCTTCCAGTCCATTGTGATGATGCCTGTGATCCAAGCAGAGCACAGAAGTGCATGCAACGACATGAGTACAGCATTTCCACCAGCATTGAGAAGCTCAACATGGATGCCACAGATCCCAGGAGCTTTATCCCATTTCAACTGGTTCACCGCAGCCTGTGTTTCCACAAAAGAAGGTGGACTACAGTTGATTGGAGGGTCAGGAATAGGGATAGTAACACCCCTGACATCTCTCATCTATCTCAGCCTGGTAGAGCTGCTTGATGTAACCTGTTTGAGCACCCACTACCCTCCGCTATAACTACCATACACCGAGGGATGGGCTTGGAGGAAGGCAGGACACAAATTCCCCTGTAAGCCGGACAATAATTACCTGACCACAGATGATGCTCCACCCCCTCACAGATTCCTTGCACATTGGCCTTCTTGTCCACCCTCAGCACAAACAGTTTTACGCCTGAACTCCATGAACAGCTCAGCTCTGCCATTCCGTCTGGCTCTGTGACTCTGGTCAAAGGTATCTAGTGTCCCTTGAGAGACAAAATTCTTCTTCACCTTATGGTGAGTTCCAATACATCCACCGGCAACATCGAATGTGGTAGTCTTGAAGGAACTCCACAATGCTTCAGGATTCCCCAAAGATTCCACACCCCCCAAATCCCCACTCAGCCTGTTCACAAATTCCTCAGCTACTCTCTCATCCTTCAGCTTGCCAACATCCAGCCTTGGCTTGGATGGTACCATTCTCCTGGATTTAAGCTACAACTTCAGAGTTTCTACAACAAGCATGTGGTTGGTATTGAGGAACTGAGCACTTTGATAGACCCTGCAGTTCTGGATCATCCTCCAGCGACCATCAACGAGCACATGGTCAATCTCCTTTGCCACACCGCCAGTGTTGGAATACCAAGCCCAGTGATGAGCCTGTGGGCGCTGAAACCATGATCCAGCCACCCTAAGTCCACGACTTCTTGCAAAGTCAAGATACTTAGTGCAATTCTGGATCACAGTTGCAGACCTATGGGGGCCAGCACATGTTCCATGACCACCCATATCAGTGCCAGTTGATGCATTGAAATCTCCAAAGACTCGAAGAATATCTCGCCTGGGGCACTGATCAACCACAGACTCGAGCGTGGCATAGAATGCGTCCTTCACGGTGAGATCACTCGCCTCAGTCGGAGCATATACAGAGACCAGGGAAACGACACCTTAAGAGTGACGAATCTTTCATCTTATAATGTGCTCATTGACCAGTGTTACCTCAATTATATATCAATGGATTCTGCTTATTGGACACAGTGATAGCAACTTCTTTGGCATGGTAACCTTCAGAGCGACCAGACCAATAGTAGGTGTTATTACCCACGATTATCTCACCACTATCCGGTTTCTGAACCTCAGAGAGTGCTACAATACCGATGTCGAAATGCTTGAGCTCAGCTGATAACTGAGACAGGTGATCATCCTCTCTTAAGGATAGGGGATTCCAGGCACCCACCCAAAGGAACCACCTAACTTTAACCAAAGGAGACCGCCGTCTGGTGCACACCTCAGCACACTCCACCACACACCACCACAATCCGACCCAGGAAATTTCCCCATGCTTTTCCTCCTACCATTAAGGATGGGGGTCCTGAATGCTTTGCCCCAATCCTGTCATCCGGCGAGCTGCCCTGTGAAGGGCAACAACACAGGAGGGACTCATACGGAGTGGGTTTTCTGTTTTCTTTACGTTTGTGGATTTTGTGGAATGAAGTGTTTTACTGTGGCTCGACTGCAAATCCTGCCAACACCCTCCTAATAGAAAGTAACCCAACTGCAGGTGGATGTCCACAGACACAGTTGGGCACTAGATATGGATGACAGTTGGCTCACAAGGAGCTCCTCTTCCCTTTGACAGGTTTTGTTTTTAATCCTGCTGTGTGTCCATAACCATACCCCCTCCTCACCAGGAAACCGAGTGGGAGAGACAGTTTAGTCGCCGACAATCTGACCATGAAACAGGTTCGTACATGTTTACATGCTCCCTGTAACAAGTCACAGATCTAATCTGGCCTGACCTGACAACAGATACACAACCCAAAACCAAACAAACACCACACAGAACTAGTTCTGGTGAGGGTTTGCAATCTCTGATTGCTCTTTCACAAAAATTGAAGTTCATTGAAACATTAAACAAAAAACAATGTGAGGCTAATATACTGACAATAATATGAAAGAGAATCATTTGTTGCCGTACCTTCAGACTCAGAGCTTTTCAAGAGCAGACAAATAGTGAATGTATATCGGGGACAATACAAACTGGTGATATAGCAGTACTGTGAAAGGATGGAACGTAGGCTGCCATTGAACATCAGAGAGGGGAAGAAATATGGGACGAACCAGTGGAGGTGATTTGAATGCTTTGAACTTGTATGTGTCGAAAAATCACTGGATGCTGTGTTATTGAAAGTGACTTTAACCTGTTCAAGATGAGATGATTAGGAGGAAAAGCTTGTGAATGCAGTTAATTAGCAGTATAAGATCAATGAGTCACCAGGTTGTCACCATTTTTGGAGAGGAGTTTACCTTGCAGCTTGGCATGATGGAAAATGTGAATGATAGCAAATACTTACAGTATGCTTCAACTGGATTGAAAAGTGCATGGCGATCAATTACCGGAACCCTGACCCAGAGTCGGATATAGAAAACACTCCTGTAAGCTAACAAATACATGTTTTAACATGGAGCTTGCAAAAAAAAAAAATTAATCTAGTCTTCCATTTGGAACTTATCTTGTGCTCCCCATAAACATAAAACTCTTACCTTCTGACATCTGACATGATGGTGCAGAGGTCAAGTTTGAGTTCGATTCCAGGCAGGGTATTACATCAATGAGTCTGATATCCATCAGATGAACGTTAAGCTCGGATCCTCTTTTTCAGCATTAGTTGATGAACTATTAAGATCCCACTGCGTTTTGATGAAAAGTATGTAAGCAGACCGTATCATGGGCATCCTACCCTATTTCCAAACGAATGCTCTAAACTGCATGTGGCAAGTGATTTTTTTTTTGACACAAGGTTAAATTGCTTGCTATATCAGAGCTGCTGTGTAGGCAGAAACTCAACTAGTTTAAACAAATCCATGCACTCATGCGTTGGAATATCACATGTGAACGATCATCTTCCAGGATGAAGAGGAACCATTACGTTGTGACAAAAGAAGCCGAATAGGCCACTCTTTCTTTCTCTAATTAGATTTTTGGTTCAAGTACGTTTTCTTATACTGCTTGGTCTTGCATTTTACGGTAGACTTTCTTGAGATGCTTATATTTCAAAACTGGATTGAATGCAAGTCTACACATCAGTATTCTGTGTTGGGTGGAATTGCTCTTTATTTATGGTTGGTTTATTAATGTTTATAAGATATAAATTAGGAGTTTATTTTTTTGAGATTTGATTCTCCTATTTGGATTGGGCTCCTGCTGCTCAATGTATACCTTGAGACTGTAGCATTCTTCTTGAGAATCAGTCTTTTGAAGGAGAAGCCATCCTTTTGAAGAAGTTTCTCTTTAATTCTCTTCTTCAATATCCATAGCTTAATTAATATTATCTGCTTTAGAATTCTTTTGTTCTAAATGCTCTATTATAATTATTCCTTCATAATCACTAAAAGCAAAGATCATAACCTTCTCAGTTGATAATAACTTGGAAATTGCACTGAAGAGGGGAGTTGGCATAGCTTCCAGGCTATGCCTTGACTTTATAAATCAGGCTCAAAATTATGAAGTGTCATTTCTAGATCTGCAATATCTTTCTTTGTAATCTGTTCAAGATTTGCTGTTGTTGTCCAGTCTGGTCCCTTGTCAGCATTCTGGGGACTAATATTTCAGACATTATTTCCATGTCCTTATGCTTGCTCGAGATGGTGTCCACAATGGTGTGTGAAATGTATAGCCTCATAGCAACGGAGTGAGTACTTACCCAATGCGTAATCAAAATAATCTTTTCTTCATTCAATGTAGTTGCGCCATTGGTGCAGTGGCCAATAATATCATGGTAAGGAACTTAGAACATTTTTGGCCAGGGGTACCAGCACAATAATGGAGGAGTCTTTAACTCGCCTCTCGCCTCTAACTTGCCTCTAATCTGTGTAACCTGGGTTCAAATCCAGACCCAGTTATAAACTGCCATCCTGGTGCTTTACAGACAGGGTGATAAGTGTGTGTGCTGTCCCTTTGATGAATGTTAAATTGGTCATCCCGTTTGCAGGCATTGGTTAAACATCTCACGCTGTCCTCCATGAACAGTCGGCAAGCTATTGCCGGCACTCTGAACAAAATTCCAAATTCTTACTCTAACCTGTAGAGGGTATTGCATCAGTGACACAGCTGCACCCTCAGTCAGTGATTCTACCCCACAGTCATGTGCTGTATGTGAAACAAAGAAAACCTTGGGACCTTACTCATCCACCAGCAAATTCTGGTAGATATAATATTAACTTATTAACCATATGAGTTAGGATTTCCTGTTGTGTTTTGCCTTTTGTTGGCATGGGTCTTGCCAATTAAATTATGATGGTATATCTTTAAAAACTTTAAATATAATATAATGCACTTATTTTCAAACAACATAAACGAGTTATGCAGTGTGAGAACTTACAACTTCACATGAAAAGAGTTGCATTTTACAACACACAACAAAACGTTTTTTGCTCAAATAATTTTGGTTGCCATGTTTTGCATTCCCATTTGAGCAGGCAGCTCAACCTATTAGGATTGCAGGTTCAAATCTGAGATACTGTGCTGATATCATATAAAGGTAAAGTAATAATTACCTCTTCCTGAGAGATTCATGTCCAACCTCATTCAAGAACCTTAGATCACCGGAGAAAATAAAAACACACCGATTATATCTGGGTTGCTCAAACTATGGCAAAGGTTGCACACATTCTGTGTTATTTACATGACAAGGGAAAGGACGTAACATACTTGTGAACAGAGTGTTGGTGATTCAACCTTGGGGTTACCTGCACTCCCAGTAAATGATGCTACCCGCAGCCTCGTGCTTCTCACAAAAGAAGAACTTTGGGGTTAAAGCATCATCGTGTATGAGCTCAGACAGAACAGGCCATCTCAAGTTTTCTTTATTTTACAGCTGTGCATGTATGAGTATTAAGTTTTTGTACATGTGGATTTAAATTTTTGCCTCTGCCAACGAAGGTGGGTGGAGGTTATGTCTGCCCATCTGTTTGTCTGTGAGCAGGATATCTCAAAAAGTTATGGATGGATTTGGATGACATTTGGTGGACAGGTTGGACGTGTGACAAGATTAATTTCAACCTATTTTTGATGTATTTTTTCAACCAGCGGAGAGCCTTTTGTTGTTTCTCACCACTGTTAATAATGGAATGGTGCTGCAGAAGTATAAAACGATAGACAAAAGTGATTGCTGTTTTAATTGATTCTCTGGTTTAAGGAACTGCAGAACGATTGAGAAAAGAAACACATTGACCTATTCCAAAGGAAAACGATTTAACAGATTAATAGGGGAGGAATGGTGGGGGTGATGGGGCAAGTTTAATTTGCTTCAACGCAGCAGGAGACTTCATTATGAAGTTGATTTATATTTACACATGTTATATGTTTATTACCTCTGCCACTGAAGGTGAAGGAGGTTATGTTTTCACACCTTTATGTCTGTTTGTTATTTGCCGGAATCCTTCGGATTTCGGCAATTATGTTGGTCGGTTGTGTGTGTCATTCTGTCTATCTGTCTGTGTCTGTCTGTCTGACTGTCTGTTTGTTTGTGTGTTTGTTTACCCTGTCGTAGCCACACCGTTTCAGCGATCATGACCAAACTGGGTAGAAACGTCGGCCATGGTCCAACTTAGGGACTTGTCGTTTTTGGTGAATCTAGGTCAAAGGTCAAGGTCACAGAAAAACCGAAATTGTTATTTCCGCAATGACGTCCGCTAAAATGGTCTTATCGACTTTAAACCAAATCCAAAATGTGCATCTTCCAATTCTGCATCCAACCATATGTCTCATTGGGGTGTCACATCAACACCCTTCTTTGCAGTGGGGGGTCGAATGTCAGGGGGGTCGGGTCAATAATTTCAAATTGTGATAAAAACGCCATTTCAAGTCCGATTGACTTCCAAGTTATGATCATGACCAAACTAAGTGCTATAACTCATTAAACAGTAGCACTATCTACTTGTAAGAACCAAATTGATTTCCAGGATTTTTGTTTTTTCAGAGATCATGGAGATATTTCAGAGAGTTATTCCGGCAATCCCTTGCTCAACGAATAATTTCATTTGTTTGTTTGTGTGCAGGATATCTCAAAAAGTTGTGGACGGATCAGGATGAAATTTTGTGGACAGGTTTTGTGTGACAAAAGCAAACAGATAAGATTTTGGTGAAGATCCGGATCCGGATCTGGCGTTAGAATTTTTTTCGTGATTATTCAACAATCAGAGAAACCACCCAAAACGATATATTGCACGATATCTCAAAAAGTTGTGGACGGATTTGGATGAAACTTGGTGGACACATTGGATATTTGACAAGGAAGAAATGATTCAATTTTGGTGAAGATCCGAGTCCTGATCTGCATCTGAAATTTTTTTAAGTGATTCTTCACCATATAGAGATCAGGCGAAAAACGATATATAGCATGATATTTCAAAAAATGTATTGGACCAGAATACCAGATATGTTTTCGTGGATCAGGCATTGTGTGGTGGAGGTATGCACACTTCTATGCACATTATCCTTCTAGTTTCAATTGTGATGTGTTTATTTTTGGCTGATGACCACCTTCCTTGATATTTTCTCAAAGCCCTGAAACCAAACCCCAATATTCCCAAAGGAAATTGGTTTACACTAGCATGGTTTTGAATATCGCAGCATTTTCCAGGGACATAACTCCCATGTTATTTAAGGGTTTACTGCATATCATGATGTTTCAAAAAGTTATGGACAGATTTTACCAAAACTTGGTGGATGAGTTTTGTATGTGACAAGAACAAGCCAATTTGGTTCTGGTTGAGGTCTGGATCGAGATACGGCCTATCAGTGGGATACAAAACATAAACTTTTCAACCTGGTGGAGGTGTGTGCTCTACCGAGTACCATTGTAGTTGTTTTTGTTGTTGTTTGAAACAATATTTATACTTCACATCTGCCTGTGATGTTAGTTATTCTGTGATATTTTAATTATATCGATGAAAAAAGCTTTTTAAACTGTGAAAGGTTGAGGGGGTGCTGAATAAAACTTGGTCCTGAATGAAGAATGCTTAGATGCTGGCAATTTTGCAGTCATCATATTCATAAGACAAATCAAGTTCGATCATGAGGCCCAGAAGATCAGTGGAATGCCCTTTCTCCCAAAGTTTATCATGAAATAAGATTAAAGGATTAACAAGGTATTAAGTAGTCTGAATGAATTTTAAAAAGGGTTGAATGTTATGTTTCAGGTTTTACAATTGCTTTGCAGTCAGTTGTTAACCTCCGCCATCGAAGATGGACGGAGGTTACTGTTTTCACCCCTGTTTGTTTGTTTGTTTGTTTGTTTGTGAACAGTATTACGGAAAAACTCCTGGACGGATTTCGACGAAACTTGGTGGGGGGGATTAGTTATGGTCCAAGGATCATGCCATTAAATTTTGGACTTGGTCAAAAATCCAATATGGCCGCTATGGCGGCCATTTGAAAAAACATTTGAGTTTTTGTTTTTGCATTTCTACATGTTTTAAGTGATTTCCAACGCCCCCCCCCAAAAAAACATAAAATTGTTAGAGAAAAAAAAACAAAATTTTGCAACTTTTTTTCAAAAAAAATTTCGATTTTATTTTTTTTGCATTTCTACATGTTTTCAGTGATTTTCAACAAAAAACATGCTAAAATTATAATTGTGGCTGATTTTGGAACTTCAGATGGATATACCCATGTAAAATCAATTTCTGTCTCAAGGAATCTAGTTATGACGAATGAATTGAGTATGTAAAAGAGAAAGTTGCAAACTATAACTCTGTGAGCACTGTTGACGTCCAATTGAATGAATAGGATATCAGGTTCACTTGAGTGACCTAGCAGTTTTGGCGGCGGAGGTTTTGCACTCTACCGAGTGCTCCCCTCTCTAGTTTTCTTATTGTTTTGCAAGTTAAGTCATATTTTTGAAATCATCCATGTTTTGGTTTGTTAAAATAATAAGCAAACAGACCAAAGCAGGTCTGGAGAAATATTTGAGAAGTAAAATGAGCATAACTGTTGATCGACTCAGCTTCCTTTTAAGCAGCCTTCTAAACGAGGAAGACTTCTGAGATTTTTCCATCAAAACGTCAAATAAGTGCAAGGAACCAGAGAAACATTGCTTGTAATATGTTGAGTAAATTTCTGGCAACACAGAGCAAAGACTGATTCAAACACAGTCATCATGTATATATCCTAGGGGCCTGAGTTCAAATCCCGCTCAGCGGTTGAATTAATAACAGGTGGGGTTAACTCGGCCTGTCAATCTTCAGAGGTCGGCAAAATGAGTGCCAGCATGCTGGTATACCGTATCGGAGTGGTGACCCATCCAGGATTGTGCCCAATATCCAAGGAGACTGCTGAGGCAGCACCAACGCTCTGCACAGAGTATGGTCCCAATCTCCTCCTCCTTCATTATGTATATGGCACCACCACTTATTTCACGTTGATTTTGTTTGTTATTTTCTTTTTTGATATTGAACTCATTCTAAGAGATGTGTGCATAAAAAATTAGAAAGAGTTCTGCTACATAATTGAAGGGTATAAACAAAATCAAATCCAGGGATGCAAGAAGGTACAAAGACACTTCTTCTATTTTGTTGTGTGCAAAGTCAAGGTGTGCTCATAAGCACCACAGAAGTGTTAGAACACTGAACGGATCAGGATGCAACAGAACAAAAGGAACAAACAGTAGAGAGAGAGAGGGGGGTGGGGGGGAACACCTACCACAAGGTTGAAGGACAAAATAAGGGATGTGGGGAGGAATGAGGGGTAGAGGAGCATGTAGAGGAGGGGTGGACAAGATGGATACAGAAGGAAACTCTGGAAGGAAAAACTGGAAATATGAAAGTAGGTGGGTTGGGGAGAGGGAGGGCAGTGATGGGTTAACGGTCATAAAAAAGATCATGGTTGTGGATGGAGGATGATCTGAGATGGTGGTGAACAGCTGTCCTTAAGACTTGGAGAGAAGAATGAAATTGAAACGAATGTGCAAGTTGGTTCGACAGGTGGGAAATAAAATAAACGAATGAGTGGAGGGTTGTTTTGTATATAGTCAAGGGTCGTGGAAGAGCTAGAACACTGAATGGATTAGGATGTTCCATAGAACAAATAAAACAGCATAGGGAGAGGGGAAATACAAACATCAGATTTGAAGGACAAAAATAGAGAGAGACCTGGACAAATAATGGGTACTAGACGACCCGTGAACCCGTTGGCTTCCCGTTGTGACAGAGATTGATTTAAAAAATCATAAAAAAACAAAGATAGCTCCAGCGAACTATACCACTGAGGTTGTTTGCATTGATCGAATTCTCCCAAAGAGTACTTGACTGAATCGGGAATTTATTTTTGAATAATTTTTTTCGTTGCCCGATTTTAACGAAACTTGATACTGCACACCGCAGTCGAATGGTGGGTAAGGTGGCACTAAAATATTTGTGCTACCGTGTACCTTTTTGGCTGCATTACAGGAATATACATATATATACACAAGATGAGAGTTTTAGTTATATATAGATGGGGAGGAATGAGGGGTAAGTGAAGATTATTGAGTTGTGATTCTGGATTTTAGGAGTTTCACTGCAGATGCAACTGCCATAGGTGTATTCCTATCTTGTATGCAGCATGCGGTTGCTGAAAAGTATCATTGTTACAGAGTGTGGCTGTTCTTCTGAAGTGGTGCACCTCGTCGGTTATGGGAAGAACTTCTTTGGAATCTAGCTCTGATGCCGACAATGCTCACCTGTTATTTCCTGAAAGATACCATACGATTTTTAATGACTACCAGTGATTCATAGCAGATTGGTCCCCAATTAACATCTATCTGAGGGGATGGCAAACTTTGCGATGTAGCAATTCAACAGAGTCTGGCCGATAATCAAACCCAGAAGAGATTGCTCCAATCTTGGTACACTCACTCTGCACCATCTTATCAGGACACAAAGGACCTTGAGATACAGGAAGAGCTCAATCAGACCATCACACCACTGAAGCAGCTGCATCTTATTCACTTCGCTTGCTTTACTTATAACATCTGTGTCTCAGTTCTCAAACTTTTTGCACATATGAAACATCCACATCTACCATATTCCTCAACTAACTTCATGAAATAGCCTTGCTCTATCTTATTTAAATCATTATTTCAGAGATATATGCTTTACGAAGGAAATAAATCTGCCTTAATAATCACAGTCGATACGTATTCTCTTCATAGCTTCACAAGTTTAGAATATATATTTAGCTCCATTTTCTTTTTAAGGCTGATTTATTTCATTGCTTTTATCAACATTTATTTCAGTAATTGCCGTATAAACTGACTTTGTAAAGATCACGTAGTATTTGCTGAAATCTTATGAGATATTGTGAATGAGACAAAGATGACAACATTCGTTCTTCTGTTTTTAAGCAGAAAATACTCGAACACGTTAGAGTTCTAATTGTTTGACTGATAAGAACGAGCCCAATAAATCTCCAGAAAACGTATTTTCCTATCCTGAATGCCAAAAGATTTCCACAATGAAGAGAGAACTTGCAGTGAAATGGCTGCACATGCTCAGGACCGAATATAATGTGATGCAGTTTAACTTTGGCCTTATGGGAAATATACTTTTTATCCCTCTACTCTCATGTACTTTTAGTTGCAGTTCACAAGACACCATTCGCTTTATCCCCATGTGACCCACATTGTTAAGTTTTTCTTGGTTTCTATTGATCCGCTGCAATCATTATCCTCAATGACTGGCCATATTTTCCAAGCAACCAAACACAAATAATAATTTGCACGATGTGCACAACAAAATATAACTGGGCAACACATGTCACACACATCCTCTGGCTTGTCAGAAAAGTGGTACCCTGCGAGAAGATGTCTGCATTGGAAAAATATATACATTTAAATTTTTTTTTGCAGCAAATTAAAAATGTATTTAATCAATCAAAATATGATTATGTACATATGTCATGGATAAGTATTGGAGCAGTGGTCAAATTTGTTATTATTGCAATATCTATGTATTACTAAAACTCTCATCTTGAATGTATGTTCCCAAAATACAGCCAAAACAGAACGCGGTAGCGCAAAAATTTTAGGGCCACCTTACCATTCTCCTGTGGTGTGCAGTATCAAGTTTCGTTCAAATCGGGCAACAAAAAACATTATTAAAAAAATCAATTCCCTATTCAGTCAAGTACTCTTTGGGATTATTTGATCAATGCAAACAACCTCAGTGGTATAGTTCGCTGGAGCTATCTTTTTTTTTCTTCAAATGATTTAGTAAAAAAATCTCAAACATTTAGTATAGACAAAGAACGATTTTTTTTAAGCATAAAATAAACATCGCCATTTTGATCTCATACTTCCGTGTTCGTTAATAAATAAAAATTGTGTTTTGACGCGTGCTTCGTTGAACGATGGCTCTTTATTTAAATGCTCAAATTTTCTTCAAGTTAAAGTTTGACCACTAAATAATATTAAAATTTTGTGTCTTTTTGCTTTTTCATCAATCGCTGTCACAACAGGAACCTAACGGGTTCACGGGTCGTCGAGTACTCAATAAATTTGGATTTGAGATCAAAAGATGAATATGAGGCAAGAGTAGAGAAGGTCAGCTTTTATGTATTGGTATTCCTATGCATATATGTTTTACCATTGTAGAACAATAGCACTTTTTATGTTTATTCCCCCCCATTTTAGGTAAGCATAAGTATTGGAACAGATTACCTTAAAGTAAATTAAAATAATTCCTCTGTAGTAGTTAGTATGTGGTTGCATATCCCATGCATGCAATAACTGTATCGAGCCTGTGACCCATTGACAGCCCCGAACTCTTGGTATCTTCCTTTGAGATGCTTTGCCAAGCCTTTACTGCAGCCATTTTCAGTTGTTTGTTTTGGGAGATTTCTGACTTTAGTCTTCTCTTCAACAAGTGAAACGTATGCTCCATTTGATTTAAGTTACGAGATTGACTTGGCCAGAACAAAAACTTTCCACTGTTCATCCCTAATGAATTCCTTGGTTGCGTTGGCAGTGTGTTTTGGATCATTGTGTTGTTGCATGAGTTTGGAGTAGTTTGGAGATGAAGCGCCACCCAATGAGTTTGGAGGGATTTTTTTGTACATAAGCAGATAAGATATTTCTGTCCACTTCCAAATTCATTCTGTTGCCACCATCATTAGTTATATCATCAATGAAGATGAGTGAGCCAGTTCCAAAGGCAGCTATGCAAGTCGAAGTGATGACACCACCTCCATCATGCTTCACACATGAGGTAGTATGCTTTATCACATGCAGTTCCTTCCTTTCTCCACACTTTCATCTTTCCATTGCTTTGGTTGAGGTATATCTTAGTCTCATCTCTCCATGAAACTTTGTTCCAGAATGCGACTGACTCACCTCTCTTTCTTGGCAAATTTTCATCCGGCCTTTTCTATTTTGGTGCTGATGAGATGTTTGCATATTGTCGTGTAACCTTTGTAATTCTCCTGTTGAAGTCTCTTTCAAAAGGTTGATTGTGATACTTTCACCCCTGCACTCTGGAGGTTGTTACTAATTTCACAGACAGTTGTTTTAGGGTTTTTCTTCACACTTCTGATGTTTCTGTCTTCAACTCCAATTGTTTTCCTTGGTCCACCTGGACGTTTCTTTCTTTTTTCATTCTTTTTATTTCTTTTTCTTGGTTTCCAAATTGTTGCATCTGCTGTACCCAATTTTTGTGCTGTGGTTCTAATTTAATTATTCTTTTATTTCAGCTTCCAAGTTGGTTGCTTTTCTTTAATGCAGTTATCTGGTCTTCACGTTGGTTTTTGTGTACTGACAACAAAGGCAGAGTCCAAAGGCAAGAGCAAAGCCTAAAGATCAAGATTGGACATTCACAGCTCAATATGTGAACAATCAATGCAACAAACCTGTTGTTGGCTTAATGGTTAAGATGGGTGGTTTAAGATCTTATGTCTTGAGTTTGAGCCCCTGCCGGCTGATGAATTAACACCAGGTGGGGTTGACTCAGCCTGTCATCCTTCTGAAGTCGGCAAAATGAGTATCAGTGTACTAGTAATAGAGGGCACTGCATTAGCGGCACAGCTCTGCCCCCAGAAAATGAGGCGACCAGCAGCTACATTCTGCACATGATGGCTAGCTATCAATGCAACAAGAAACACCTGTCAGTCATTTGTTCCAATACTTATGTGCACGGAAAATGGGGGACTAAACACAAAAACTGTTATTATTCCACAAAGATAAAACATACATGCATAGAAATACCAAGAAATAAAATTTTACCTTCCATACTCTTGCCACATATTCATATTTTAATATGAAATCCAAATTTCTTGAGTATATTGGAATAATAACAAATTTGACTTCACGGTTTCAATACTTATGGAGGGCACTGTATGTGTGGAATCCAGACAAATGTGGTCTCATTTAGTCTTCAGTTCAGTGGTCTTATGTGGTCTTAAGATCTCCTTTGGTCTGGCATGATAACCCAGAGGTATGCACAATAATCTCTGAACTGTCTAGCTTGGGTTTGAATCTCGGCCCAGCTCTAAACTGTCATCCTCGAGTTTCACAGACAGGCTGATTCATCAATATGTGCATTATCCTCGGATGGATGTTAAACTAGTGTGTTCTTTCTTCTGGCATCAGTTAGTAGACACTGAAGATCCTGCTGCGTCCTTTGGGAATAGTTGGAGAGCTGTCGCCGGCATCTTGGCCAACTTCAAAATTCCTGCTCTGACTACCACTAGGAAGGCAACCACAAATCAACAAGTATAATCTTTGCCGGATGTCTGCTTTGGTAGCTCATTGAACTTTCCTTCGGGAAAAGCACCTGAAAGAAAATGTCTCCTTCAATGTAAGAGACATGCATAAAGGTGCAGAATATTGAATCTCCCTCCATACCCCTATATTCCTCATACAGTACCTTTCACTCTCCCTATCCTATTCCAATTTGCTCTAACTCTCTAATTTTATTCTCCCACATGTCTCGATTGTGTAGATAAAAAACCCTTTCCATCTCAAATAATTTTTCCACATTTCAGCACTTCCTTCACCCTTTGTTTACGTAATCTGTAGTTTGTGAATTTTGTGAAAATTTGTGAAATTTGTGAAAAACTCTAATTTGTGAAACACTAATTGATCTAGCATGTTAAGAAAATCATGTCACTTTCCAGTACTACAGTCTACTTTTTGCGCTTAGTTCCGTCCACGTAGTGGTGCAGTCCAAAGATGAAAGTCCAAAATGTCATGTCACAACCCGATTGTGCTGCAAAGCACACGGAATATGCGATTGATAGCAATTCTGGCAGAACATGAAAATAATTACATATATTGCTTATTTTTCATGAGTGAAACCACTGGGAAGAATACCTTCTATGCTACGAGGCAACCTGTTTATACATGTGATAAATCTCCTTGCATATCATAATGCAACAATTGAAAAATAGATTTTGACTCATTAAATTGATTTCAAAAGAGTAAATAAGCTGTTTGGAAACGTTGAATCAAAGCTAATCCTGACCATCTGCTCTAGTTTGCTCGTGGGAATGCCAATGATCTAACCACGAATGATCCCCAACAGCTCATTAATGAGCAATAACTTTGGTGAACTCCTGTGCGAGAGAAATCTGACATTTGGAAGGTTTTAAGTAGCCTGTTGTGTTTGGGGGAAGAAAGTAAGAGAGTAAGGCAGGTGGCAAATCGTTGCTACTGTGATTATTTCCACAGACCTCCTGTCCAAGTGTAGGTGTCGAAGCCTTGGAGCAGAAAATTGGGAAAGCGATGGTAAATGGGATGAAATTTCGCACTGGAATGCATATTTGGAACATCCTAGCTCATATATAGACTGAATGCCCACTCGCACTTCGGTGTTCAGGAATGCTCCTCTCGCTGCGTTTTCATCATTCTGCATGGATATTCAACCTTTTATAAGCTGGTCTCTTATCTTAGTGCGATTTGATTAAGCCAAAGAGCAGAGTGAGGAGCTGTTCTGCCTTGCAAACTTGTTGAATTTGCTGCAGTAGGCATCGTTTCAAGAATAAAATTGAATTTTTGTTGGTATTTAGGACAATGCAGCCAATATATTACACAAGCATCAACATTTCTGGATAATGAATCTTATTATTTGCAGTCGCCTGTTTTGTGTGGCCACACTTTAAAGTTTCAGTCAGCTTTTTATGCAGCCACATTTTCCCTCACACAATGGAAAAACGATTGTCCTTAAATGGCATTTCAAACCACCCCGCAATCTCGTATATCACTTTTACCATTCTTTGCTCCCTTCGTTCTCTCCCATCCTCCTCTTTTCCCAATCATGTTTTGCTTTTCTCCTCCCAACTCTGAAACTTCACTACCATTCCGTTCACATTTCCAAGTTGGATTTTTTACTTAGGATTATTTTTCTAAATTTGACCAGCACCGCATTTTTAACTTTTATCTCTTGTATCCCCTTCTCTTTTAAGACTCTCTCTTCTTCCAATTCTTGCTTCAACCATTCCTACTGTGTGGTTATTTGTGCAAGGGATGTGGCATATCGGAACTGGAAAAACTTTTCTTCCTCCGACTCACGTTATGCTTTCATCTCTGTCCGAAATACTACTATTGATTTGCAATTGGTCGCTGGCTTTGAAACAAATACAAATTATTATTATGGACCCCAGGCATCACAAACCTACATATATCGAACAAAGTTTCAACTGGATCACCTACAGTAACTGCCATTAGAGCATTTAAATTGCATCAGATGTGGCAATAAATGCGAATTTTTGCTCCCAGCTTGCCAACTCAATGATAGAACACGCCATTTGCATTATCGCTGCTTCCATCCCTACCTAGTTTAGAACCCCGTGCGGACCAGGCAACTTGCTAGTCATTGCAAATATGTTATTCGTGAGGCAGGCATTCCTTTATCTAAAGAAAGTGTGGCAACCTCTTCTTCTTTAACTTATAGGTCTGTGTGGTCCTGAGCCAAAAGTATCTCTATGGTGCATTAACTTTCATTTGCTTTTCTGTTCCGATGATATCATAGTTGTTTCTTCTTCTGACAAACAACAATTTTTGGTTCACATTTCTCCCCTAACTAGCATGTAAGACCTTTCGTTTCGCTAATGGGAATTCCAAACTTGGCTGCGATGGCTCATCTATGGGGAAAGAACAAGAAAGGATTCCTGGGAGATCCTGGTCTCTGTGCGGGGATAACCAGCATCGCAAGTTAACGTTTACAGTTTCGCCACATGTACTGTGCTCACGTACCTATACACAAACCGTGACTTTATTTATTTATCGATTTATTTTGTGTCAGAAACCTTCCGAGGAGTTCCCTGAATCCACTGTTGTTGGTTGCATTGAAATCTGTTAATCCGTTCTCAAGTTTACAAAAAAGGATTCCTGGGAGATCCTGCCATCCATGGGGATAACCAGCGTCGCAAGTTGGCATTTGCAGCTTCACCATGTGTGCCCAGGTATCCCCACACACAAACTGCCCTTTATTTATTTATGTTTTTGCATCACACATCTTCCTGGGAGTTCCCTGAATCCACCGTCGTTGGTTTCATTGAAATCCGGAAATCCGTTCTCAAGTTATAGCATGGAAAACAGACAGATTTGGCTCCTTTCATAACATAGAACCACATCGGATGACTCTAACATTCCAACACTCCCTGATGCACCTCTCACAAATCGTATGCCTCTCCCTGTAATATATTTTCATACAGTCAAAAATTACCTCTTTCTCTGCACACAAGCACGGTGTATGGACTAGATGTCATTTCTCTTCGTACATTGAATGAGTGGGCTTCAGAACTTGCACCTGTGCTTGCTCATTTATTGTGCTTCTGTTTAAAAACCAAAACCTTTCCTCTTTCCTGGAAACATGCATTAGCACAACCTATTCTAAAGAAGTGTAATCATTGAAACCCTTCCAACTACCATCCATCCTACTACTCTGACTTCAACTGTTTCTAAAGTCATTGAATGATTTTCAATTCCTCAAGCATCTTGAATCTCAATCTTTTCTCTGACCAACAGTCTGATTTTTGCAAGGTGGGTTCTACTGGAGATATCCTTTCCTCCATTACAAATGTCTGGTCTTCTTCTTTGATAAATTTTGGGGAATCCTTTTTTGTCACTCTTGATATCTCAAAAGCTTTTGACCTTGTGGAACTGGGGTCTGATCTCCAGGCTCCACTCTTTCAGCATTCCCCCTTCACCCTACTCTCTCATATGTAGCTTTCTCTCCAGCTGTTCTGTGTCCGTAATTGTTGATACCAACAGTGGTGCCCCTCAGGGTTCTGTCCTGTCTGCTATGCTCTTCCTTCTTTCATCAATGATCTTCTTTCTTTTTATCAATGATCTTCTTTCTTGTACAAATAACCAAATTCATTTGTAAGCTGATTACTCAACATTACATTCCTCTACATTCTTCACATCTGTTCCATCTTCTCTTGCTTGATTTTTCATCTCATTTCATCACAACTACCTCTATAAATTCAGATTGGACAGGATTTCTCATTGGGGAAAATGTAACCAAATTCAGTGTCATGCCTCTAAAACTCAGTTCCTTCCTATTTCTTTTTCGATAACTCCTCTCAACTTTCCCATCTCCTTTGGAGGCCCTAAAATATTACCACTCAATACAGTAAACATACTTGTTTACTTTTTTCTAAATATACTTGAAAACATGTTTTTCGATTCTTTTTTTTCACAATTCTCTTTACTCACTCTAATTCTTGCTTTTTCTTCACTTTTATCTTATACTCTATATTCCTCTCTTTCTTTATCTAGCTCTCTAAGGAGAAGTGAATTCTTGCAGAAAATTCTTTGTAAGGCTCACTTGGCTGAATCTGGATGGATTTGAGGGTGGTGGAGTAGTGGCTGAAACAGAAGCCTGGTGTTGGCTTAGTGGTTGGGCTGGTGGCTTGGGATCCTAGGGTCCTGAGTTCAAGCCCCGTTGGGCCGCTGAATACACCAGGAGGTTGACTCAGCTTGTCATCCTTCCAAGGTCTGCAAAATGAGTACCAGTGCATTGGTAAGGGGGACACTGCATCAGTGGCATAGCCGCGTCCCAACCAATGGTGCAACCAGCAGCCACAGGCTGCACGAGAGAGAGAGAGAGAGAGAGAGAGAGAGAGAGAGAGAGAGAGAGAGAGAGAGAGAGAGAGAGAGAGAGAGAGAGAGAGAGAGAGAGAGAGAGAGAGAGAGAGAGAGAGAGAGAGAGAGAGAGAGAGAGAGAGAGAGAGAGAGAGAGAGAGACAGACACTGAGAGAGAGAGAGAGAGAGAGAGAGAGAGAGAGAGAGAGAGAGAGAGAGAGAGAGAGAGACAGACACTGAGACACTGAGACTGATAGGCTGAAACCCGAATCCTATCCAAGTTCCTCCTGATGACTCTATCTTTGCTCTTTATTTCTTCAGGTTCCTTCTTGGTCTTCCGTTTCATTGGTATTACTGTATCATCAAATCTATCTTGGAAAACCCATTTGCATTATCTTGGAAACTCTCGAAGAAACTGAGAGTAATGTTTCGATATCAAATATTATTCTTGTCTGTACAGTTCCGATTATATAAAGGATAGATTCACCTTTTTATAGAGTACTGTTCTCACATCTGAGGAGGTTCCAGTTCTACTTACTTGACAGAGTCAAGTCTAAAATAATCCGTCTCATCAATTCTCTTCCAATCTGACCCGAAAACTCGACCTGCTTGAATATGCTGTAATGTTGGCTCCCTTTCCTTTTTCTATAGATATTACTTCGGTTTCTGCTTCGAAGTAAAATGTGCTTGTATCCCTTCACCATTAGCTGGACCATAAAACACTTGGCAAGACACTACATCACATGATTATTGTGTGATCAATGGCAACTCGAGGGTGGGCCATCACGATGTTTGTTTCTTTTGTTTCACCGCTAAGCTCTACTATTCTTTACCTTCTCATGTCTTTCGTAACAGTTATAACCGATATCTTTTCAAAAGGCAGGTTTTTCCCCTTCCTGAAAAAAAAACTCAGATAATTTGTCCCGTACCGGTTTCACTGGAGGGGATTAAAGGTTTGCTCTTCGTCTATCTGTCCATCTGTCTGTCTGTCCATCCCACCTGGTTTTTCAGAATTTTTCCCCATACCCTGTAACATATTCAACTGAAGCTTTGTATATGGCTGTATTTATAATAAGTTACAGAACAAGTTCGAGTTTCATGGAATTTCATCAATTTTTCAGAGTTATGCTTTTTTTGGACTTAGAAAATATCTCATCGGTACGGGTCATATATCGTAAAGCAATTATCGCTCTTGTTTTTTTGTTCTTTTCACTATATCTCTCCTGTTCTTTATTATTTCATTTAAGGCCTTGATGAAGACTATACAGTCTGTGACTGTAGCATTTAACGTTAAAAATTTTTTTATCATAGATTAAGGTGGGACAAGATGCTGCTGTCTAAAGAGGTTAAAGAGAATGCACCCCCACACCACTTCCTCCCAAACCCCTGTATAACTTCATTGGTCCTGGTTATATGTTCAATATCTGGAACATCAGCACCAGACAACATTCTGGCTGAAGGTATAGCTTGCAATTGCAAATGAAAGATCTTCATTATGCTGAACAAAAGGACCAATGAGGATGTATATCTATTAGGAGAGATGAGGGGGGTGCATCTTTGTCCAACTTTTCTCACCAGGGGAATCTTTCCCCACATTGCACTATATTTTATCTGTTTTCAATTTTTGAAATTTTATTTTGCAACTGTTCTTGAAGGAATGTGTATATGCACATGTATTGGCATGTGCACAGAGTTTAAATTCATGCTCCAAAGCAGGTGTTGCTTGAGAATCTCCAAAAATTATGACCACATGGGGCCTTTTTACAAGGAAATTATGTGCAGGAGGAGGCCATTCGGCCCATCATGCCTGTGCCACACCAATACTACATTTAATAAATCCGTCAATATCTGGGGCCTTGCCCCAGACAGCTGAGTCATTACAGTGTAATGGTATCAAATGCAGTAGATTTACCAGTCCTTTTTGTACCCATTTCACACTCCCAAATTTCAGAGGTATCTCGGAGGTAAATCGGATTCTACTCCAATGCTACCTCCGTAAATTCAGAGCTTTCCCTCTACACTTTTGCTCCCCGGGGAAGGAATTTTTTTTTGGCCCAATACGTTGGTGTATCTTAACTCTGCTCATGACCAGGGTTATCTCGGAGGTAACACTGTACCCCAGGGTATTAAACGTCATGTTAAGTGAGTGGGGTTTATTTAAGTGTGCGGTAACATTTCTAAAAAGGTTCACGTAATAATGTGTGGTCAAAGGTTAAATGCATTATTTGCTGGAGCTGGCTCGACATTGTAGTATGTTGGTCATCAAAGCCATGGTAAACACAAGCACAAAAACAAGCCACTGCTGGCTTTGGCAAGCCTCAAACGGCAGTCTAAGTCTTTTTAATCTTCAAAGCTGTTGACAGCCTTGCTTTCTCTGGCTAAACCATAAACTCCATCACCAAATCTGAAAAATCAAGAGAAAAATGGAAAGCAGAGCTTTGAGGATGGGTGCCATTTTGTATGTTGCGACAGCAACTGCACATTATCTATGTTGTGACAGTACACTGTAAAGCAAAGCATTGTGGGTCCAACTTGATTCACAGGACGGTAATCACGAACATATAGTTGGAAAAGGCACTGAAATACCCCAGGGAAGCCTGTCCCAGGTTAAGCAAACCACGGGGTTAGCAAAACCAGTGTGAAAGGGATGGACGGGTAAAGAGCTGCAGGGGTATGGAGTGAGAGGTTGGCGAGTACAGTCACCTGATACCATCTTCATCTTCATGGGTGCTGCCATCTTGGATTTCCTATCATCATGACAGGACATGTCAATTTCGAATGACCTTGCTTTTGCTTGTATTTATCCTAAGAATAGTTGTTATATTTTCAGGGTTGTATTTTCACACTTGGGAGATCGTGATGTTGATTTCTCCCAGTGGTGGATCTCCCACCCACCAGAGAAAACTCGGAGTGTAGCTCTCCTTGAATGATGCGGCTGCCAAATTCAGCAGGAAAAGGTGTGGAGGCAGATGTGTTCAAAGCCAGAAGGAATGGAGACGGGAGAGGAACCAGAGAGGATGAGAAAAAGGGGGGATGCCAATGACGTGAGAAAGCCAAACGCAACTTGACAACTTGTCCAAGCAGGGTATCTGGGTGGCACTGGGGACCTTGAGGCCTCTTGTGCCCCAGCTGCACAAGATACCGTACTCATTGGTACCCTCAACTGCTGTGCACTAAAAGTGCACTGGAGATGTGGAATGCCCAACAATATGACTTTAGACCACCTCATGGTTCAAGAATTATCCAATGTTACAAGAGAAAGTCAACAACAATAAGACCTTGGCAAAGGATCAACCTTAATCTTCACCTCGACTAATTATTTCAGACATGGCAGTGTAGGAGTCCAAGTTAGTCCTCGTCTACACCAACATGTGATTTGTCAGACATTGTCACGTTCTGTTCTTTGTGTTGACATCAAGCTCACAACAAGAAACACACCTGTTTTGCATATATGGACCACTTCAAATCATCTGGAAGACTCTGTGGACTTCTTAGACTGTCTGTAGGTTGAAATTGACAGGGTGCATGGAAGCAACACCACCCCTGTTCTCAGAGATCTGAATGTGTTTCCAAGGAAATCCGCCCGAGAAACGTTTGTCCACCCACATGCATGTGATAATGCAAACACAGACACCCTTTGTGATTTTGTACAACGACATGATCTTGTTTCTGTTAACACCACCTTCATGAAATCAGAATTCCACCTTGTTACCTTTATTGGATGCAAGAGATTGAGAGGAAACCAAGATCAAATCAACCAAAATGCCACCACAAGGCTCGCAACATCCTGATTTGACATCGGTAATCGAATCATATCTCAACCTATGACACGATGAGAGTTTGTGCTTCATGATTTATCAGAAACGACCGCATTTCACTGTGAAACTGAAAAACCCTTTGTTCAAACAACTAAAAGTAAAATCTCGGTGACACTTAATTTGATGGCTGCAGAAAAGGGGCAATCCACACTGATATTCAAAAGCGTTTAATGTAGTGCTGCGAATATGATTGACCTGGAATATGTCCTGGGCCCAACATACAAGGACAAACCTATGGCCATTCAAGCAGCTGCTGAACAGACTATCCCACTCGTGAAGAAATGTCAAGAATGCCACTGGTTTGGGATGAGGATCCTGAAGTCACTCGAGCCCGGATATGATAGGAGAACCTGTGTCAATTGCGGAGAGACCAAGAAGCAGATGCAGCCACTCTGAGCCTTGCTACAGTCTATGTGGAGAGACCGAAAGTGGCTGTTGATGCACTGAGCCATGTGTTGCGAGTACAGAGACTGAAACTAGCTTGACATATTATCTGATTTGGGGGTTATTACAACCAAACCCCTCCAGCAAGTGTTGACCTGGTGTCCCATGCAGTGGTTATGTCACAGTCGAGGATGCACTATGACTTATCTCGACAGGCTCCTGTCATAATGTGACACCCAGATCAGATCTTGACAGTGCAGCACTTTCGACGACTTGCCAAAAATAAAGATCTGATGTCCCAACAATCAAGTCTTATCCATATTTTGTACTTTTACTTACCATGACCAGAGTTTGCAATGCGATTTATTGTTATTATTATTATTATTATTATTATTATTATTATTATTATTATCAAAAGATGGCAGAGGTACTGTTTATATCATTGATTTGAAATGACAAGAGGCCATTTCCTCAAAGAAGAAGACAGGAAGTTCAATTCGAGATTTGTAAAATTTGGAGGCAGCTGAAAGACAATATTATCTCATTGACTGAGCTGTCAGATGCCACCATTAAAAAAAAACAACAAAAAACATGCAGCATGGAAGCTGATCGAAATTATAAAAATGCAACATTGCTCTCATTCACAGTCACATGTTTTTTAGGGTTAGCATCAGGCAAAGCATTAACGGAGCATTACAGGTGTTGGGAGGAGGTGCTGGGTGGGAAGCGAGTGTGTCAAGAGACAACTAAAAAGAGTCGTATTTTTTGTACAGCCCATTTGTGTCCAACCTGTCCCAATGATCCAAAAGGGGGCGTCTCAATGCAAAGTATTTAATACAATAATTTTCGTCATAAAATTTCACCAACGGATAGAGCAACATTTACAAGGGCACTCAGTGGAGCGCATACCTCTGCCACGCAATGCCTGATCCAATGAAACATATCGATCCCAATAACTTTTTGACATATTATGCTATATATTGTGTTTGGCCCCATCTCTCAATGGTGAAGAAACACTTAAAAAATTCGAGAAGCCGGATCCGGATCCAGATCTTCACCAAAATCTAATCAGTTCGTCCTTGTTACACATCGAACCTGTCCACCAAATTTCCTCTGGATCCATTCACAACTTTTTGAGATATCGTGATATATACATGTGTGTGTGTGTGTGTGTATATATATATATATATATATATATATATATATATATATATATATATATATATATATATATATATATATATATATATATATATATATATGTAATATATATATCAGTTTAGAGCAATATCTCAATGGAGAAGAATCACTTAAGAAATTTTCGTGTCCAGATCTGGATTCGGATCTTCACCGAAATTGAATCCATTCTTCCTTTTCACACACCCAAGCTCTCCTCCAAATTTCATCGAAATCCGTCCACAACTTTTTGAGATATCCTGCACACAAACAGACAGAGAGAGGTGAAAACATAAGCTCCTTCCACCTTTGGTGGCATAGGTAAAAAATAAATGCATAAACCTTGATCTCCAAACACGATATAATTTCTGATGGACCCTTACAAGACACAGAGAGGACACAATTTTCATGCTATCTCATCCTGCATATTTATTTAACCTTTATCAGCACATGCTTGCAGACAGTTCCCGAGCTTCATGTTCATGTAGCACTTTGTAAGGTAACCTCCTGTTTGTGAAACACCAATGCAACAGGTTATAGTCGTATTGGGAATCAAACCCTGACAAGACAGTGCAATGGGGTTTGGGAAACCTCTGTTAGGTACTCAGACCCTACAGGATTGGAAGATAACAAATATTGTAATGATGAAATATTGTTTTGAAGGAAATAACAACAGCTACAAAACAAATATCTCCATCCATCTATCACAACCATACTCTGTGCAGTGTCACTGCTGCCAAAGCAGTCTCCTGAGCTATTGGGCACAATCCCAGACAGGTCACCACTGCAATGCAGGATATTTGAATGGCTCAATCATCCCAGCAAGCAGCTACTCATTTTGCTGACCTCCAAAGGATGGCAGGCTGAGTCAACCACACCGAGTATTAATTCAACTGAGAGGCAGGATTTGAACTCAGAGGCCAAATAACACAAGCTCACCACCCAAACCACTAAGCCAACACGAGTCTTAATAAATATATTATTTTGACTTTCATAATGAGATTTCAGGTGAAATTAGGGTTTTGAATAATATTAGGGATGACTTCTACTACTTTTTAACCTCCATTTAACCTCTATTTTTTTAACCTTTCCGTTTCTCTCTTTCTCTCTTTCTCTCTTTCTCTCTTTCTCTCTTTCTCTCTTTCTCTCTTTCTCTCTTTCTCTCTTTCTCTCTTTCTCTCTTTCTCTCTTTCTCTCTTTCTCTCTTTCTCTCTTTCTTTCTCTCTCTCTCTCTCTCTCTCTCTCTCTCTCTCTCTCTCTCTCTCTCTCTCTTTCTCTCTTTCTCTCTTTCTCTCTTTCTCTCTTTCTCTCTTTCTTTCTCTCTCTCTCTCTGTCTCTCTCTCTCTGTCTCTCTCATTTAATTATATACTAGTGCGGGCCCGTAGGTGCGGGCCCGAAGGTGCGGGCCAGTATGTGCAGCTTCGTTCCTTCGCTCTCATAAACGACGACTGGATTGATATGACAACGCCCCCTCTCTTGTGCCTTCCCTCTCTCGCCCCCTCTCTTGCCCCCCTCTCTCCCCCTTGTCTCACCCCCTCTCTCTCCCCCCTCTCTCTGTAAATGTATTCACAAATGTCTATCAAGCAAAACAATTAATTCAAACCTTGGTAAAAAAACAGCTTTCAAGCCCTTGGGAAACAGCTGTTTCCCTTGGGGAAATCAAAACCTTGGGATTAATTAATAATTTGAACAATTACTTCAAACCTTTGGAAAAAAACAGCTTTCAAACCTTGGGAAAAACTTGGGAAACAGCTGAAATGGATGAAGAACGATATCAAACCTTGAAAAGGCACATACTCAGGTCCCCAGCGTCAATTGTGACGTCATACCAAACGAAGAAGAATAATTGTGACTTCAATCGTGCAAAAAAACAATAAATAAATAAACATTAATTGTGACGTCATTCGTGATGTCATAGCACCGTGTCTCCTCATTGGTTGACAGATAAATGGTCATAACTTGGGAACCGCTTGTCCGATTAATATCAAATCTTGAAAAGGCACATACTCAGGTCCCCGGCGTCGATTGTGACATCATACCAAACGAAGAAGAAGAAGAATTGTGACGTCAATCGTGCTAAAAAAACAAACATTAATTGTGACGTCATTCGTGATGTCATAGCACCGTGTCCTGTCATTGGTCGACAGATAAATGGCCGTAACTTGAGAACCGCTTGTCCGATTCATATCAAACTTTGAAAAGGCACATCCGCGGGTCCCCAGCAATATTCCTGGCAAGTTTAAATCAGATCGGACCCGTGGTCATCGAGAAACGGCGGTCGCAGACAGACAGACAGATAGACACACACACACAGAGATTGCTGGAAATATATATATATATATATATATATATATATATATATATATATATATATATATATATATATATATATATATATACAATAAACATATATCTCTATCTCTCTCTCTCTCTCTCTCTGTCTCTCTCTCTCTCTCTCTCTCTCTCTCTCTCTCTCTCTCTCTCTCTCTCTCTCTCTCTCTCTCTCTCTCTCTCTCTCTCTCTCTCTCTCTCTCTCTCTCTCTCTCTCTCTATATATCTCTATATCTCTATCTATCTCTCTATCTATCTCTCTCTATCCCTCTCTCTATCCCTCTCTCCCCCTCCCTCTCTCCCCCTCCCTCTCTCCCCCTCCCTCTCTCCCCCTCCCTCTCTCCCCCTCCTCTCTCTCCCCCTCCCTCTCTCCCCCTCCCTCTCTCCCCCTCTCCCCCTGCTGCTGGTTTGGTTTCTGGGCACGGTGTCATGGCCGCTGTAGGCTCCTGCTTGGTGTTATGAGTCCAGTGTTTTCCTCTCCCCTGTCGTTTAATATTCTCATCGTCTTTTTTTCCTCTTCCCCCTCCGATTTCCGTTCCCACCCCCTTCTTCTTGACTTGCCTTCCCCTCCTTTCCCCGTCCCCTTCCCCCTACCCCCACCCATCCTCATCCACGCTGTTTGAGTTCGTTACTCACCCCTACCCTTTTTCCCCTCGTTGTTCATAACGATTTTGTGTTTATATTTTTCGTTCCCTTACCTTTCCTCTTTTCGTCATTGGGACGAGAGAGAGACAGAGAGCCCACAGCTTGTGGTGTCGGTAAGCTTTGAGCCGGTGGCCTACTCCGTTATCAAGTGCGTTCCTGTTTACCTGTATTACGGGTGTGTTTTTTGTTTCGGCGAAACACACGTCTGAGCGGTCATATGACCTTTCCCTTCATTCCCTCACTCACCCCCTCCCTTCCGTTCTTTGAAATCAAAGAATATCGACACGTTCCCGCTATGCGGCCTATGAGGCCTTGACGAGGAAAAATGGCATCATGTGCGTTCCTCCTAACGAGGTCAGTGTTGATGACATTGTTACTGCCATTGGTAATATGGTTGGGTTTGAAAAAGTCCGTGCAACTTCTCGCATGAATAAACGAGTAGTTGTTTTTGTATCAGACGATCATTTAGTACAGGACATCATCTCGACTGGAATAACAACTGAAAATGATTATTTCATCTTAGCCTCCCCTCTTTCCACAACTACTACCAAAATGGTACTCAGTCATGTCCCACCTTTCATCCGGAATGAAGCACTGGTTAAATAATTATCTCGATTCGGTACCGCAGTCTCTCAGGTTACAATGTTACCTTTGCGATGTCTGAACGAGCAGGCGAGACACGTGATGTCTTGCAGACGACAGGTGTACATTGTGCTTCCCTCGTCTAACGTCGATAAAGTGCTTAATGTGGTCTTTAAATTTCGCATAGATGGACATGAGTACCAGGTGTACGCGTCGACGGAAACACTGAAATGTTTTAACTGCGATGGTTTCGGCCATTTAAAACGTTTCTGCCCGAAAACTGAATCCCCAACAGCCGAGGATACTATTGCTCCGTCTAATACGGCCCCACCTGTCAGCACCTGCGACCCTGTTACAGTCTCAGAGAATGGAATATCAGACCCAAAGGACACAGAGGACAGGCAGTACCTCAAGTGTTTGGGATGGGTTTACAACTATTCCCTTATGAAGGAAAATAAAAACGGATAAGAACGAACTTAACCCACATAAAGGGGAAAAAGTGGTTTTGGCTCTGAGTGAAACAAGTCTGGGCTAATGTGACACAGTGTCAATGACAAATCGGTATGAGTCGCTCTCAAATGATGAAACGGACCCCGTTGGTAGATCAATGCGAAGGGGATTTACTCCCAGAGAAAATTATGAAAACTACAGTCAAGATCCCTACTTCTGATAAGGAAATTGAACCATGTAATGATCTTACCGAAAAACAATTAAAAACTGTCTCCAGAACCCCCCAATCGTGCCACGAGTTAACCACCAACGACGACTCAATGGTGGAAACTGCTCCACCAAATACCCCTGAAGTCATTCCTGAGTGTTGTGACAAAGCTCTGAAAAAAACTGCATCCTGAAAAACCTGAGGCAGACGCTGATAATACCACATTCCCCCTCCCCTCACTCCATCTCCTCCCCCTCACTCCATCTCCCCCCCTCTACATTACTCAAGGTGGAATCAGACCTCTCTCACCCCTCCCTTCCACGTCGAAAACAGAACAACCTGATACCTGTATACTACAGAGTATAAACACGGTTTGTGAATTAGAAATTGAAAATTTTCTAGATAACGCTTCTGACATGTCAGAAGGAGAACCAGAAAACATCGAAGAATTCCCTACAAACAGTACTCCTAATGTCTCACCATCGCAAATCCTTAAATTCCTAAATCATGCTTTTAGGAAAAGACATGCAGATATAAAAGAATATTTTTCTGACTTGCGTGGTTTTATTGAAATAGCAAAAAATATCATTCCTTGACCTAATGATTACCATTTCACCGAGCCACAGTGCAGTAGGCTTAAAAAGCACATTGTTAAAGCTAAAATGGAAATGAAATGATGACCTGCGTGCATTTCTTTCTTGCCACCTTTTCGTCACTATGGCGATCTTTTGCAGCCGAAACATAAATGGTGGAGCAAGCCAGTCGAAGATGCTCCAAGTAGTTAACCTCATTAAACAATGGAAATTAGATGTAGCCTTTTTACAAGAAACCCACTCTACTCCAGCATCGCACAGTGTTTGGAATAGAATGATGAAAAAGACCGGCTATTTTAGTGATTCCAACTCTCGCACAGCAGGAGTTGCCTTTCTGCTTAGTCCACACTTCTGCCCTCTACAACTTTCATTTCAGGAAATAATCCCAAGTTACCTTACTTCCCTGGATTTTGTTGACAATAACATCGAACTTACTTTAATAAATGTCTATGCTCCTTCAAAGGGCACAGACCGCCGAAGCTTCTTCAAAAGGTTATGACTCTACATGAGGCAATTAGATTTGCAAAAGTGTATCATAATGGGAGGTGATTTCAATTGCACCCTTCAGCCCACACGTGATCGGAATGGCGCAGAGCCTCACCCCGGATCAGCCAGACTGCTGTCTGACATAATAAGAGATTTTAGTCTTCAAGACATATGGCGGATACAAAATCCATACACCCATCAGTTTACTTGTAGTAAAGTTGCTAACAATCAGGTGGCCCTTGCCTGGCTGGATAGATTTTACATAAACTCACCCCTTATTAACCCGTCACCAACCACGAGAATTTCTCCATCTGGTTTCTCGGACCATCACCTTATCACCATGTGCTACCGAATAGGGTCGTCTCCAAATCGCCACTCTTTTTGGAAACTTAACATCTCCATATTAGACAACCCCTCTTTTAATAGTGCCTTTCAAAGTTAATGGTCCAATTTAGTAAGTGCTAAGCCCCAATTTAAAAACCAGCGGTTATGGTGGGACAACACAAAGGTCCAAATTCGAAATTTCTGTCAACATTTCTGCTCTTTAAATACACAAGTAGAACACAGAATAAAAGCGGAACTGGAGAAAGAAATTCTACAAATTCAAAGCAACCTAGAAACCCATCCTACCCCCCAACAAAAACTAAGACTGCATGAGAAAAAGTCTCTTCTCAATAGTATAATCACCAACCATACCCAAGAGCATTAACGAGATTACGCTTTTAACACCTTCATCTCTTAGATAACCCAACCTGGTTTTTTTTGGATTTTCAATCAAAATCGCCTCATTCCTTAATCACTGCTTTAAAACGTCCTGATAACTCGGTCACTACTAACCCGGTAGAAATTAAGAATGACGCAAAACTTTTCTTTTCTAAACTTTACCAGGCAAAATATGTTGATTTAGAACTGGTTTCTCAATTGGTGGATGGTATCAGTGTTCTATCCCCCAAGCAAAAGTTGGACTTAGAATCACCACTCGCACTCGAGGACCTTTCTGCTGCCCTTAAGAGCCTGAATGGAGGGAAATCACCTGGGCTGGATGGTCTCCCAGCGGAGTTCTTCAAAAAATTCTGGGACCTGATTGGACCTGAATTGCTTCTGGTCATCTGAGTGAGCCTGGAGAAGAATGAACTCCCACTAAGTTGCAAAAGAGCTGTACTTACTTTGATTCCTAAAAAAGGGAATCCCTTGGTCATCTCACAGTGGAGGCCAGTGTCCCTGCTGAGTACAGACTATAAAATCCTCTCAAAAGCTTTGGCCTTATGTATTTCACCTCTGCTAAAGGATATTATACACATGGACCAAACCTTCTGTGTCCCTGGGTGTAATATCCAGGATAGTATCTCTGTTATTCAAGATGTAATTGATATCTGTGAGATAAATCATGGAAGTTGTGGCCTGGTCTTCTTAGACTAGGAGAAAGCATTTGACTGTGTTTCTCACACATACCTTTTTGAAGTTTTAAAATCTTTTGGTTTTGGCCCCCTCTTTCGATCACATAAACAGTTATGTTATTCAAACATAATGGCCATTTTAAAAATAAACAATGAACTTGTACCCCCTTTTGGGGTTGGGAGAGGGGTAAGGCAGGGCTGCCCTCTTTCAGGAATATTGTATACTCTTTCTCTTGAACCCTTCTTAAACACCCTTCATAAGTCCTTATCTGGTGTCACTATGGGAACTAATCCCTTAAAAAGCATCGCCTATGCAGATGACATCTGTGTCTGCATAAATCATGCGGAAGACATTGTTAAGATGATGAGTGCCTTGGATCTCTTTAGTAAAGCATCATCAGCTGGAATAAATTGGGCGAAAACAGAAGCACTGTGGCTCCAACCCTCTACCTATCCCTTATCCACCCACCCCCCTTTTCCCTCTCCCTCCTTGTCTCCCTGCTGGCAATATTTCTTGGAAAAATGACGGGATCAAGTTCTTGGGAGTGTTTCTTGGTCCGGGCGATTTTGTGAGGCATAACTGGGAAGGTTTGTTGGCATGCATGGAACTAATTTTACTGAAATGGAAGAGTTTACTCTGCCAACTGTCCTACCAAAGCAGGGTATTAGTCATCAACAGTCTGGTCACCTCAACGTTATGGTACAAGGTTCTTGCTCTACAGCCATCTGCAGAAATCGTGGACAACATACAGAAATGCTTCACTCGTTTCTTCTGGTCTGGAAAGCATTGGCTGCGACCGGAAATCCTGAACTTACCAGCGGCTGAAGGTGGCCAAGGACTCGTGAATGTCAAGTGCCGCATCATGGCTTTCCGCCTGCGAACAGTATGGCGCTTCTTGTATGAACCCTGTTTGGTCTGGAGACAACTCATCAGTTGCATCTTCCGACAAGCTGGAAAATTGAACTTTGCACAAGAGTTGTTCTTGATGGACTCAACCAAGATGGATTTAACTGGGTTACCTGCTTTTCACTGAAGCCTAGTCAATGCATGGCAAGCTTTAGGCTGCCGTCGTGACCCCTCGACCTACATTGAACCCATGTTCTTCAACGAGCCACTGTTTCACAACAGTTTATTTGAGAGGGAAAATGCTTTCATTCAGCAGTTCATAAACAATGCAATAACGAAAGTGTGCCACTTGAAGAATGTCACCAATGATAGCTGGCTAAGTGCCACTGCTCTCGCGTCAGAGGTTGGCATTAGATCATGTCGCAAATTGGACAGCGTGCTAAAATCGGTACTACACACCTACTGTGCCTCACAAAAAGCTTGGAAAAAAACCCTCCCATACCCACCTCTGACTTTTCCCCACCTTTCCCAAACCTTTATCTATCTGGCTCTACCATTCTAGAACCTATTGGTTTTGGCCAATCTCGATCTCTTTCTGGGAATAATCGAAAAATCCTGAACATACAATGCCTAAAAGTCCTTTTTCCGTCTTTGTCCTCCCCCATATCCTGTAGATGGGTCACAGTCTTACCAAAAACCCCTCCCCTTTATCCTATTTGGAATTGGTACTATAGCCAGCCTGTACCAAAACGGGTTAGAGATCTCCAATTGGGAATCACACATTTGGTATTGCCAACAAATTCTCCAATTCACCGTTTTTCACAAACAAAAAGTCAGCAATGTCCCTTCTGTGGACAAACCGAAACACTACCTCACGCGTATATACGCTGTAACCATTTAACCCCTTTATTTGTTTTCCTGAAGATGCTTTTGGCATGTCTCTCTAGTAATTTTGATTTTCCAACCTTTATTTTTGGCCTGAGTATGCCCTTTAACTCCCCAACAGCAATCATAATTCATTTTTTTCCTTTCACAAGTTAATATAAGCTTACTGTATATAAAACAAGAAAATCAAAAATGTGTAATGATTTGTATACAACGGACAGCTTAGAGGTGTTTAAAGCCCTTTGTGTTTCAAGAATCAAACTGGAGTTCTGGTGTTGCTCTCAGGTACAGGTGTTTGAGACCCAATGGTGCATAAACACTACCTTCTGTAAAGTATTTGAGGGTCAGTTAAAATTTACTTATTAGTTAGTTACTGTATACCCTCTGTCAAATTTTTCTTGTTTGTTTATGAAAATTGTGTGCAACTGTGTGAGCCTCTGCATGTGTGGTAATCAATTTTTGTATTTTTTGTAATAAAAGGACATAAAAGTCAAAGTCTCTCTCTCTCACTCCCCCTGCTGGTGGTTTGGTTTATTTGCACGGTGTCATGGCTGCCGTAGGCTCCTGCTCTTTGTTGTGGTGAGATATTAGTGCTTTTTTTCCTCCCCCCCTTCTATCTCCCTCTTTCCTCTTTTTCTCCCAAACATGATTTTGGAGGTTTTCTGTGTCCTCTCTATCTCTTGTATCCTAAATAGAGAGAGAAAGTGAGAGCCGGCCTATTTGGGTGTGGCCTACCTGCTTTGATGAGGCCTTGTAAACTTGGTCTTTTTTTTTCTTTGCTTATGATGTACTTTCCTTAGTTTTTAGTGATTGTTTTTTTATGTTTTTTAGTTTGCCCCCCCCCCCTTTTTGCTTTGTAAGGCTCGAGCAAAAGGGGGAAGATAAACCGCTGATATGGCGGATACACACACTCGGTTTGAGGAATTTGATAATTTAACGAGGAAGCATGCATTGGTGTGCGTTACACCTGAAGGAATTGCCACCGAAGACATTGTTTTATCAGTAGGGAAAATAATTGGGAATCAAAATGTAAGAGCAGCATCGAAAATTTATAAGAAAATTGTTGCCTCTGTGTCTGATGAAAAAATTGTTCACGATGTTGTTAGTTCAGGATTAACTACAGAGACTGGTCTCTTTATATTGGCTTCGCCAATGGATACCCCATCAATGAGAATTGTTATATCAAATGTACACCCATTTATAACCAATGACAAGCTGATGTGTATTCTGTCATGATATGGAACAGTTGTGTCGAAAATCTCGATGATTCCTTTAAGAGCTCGAGATGAATGGATATGTTATGAGTTTCTGACGCCAGGTTTATATGGTTCTTCCTGATCGAGGTGACGACACCGGTCTAAACATTTCGTTTAAAGTTTCTTTGAACAAGTATGAGTACCAAATGTATGACTTCAGCCTCATTAACATGTTTTAACTGTGGAGTATTTGGACATGTGAAAAGGTTTTGTCCAAAAGTATCTTGTGTAAAATGTAGTGAAGCAGGTCATAACGACACTGACTGAAAAATATATTACCCCGGTTTCAGGTGTAGAGAAAAGAGTAACTCCTAATACCCAGACGCTTCCTGTTGTTTCCTCGCACATGAAGACTCGGTTATACTCCAGTTCCTAATCCTAAAGAAGACAACATCTCAGCTTTAGGAGATAATGAAATCCCCCCCTGACAACCCAAATGGTTTTGCTGTTGCTGCATGTAGTGTGGAGATTGAGGAGGATCCTGTTGCTGTGACAAAGAAACGAAAAGCATCCGATATTCGTAGTTCCAACACTACCGTAAAAAAGGTAATTTTGGACGAAGATTGTGATGTTGAGGAAGCACCTCAATGTGTTACTCAGGGTTCTCCAAGCTGCATTGATACTCAGGAGAATGTTTTTGGATTGATTAATGAAGAAAATGATTTTCAAGCATTACTGTGCAACATGGGAAATTTGATGAGTAAAGCAGGTGGTGAGGCTGATGTTGATGGAAAGCTCATTAGCAAGTCATAACCAGCACTTCCTGCTGAGACCAAGCAGAATGGAGATGCTTCAGTCCTTACTTCCCCTTCATTGATACAAAATCCCATTCATTATCCTGGTTATTAAACTGAGCCAGTGAATATCGGCCATCAAAAGCATGAAACCGAGGTTACTGCTCTGGTTGAACGTACTGAGTACCAGAGTGAAGTTGAGGAATCTTTAGAGTTGTCAGGACCTGAAATAGTGACTGCTCAAACTGATTTATATGACCCAGGTGGGGCTGGGTCTGATTTTTCAGAATCAAATGATGAAGCTGATGTGACAGTTGTCTCAATCTTCATCGTATCAGTCATACATAGCCCCACAACTTATTCTTGCCTTTCTGAATGAAACATATCGACATCGAAATGTGATCATTAAAGATCACTTTCCTGATTTATTTTCATTTGTTCAAGCTGTAAAAGACATCATTAGGAAGCCTGCTGAATTCAAGTTAACAAAGTCACAGTTTCATCATCTTCGAAAGGTTGTTACAAAAGCGGGGACTGAAATTTCTCAGCAACCACTCGAGCCTTTGGATAAACCATGAAAAAGATCATTTTTGGAACCTTAAATATGAACGGCGGAGGAGCAAGTCACAACCGCCAGGTTCATGTGAAAAGTTTGTTTGATCGTAAATAAATAGATGTACTTTTACTCCAGGAAACGCACATAACTGAAGATGTGGAGTATGATTGGTGTCACCTCTTTGAGGGACAGTGCTTCTTTAGTAATTTGTCTTCTTCGTCTGCTGGTGTGGCCTTTTTATTCAGACCTGGGCTAGTACCTGAATCATGCCACTTCTAAGAGGTTATGAAAGGCCAGTTCATCTCTAGAACTGATCATTAATAATTTCCATTTCACACTATTCAATGTGTATGCGCCCAGTGAGAGTGTAGAACGAAAAGCCTTCTTTTTTGTCTTTAATCAGACACTTTTGCTAAATTGATCTCAATGATTGTATTTGCATGGGGGGTGATTTTAATTGTACCTTAGAACCTCTTTTAGACATAAATACAGCAGAACCTCACCCTGAATCCTATGCCAATTTGTCTAATTTTTTTTTGGCAATAGGTTTGTTAGATGCATGGAGGCTATGTCACCCCAACGAATCTCAGTATACGTGGGGATGTTGGGCTAACGGGAGAGCATCCTTTGCTCGACTTGACCGGTGGTACATACACTCGCATTTCAGGACTGCAGTTTTCTCTCCGGTTCACTTTCCATCCTTATTTTCCGATCATCATTTAGTTACCATGGGCCTCTTTTTTTTTTTTTTTTTTTTTTTTTCCTTCAACCCTCAGATAAAAGTACGTGCTGGAAATTCAACACCAATCTTCTTGAAAATACTTCGCTTAAAAAAGCCTTCTATACTTTTTGGACTATCCAACTCTCAAAAAAAGCCTCTTTTTCTTCATTAGAGTTATTGTGGGACAACACAAAAGCACATATTAGAGTGTTTTGTCAGTAGTTTGCTTCATATGTTACCAATGTTAAAAATACAACAATGGCTCTGTTCGAAGCTGATATCATACAGTTAGAGAGTAAGTGGCCAGATATGGAAACTGGAGAGACTAAGGGATATTAGTTGAAAAGAGAACCCAATTGAGAGAACTGACCAAGAGAAAGCAGCAAGGATGTTCATCTGATTAAGGATAAATAACATCAAGGTTTTAGATACTCCTCGCAAACCCTTTTTCCAAATGGATTTTGTCAACAAATCACAAAAGACCATTTTTTTCTCTGCTCGGCTCAAGAGGAAACATTGCTGTTAACTCCAGTGATGTATGGTTGTGCATTAGAGATTTTTTTTTTTTTAATTATGCAAAACATACTGTTTGTGAGCAAACTATGGAACTTTTAAGTTCTCACTTTCCTTCCATCAATGAACCCCACCATCTGAGCATGGATTCACCAATCACATTCCCTGAGCTAATGCAGGCCATTGCTGGATTGAACTCGGGGAAAGCATCTGGAATTGACGGCTTACCGGCAGAGTTTTTCTTGGCGTTTTGGGACCTTTTGGGCCCTGAGTTACTGAATGTCCTGGCATCATCCTTGGTAAATGGAGAACTGCCTCTAAGTTTTAGAAGAGAGGTGGTGTCTCTTCTACCAAAGACTGGAGCTTACGGCAGATGAAGAACTGGTGACTGGTCTTGGGATTATGTACGGACTACAAAATATTGTCAAAAGTGTTGGCCAGTCAGTTGAAGATGGTAATTGGTGATCTCGTCAACTCTGATCAGAACTACTGTATCCCGAACAGATCAATTTATGATAATATATTTTTTTGATCAGAGATTTGCTGGATAGTGTAGTAGATAGTAGAAAAATCATGCAAATTATGATGCAAGCATCAAATTTGGCATTTCTGTCCTGCAGGACTTTATGATCAAATCTGCCCGATTGGCCATTTGAAAATCCAAATTTTGAAAAATGTGGATTTTCAAATGGCCAATCAGGCAGATTTGATTAGAATCCCCTGGAGAACAAATTTGCCAAATTTGATGCTTGTATCATCATTTGCACGATTCCTCTCAAAATTGCTGTTATCTGCCCCACTAGGAGTGTGATTCCATGGAAAAAGAATTTGGGATAATATTCCTTGATTAGAAAAGGCATTTGATAGTGTTGATCATGTGTTGGAAGCATGTGGTCGAGGTACCAATTTTAGGGCCTATGTATCCTTACTGTACAGCAATATATTTCGTATTTTTAAAATTAATAATGAGCTCGTCTCTCCTGTACAAGTACAGAGAGGGGTGAGGCAAGGGTGCCCTGTTTCTGGATTATTATTCTCCTTGGTTATAGAACCACTTCTAATTCTATTCAGGAAAATTCTTTTAGGAGTAACTTATCCACAGGGATTCCTTCAATAGTTGTATCAGATTATGCAGATGATGTCGCTGTGGTCATTAAGAATAACAATGATATCTCTGCATTTGTTAAATGTTTAAATCTCTTTTGCTTGGCATCTTTGTTGAACTGTAATTGGAACAAGAGTAAAGCCTTATGGGTTCCCTGTCTTAAAAACAATCCGCTGGGAGCACGGTTAGTACCACCGGTGCATTTGCCTTCAAAGTTAAAATGGGTGGAAGAAGGAGTCAGATATCTAGGGGTGTTCCTGGGATCCCCATTCTATGTCCTCAAAAATTGGGATGGGATGGTTGAACATGTTGAAAAAAGATTAGGACTATGGAAGAGAGCCCTACCCCACCTTTCCTACAGAGCTCGGGTTCTAGTTGTAAATAATTTGGTTACCTCATCTTTGTGGCATAAGTTTATCTGCCTCCAACTACCGGAAGTGCTGCTGAAGGCTGTTCAAAGGCTACTGGTTGATTTTTTTTTCTGGAGTGGTTTTCACTGGTTACAGCCAAATGTTATATACCGTCCTTTGGCTGAAGGTGGCCAAGGACTTGTCGACATAAAAAGCCGCATAATGGCTTTTCGGCTGTGCTCCACTCAGATGTTGATGCACGAGAAACAGCTGCTTAGCCAACTTCTGGCCCGTCACATCTTGCAACAAGCAAGTGTGCTCGGTTGCAGCCTTGAACTCTTCTTGATCAAACTCCAGCATGTCGATATATCTCAGCTTTCAACATTTTATCAGTCTTTTGAACGCTTGGCAGAGCCTTTCAGTAAAGGCCTGGTCACACCTTGACGTTTTAGCCAGCGATGGCAACGTATTAAAATGTATGTAAAACGCTGGCTTACGTTGAACAATTGATGTTTTTTTTTTAAAGATTCGGATGTATTCATAGCGACTTGGTCTTATGTATAACGCATTGGTAACGGACACAGAACGTTTCGTTGTGTTAGAGATAACTTATACCAACGAATGCTGAACCTGTAGTCGGCTTACACAACCGATGCCCAACGATAGTCTAACTTAGGCATAGTGCGTTGCACGCATCGCCGACGATGTCGTGACGTAGCCTATTAAAAGGCTGACGCACAACGATTCGAATCATAACTGCCGTAGAAATGGAAGTGACAACATCGCGGTCACACCTTGGCGATCTTGCCAGCGTATGCCGACCTAAGAAAAATGTGTCTAAAACGTTGGGGCACGTCAAATACGGTATGAGTAAGTTTGGAATACGTGAGTAGAACGCTAAAGTATGCTATCATACGTCGTAGTAAGTAGAGTACGTCAAGAAATTTTAAACATGTTCAAAATTTTACAACGTACTCGGCGTATGACACACGTTCCGCATGCGATGGGGATAAGTTTTACACACGATATGTGGATGCTTACACACGTCCACAAAGGCTACTTATAAGCTACTCGTAAGTCAAAACGCGTCGCGGTAATGTCTTTTTTACGCGAAACTTATTTCGAACTTATGCTTGACATGCTTTGAACCAATTCTTTACGCAGTCCCAACACACTTCGACGTATGTAGACGTATTCCAATGACGTCTTCCGGTCGACAAAAAAAAAATAAATGAACGTGTTTCTTGCTTACAACTGCCATATAAAGACGTGTTCCTAGCGGTTTTGGGTATTGGTATATAAAAATGCTGCTCATAAAAGGGGAACCCAACAATGTTTTCGAGTCCTTTTTTGAGTCGATGTCCATGTCAGCAGTAACAGTATTAGTATTAGTAGTAGTTTGTTCATGTTGGCAGTAGTAGGTGAGGGGGAGGGTGTGGGTTATGATGGATCGTCCTTGCGTCCGCGTGTCCACGGGTAGGAGATATCTTTTCACCATTGTTCGAAGTTCTTCACGGCTAATTTTTTATGGGGCTTTTTCAACAATGAGCTATAGCTTGTTTTTACGATTTAGGTCTATTCATAACGGGTTGGACAAATTCACAATGAACTAATAATGTGCATAGAGCGCTTTGATTACTTGTAGATACGATATACCAACGAATAATTATCGTGAAGCCGGCGTTCACAAACTATGCCCAACGATAGCCTAACTTATCCATATCGTGCGGCAGTTTATCTTTGCCGGTGATGTAGGGTTTGCTATTCATAGGTTGCCACTCAACGATTTAAATGGCTGCATCTCCACTATTGAAAGTAGATGCTTGCGCTCAACAATTGGATTTTTTTACACTCAATGACTTTTAAACGGTACCACTCAGCTATTTTCATTGTTTACAATGAACGATTTAAATTGCTGTCACTTGCCTTTGTTTTTTGACGCTGGGGTTTTGAAATTTGAAGCGTTTCTTCTGAACGTGTTAAAACGCTCAAACTCGACTATTTTAAATAGACACTGCCGATGGACAATTGGAATCATAGCCAAGCTAGACATCGAAGTGTGAACATCCTCGTCATGCCGAAGAAAAGTTTGAAGAATGCTGCAAATAAGTGTCCTGGCCGTGGCCGTGGACGCTGAGGCAATAACGATCCGTTATACCGACGTCTTTCTGCCTATGAGTAACTTAAAAGTAACGTCTGTCGATGTGTGGCAACGATCGCGTAATGTGCCAACAACACGTTAATCATAGGTTAGAAATAAGTTTCGGGTACGCTAAACATTACCTCGGTGTGTCTCAACTTATGATTAACTTACAAGTAGCATGTGTTGACGTCTGTCAACGATCGCAGACCGTGCATACTACTTGTGGCCAGCGTAGCGGAACGTGTGAGTCATACGCCGGCATACGTCGTGAAATTTCAAGCATGAAAAAATTTGAGGACAACCAAAAAGTACAACGTTTAAAGCCAGCGTACAACGACGTATGGCAGTGTTTTTCAGCGTGCTCTCAATGTTATCAAAACTTACCCATAACGTATTCAACGTGTCAGCGTTTTAGAAAAAAAATTCAAAAATCGGCATACGTTGGCTAAAACGTCAAGGTGTGACCGGGCCTTAAGTCGCCAGCAGGAAACTTGTGCTACAAACATGTTTGTGGAAGAACCCCTATTTTACAACCCATTGTTTCCTGCAATTCCTAGAAGCCGTGACCTTTATCAACACTCTATTGCAGCAGGCATAATCAAAATACTACACCTCCGCCATGATTCTGGGTTGGGGTGGAAAACAATGCCGGAGATAGCAGATATGACAAGAATATGGTCAAATAGGACGATCAGCAAAATCCTAAGAGAAATTGTGAAAACAAGTTCTCAACTTGAACTAAAATGGACTCAAGAAAGGTTTTTGACAACAAATGACCAAGGGTTTCCTGGGCTCATTGTACAACCAAGTCAGAGAGATTTACCCCCCATTAGCTCAGGAAAAAATATTTTTCAAAAATATAGCAGTAGAGATCAATATAGACTGTGTATTCGAGGACTCTCCATTGAATGGAGTGGCCAGATGGAAAAGACTAATGCTGGAAGGATTCCCATCTGGGCCGATATGGAACTCTTTCTATAGTAAGCTGGTTGCTAAAAGGACTGGAGATTTTCAGTGGAGACTAGCACATTGGGTTATTCCTTTGAATAAGTGGTTAAGTAATTTTTCTCCCATATCCAGGTGCTGCCCTTTCTGCATTTGTACAGAGGATTTGTTCCATGCATATGTTGACTGTACAAGGCTTGTGCCATTATTTCAAAGGCTGAACCACATGGCAAAAAAGATGCAAATTACCTTCTCACTAAGATTGTTTATTTTCGGGTGGAAAGAACAAGTAAACTCTATTTTTGTTCTTAGTCGCCACAGCAAAAATGGCGATATATTTATCCAGGAAGGAGAAATTGAAAGAAAAGTCGATTGTGATGTGCAATGTTATGTTTTTTTTCAATGCCGTAATAACAGCAAGATTGAAACTTGAATTTTGTTTTTCTTAAAGTAAAAAGAGTGTTGATGACTTTAAGAAGTCTTGGTGCCATGAGTGGATTTGCAAAGTTCATGAGAATAATTTATTGATATCCCTGTAGTCTTTCTCTCTCTTTCTCTCTCTTTCTCTCTCTTTCTCTCTCTTTCTCTCTCTTTCTCTCTCTTTCTCTCTCTTTTTCTCTCTTTTTCTCTCTTTCTCTCTCTTTCTCTCTCTTTCTCTTTCTTTCTCTCTCTTTTTTTCTTTTTCTCTCTCTTTCTCTCTCTTTCTCTCTCTTTTTCTCTCTTTTTCTCTCTCTTTCTCTCTCTTTCTCTCTCTTTCTCTCTCTTTCTCTCTCTCTTTTTTCTCTCGTTTTCTCTCTTTTCTCTCGTTTTCTCTCGTTTTCTCTCTATTTCTCTCTATTTCTCTCTATTTCTCTCTATTTCTCTCTATTTCTCTCTATTTCTCTCTATTTCTCTCTATTTCTCTCTATTTCTCTCTATTTCTCTCTATTTCTCTCTATTTCTCTCTTTTTTTTCTCTATTTCTCTCTTTTTTTTCTCTATTTCTCTCTTTTTTTTTTCTCTATTTCTCTCTTTTTTTTTCTCTATTTCTCTCTTTTTTTTTCTCTATTTCTCTCTTTTTTTTCTCTATTTCTCTCTTTTTTTTTCTCTATTTCTCTCTATTTCTCTCTTTTTTTCTCTCTTTTTCTCTTTGAACAGCAACGTTTGGTGATGCTTGGTTCTCTCTGAACCCCCCTTCCTTCGCTCTTCCCCTCTTCCTACCCCACACCCATCCATCCTCTCCCATTCCATTCTCTCTCTCTCTCTCTCTCTGTCTCTCTCTCTCTCTCTCTCTCTCTCTCTCTCTCTCTCTCTCTCTCTCTCTCTCTCTCTCTCTCTCTCTCTCTCTCTCTGTCTCTCTGTCTCTCTCTCTCTCTGTCTCTCTGTCTCTCTCTCTCTCTGTCTCTCTGTCTCTCTGTCTCTCTCTCTCTCTCTCTCTCTGTCTCTCTGTCTCTCTGTCTCTCTGTCTCTCTGTCTCTCTGTCTCTCTGTCTCTCTGTCTCTCTGTCTCTCTGTCTCTCTGTCTCTCTGTCTCTCTGTCTCTCTGTCTCTCTGTCTCTCTGTCTCTCTGTCTCTCTGTCTCTCTGTCTCTCTGTCTCTCTGTCTCTCTGTCTCTCTGTCTCTCTGTCTCTTTGTCTCTCTGTCTCTCTGTCTCTCTGTCTCTCTGTCTCTCTGTGTCTGTGTTTCTCTCTCTCTCTCTCTATCTCTATCTCTCTCTCTCTCTCTCTCTCTCTCTCTCTCTCTCTCTCTCTCTCTCTCTCTCTCTCTCCCCCTCTCTCTCTCCCCCTCTCTCTCTCCCCCTCTCTCTCTCCCCTCTCTCTCCCCCTCTCTCTCTCTCCCCCTCTCTCTCTCTCCCCCTCTCTCTCCCCCTCCACGCTTCATACCCCTGTCAGTGAAGCTCGCTCTTTCCCTCTTCCTTCTCCCCCCCCACTTCCCCATCCCCTCCGAGCTTCCCCTCCATGCTCTCCTTGCTCTAGCTCTCCTTGCTCTAGCTCTCCTTGCTCTAGCTCTCCTTGCTCTAGCTCTCCTTGCTCTAGCTCTCCTTGCTCTAGCTCTCCTTGCTCTAGCTCTCCTTGCTCTAGCTCTCCTTGCTCTTGCTCTTGCTCTTGCTCTAGCTCTAGCTCTATCTCTTGCTCTTGCTCTATCTCTTGCTCTAGCTCTAGCTCTAGCTCTATCTCTTGCTCTTGCTCTTGCTCTAGCTCTTGCTCTAGCTCTATCTCTTGCTCTTGCTCTAGCTCTATCTCTTGCTCTTGCTCTAGCTCTATATCTTGCTCTTGCTCTAGCTCTATATCTTGCTCTTGCTCTAGCTCTATCTCTTGCTCTTGCTCTAGCTCTATCTCTTGCTCTTGCTCTAGCTCTAGCTCTATCTCTATCTCTTGCTCTTGCTCTAGCTCCAGCTCTATCTCTTGCTCTAGCTCTAGCTCTATCTCTTGCTCTAGCTCTAGCTCTAGCTCTATCTCTTGCTCTAGCTCTAGCTCTATCTCTTGCTCTAGCTCTAGCTCTATCTCTTGCTCTAGCTCTAGCTCTATCTCTTGCTCTAGCTCTAGCTCTATCTCTTGCTCTAGCTCTATTTCTTGCTCTTGCTCTAGCTCTATTTCTTGCTCTTGCTCTTGCTCTAGCTCTTGGTCTATCTCTTGCTCTTGCTCTTGCTCTATCTCTATCTCTTGCTCTAGCTCTAGCTCTATCTCTTGCTCTAGCTCTAGCTCTATCTCTTGCTCTAGCTCTAGCTCTATCTCTTGCTCTAGCTCTAGCTCTATCTCTAGCTCTATCTCTTGCTCTAGCTCTAGCTCTTGCTCTAGCTCTTGCTCTTGCTCTAGCTCTATTTCTTGCTCTTGCTCTAGCTCTAGCTCTAGCTCTTGCTCTTGCTCTAGCTCTATTTCTTGCTCTTGCTCTAGCTCTAGCTCTATATCTTGCTCTTGCTCTATCTCTTGCTCTTGCTCTAGCTCTATCTCTTGCTCTTGCTCT
>NC_140962.1:60336183-60339428 GCF_056783735.1 Eptatretus burgeri
ATATATATATATATATATATATATGTACATGATATGATCTCTCTCGTCTCTCTCTATACGTATCTATACCTACAAATATATATATGATATATATAACGTATATATATATATATATATATATATATATATATATATATATATATATCTATATATATAGCTCCTATATATTAAAACTCTCTATATCTGTCTCGCTCTCTATATATATATATATATATATATATATATATATATGATATATATATGTGATATATATATATATGCTCTCGTCTGTGTCTCGCTCTCTACTCTTGTCTCTCTCTGTCTCGCTCTCTCCTAGCTCTGTCTCACTCGTCTCTCTCGGCGCTCTATATATGTCTCTCGCTCCTGGCATCTCTGCCATTTCTCTCTTATGCAGCTCTGTGTCTAGCTCTCTGGCGCTCTGCTGTCTCTCTGTGTCTGCAAATCTCTCTCGCTCTGTCTCTGCATCTCTCTCGCTCTCTCAGCTCTCGTCTGTGTGTGTGTCTGCGGCTCTCTGCAGCTCTCTACCTTAGCTCTGTCTCTCTCTCTCTTTCTCTGTCTCTCTGTCTCTCTCTCTGTCTCTCTGCTCTCTCTGTCTCTCTCTGTCTCTCACCATCTCTCTCTGTCTCTCTCTGTCTCTCTCTCTGCCAATCTCTCTCTGTCTCTCTGTCTCTCTCTGTCTCTCTCTGTCTCTGTATCTCATCTCTCGCTCTCTCAGCTCTCTCTCACTCTCTGTCTCTCTCTGGCTCTCTCTCTCAAATATACCAAATATGCAAATATGGTATATCTGCAAATATGTAATATGTAGGCTCTCTCGTCTCTCTGGGCTGTCTTAGGCTCTCTTAGATATATATGCCAAATATGTGAATATGTGGGCTCTATATGAAATATACAAAATATGATATATATGTAGACAGTGTGTATATATATGTGGAAACATATGTCTTGATATGTCTGTGTGTGTCTCTGTGTCCTCTGCGATATACTCTGTCTCTCTGCTCTCTGCTCTCTCTCTCTCTGTCTCTGTCTCTCTCTGTCTCTCTCTGTGTCTCTCTGTCTCTCTGTCTCTGTCTCTCTGTCTCTCTCTCTGTCTCTCTGTCTCTCTCTGTCTCTCTCTGTCTCTCTGTCTCTCTGTCTCTCTGTCTCTCTGTCTCTCTGTCTCGCTCTGTCTCTCTGTCTCTGTGTCTCGCTCTGTCTCTCTGTCTCTGTCTCTCTGTCTCGCTCTGTCTCTGTCTCGCTCTCTCTGTCTGGCTCTCTGTGTCTGCGGCTCTCTGTCTCGCTCTGTCTCTCTGTCTCGCTCTCTGTCTACCGCTCTCTGTCTGCAAGCTCTCTGTCTACCGGCTCTCTGTCTCGCTCTCTGTCTCGCTCTCTCTGTCTCGCTCTCTGTCTCGCCATCTCTGTCCTGCGGCTCTGTCTGCAGCTCTCTGTCACAAACTCTCTGTCTCGCTCTCTGTCTCGCTCTCTGTCTCGCTCTCTGTCTCGCTCTCTGTCTCGCTCTGTCTCGCTCTCTGTCTCGCTCTCTGTCTCGCTCTCAATCTGCTCTCTGTCTCGCTCTCTGTCTCAAGCTCTCTGTCTGGCGCTCTCTGTATCCTGCAGCTCTCTGTCTCGCTCTCTGTCTCGCTCAGCTCTCTGTCTACAAACTCTCTGTCTCGCTCTCTGTCTCGCTCTGTCTCGCGCTCTCTGTCTACCGCTCTGCATCTCGCTCTCTGTCTCGCTCTCTGTCTGGCCTCTCTGTCTACGCTCTCTGTCTCGCTCTCTGTCTACGCTCTCTGTCTGCGGCTCTCTGTCTCGCTCTCTGTCTCGCTCTCTGTCTCGCTCTCTGTCTCGCTCTCTGTCTCGCTCTCTGTCTCGCTCTCTCTGTCTACAGCTCTCTGCCAGCTCTCTGTCTACCGCTCTCTGTCTACAGCTCTCTGTCTACGCTCTCTGTCTAAGCTCTCTGTCTCGCTCTCTGTCTCAGCTCTCCATCTCGCTCTCTGTCTCAGCTCTCTGTCTCGCTCTCTGTCTACATCTGTCTCGCTCTCTGTCTCGCTCTCTGTCTATACCAGCTCTCTGTCTCTCAGCTCTCTGTCTACTCTCTGTCTCGCTCTCTGTCACAAACTCTCTCTGTCTCGCTCTCTCTCTATCTCTACAGCTCTCTGTCTCGCTCTCTGTGTCTCTCGCTCTCTCGCTCTCTCTGTCTCTGTCTGTCTCTTCTCGCTCTCTGTCTCTGTCTGTCTCTCTCGCTCTCTGTCTCTGTCTGTCTCTCTCGCTCTCTCTCTGTCTGTCTCTCTCGCTCTCTGTCTCTGTCTGTCTCTCTGTCTCTGTCTGCTCTCTTCTCGCTATATCTGTCTCTCTGTCTCTTCTCGCTCTCTGTCTCTGTCTGTCTCTTCTCGCTATCTCTGTCTGTCTCTTCTCTCTCTCTCTCTGTCTCTTCGCTCTCTGTCTCTGTCTCTTCTCGCTCTCTGTCTCTGTCTCTTCGCTCTCTGATCTCTGAATATACTCTCTGTCTCTGGCTCTCTCTCTGTGTCTCTGTCTCTTCTAGTCTCTGTCTCTTCTCGCTCTCTGTCTCTGTCTCTTCTCGCTCTCTGTCTTTGTCTCTTCTCTGTCTCTCTCGCTCTCTGTCTTTGTGTGATCTCTACTCTGTCTCTCTCTCTCTCTCTCTCAGCTTGTACATATACGTTTGTCTTCAGCACATATGCTGATGCTGTGTTCATCTGTGGTGTTTTTGCTCTCGCAGAATATGTCTCTCTCTCTTGAATAATAAGATATATAATATAATAATAATATCTGTTCATAATATATATATATATATAATATGTTATTATGTTATTTATATATATATATTTGAATATATATATACGTTCTCTATATTTTTTGACATCTTTGATGTCTTTAATGGAGAGATATGAATAGCGATATATATATATATATATATATATAATATGTATGTGTCATAATGCTAATAATATATGTTTGGAATATGTATATAATTGATATGTAATAATAATGTCTTGTAATATATGTGCTAATAATATCTTTTGAATAATGTGTATATGTATATATGTATTGTGATAATATAGTAATGTCTCTCTATATATCGTTTGAATATATATATGTCTCTCTCCTCTGTTATGTATGTGTGTGATCTCTATTATGTCTCTCTCTTGTGTCTCTCTCTCCAATATCTCTCTCTCTCTCCTTGCTCTCTCTCTCTCTATAATAATAATTCTATCTCTTGACTCTCTCTCTTATCTCTCTCTCTCTCTCTC
>NC_140962.1:60339928-60344928 GCF_056783735.1 Eptatretus burgeri
GCTATCGCAGGTCAGCGGTACCCAATCTATGACACACTTTGGATAAATGCTGCAAAATTATCAGAGTATGATTTGGATGGGAATGTAACATCGGCAGTCCTGCCTGAATTTTAGTTTGTGAACGCCAAACATCATACAATTTCCCTGAGCACACCCTGGCTAAATTGTCTGTCTAGACAATAAAATGATACACAGTGCTGAACAAAAGTTGAGGTCATTTTCATTTTCACTTCTGCGGTGCTATTCTCATGAAACATTTGTGGAAAGTTTGAAGTCTGCAACATAGGGAGATGTTAATTCACATTTCTGTGATAGTCAATTTAATGTCACAGTTGTGGTTCCTTTAAGTACTGTATATAAAAAAAATTTTGAAATTATATTATTATGTGCAAGACATATCTACTTTCCACAAACAAAATATGCAGGAAACAGTTTGTGTAATTTTGTGCAGCGAATAATAAGAAATTATTTTAGTCTTCAACACCAGTTACTTCTTCTTAAATGGCCACATTTATTTGCACATTATTGTGCGATAGGCCATGGGAAGCTTGGCCCAAGTTTTCATGAGCCGGTTGGCCAATTCTGATGTTCAACGAGGGTTTGAGCAGGAATTTGGAATTTGGCCATGGTGTGGTGATAGCTGTCCTCCTCCTTGCAAAGTACACCATGGGATCTTTAATGCCCACCAAATAATGCCAGCAGAAAGGATGCTCATTTAACATCCATCCAATGGACTGCACACCCATTGATGAATCATACTACCTCTGAAACACCGGGAAGACTGTGCTTTGAATGCAGTCTAGACAGCTTAATGGTGAGTGTACTTAACTCTCGGCTATCCTGCCAGCATTATTCAACAGTAGTTACATCATTGTGAATTACAAGAAACCACTATAAAAGTTGCAACTTCGTGGATATGTGAAATTAGTTTTCATCAGCTTGTTCCCTTGCTTGAAAGTCTATGAGTGGGTTCAGAATAGCACCAAGGAAGCAACTTTCAACAGAACAGCATGTTAAGATCCAAACTCAGTAAGAAGATGGGCACACAATGAAGAAAGTAGCAGAAAAGCTGAAGCTCTCCTACATTGGCATGAGGTACATTTTGCAACCCCTGAAATAAACTGGCTTGTTACAAGAGAAGGCCAGGAAGACCCTGAAGAAACTCCCCAAGGAAATACAAACACTTGAAGTTGCTCAGATTACAGAATAGAATAAAATCAAGTCAGCAACTGAAGAATGAAATGAATGCAGGCCTGAACATTAATATCTCACCCAGCACTTTTTGCACAACACTGATTGCAGCAAGTCTCCATGTCAGAGTTGCAATAAAATAAGCCACTGCTGAGACCACAGAATAAGATAAAAGGAGTGAAATTTGCAAGGCAACACCAAGATTGGGTGACAGAACAATGGAATTGGGTACTCTTGTGTGATAAATCTAAGTTTGATCTTTTTAGATCAAAGAGAAGCCATTTCGTATGGTAAAGACCTGGAGAACTGATGACATGTAACATTTGCAGCTGACTGTTAAACATGGGGAGGCTCTGTGACTGCCTGGGGTTGTATCTTAGCTTATCATGTAGGAAAACTTGTCAAAAGCAAAGAGGCACTAACAAAAGAGAAGTACCAGCAGATACTGCAGCACTGTGTACTAATATCTCCCTATATTGCATCAGTTCACCCATTCTGAAGAAGATCTTTGTTCATAGTGAAAATCATTGAATCAGAAGAGGATTCATTTTCCATCAAGATAATAATCCAAAACACACTTCTGATATAGTAAAACAGTATTTGGAGAGCAAGGTTACAGCTGGTGTGTTCCAAGTGTTAGAATGGCCACCCAAGAGTCTGGATAAGAGTCCCTTCAAGACAATATGGGATTACCTGGAAAGAGAGAAGAACAAGAGGAACCCAACTAATGTTACAGAACTGTGGAATGTACTACAGGATATTTGGAACAAATTTCCTGCAAGTGCTTCAGTCAACAGGAAGAATGGGTAAAAGAGTGATGGCACTCAAGAAGGCAAAGGGTGGACACAGTATTATCTGATATTATAAAATGACATTGTACTTGTTATTTACTTGAGGAGTTTGTTTCACATACATTTGCAAAGGCTGTTATTTTACAATAATAAACACATATGACTGTTACCACTGATAATTTGATGAATTTATCCCAAAGTATGAATAGCATTTGAACAACCCAAACCTTTGCACAGTACTGTTGATATTAAGTTATATTCATTAATAGTGAGAATGAGGTTATTACTGTGGGGCTACACAGAAGATAAGTAAATTAAAAGATAAGATATAATCATATCTTTATGAAGCACAGGCAAGATAGACCAAAGGTTCTTTTGTGTTTCAGTTTCCTTGTACTGAATTTACTTTCATTGGTGTATTTGCACATGAAGAAAACAGATCTATTTGTAATTGAAAAGGCTGAACACCTCACAATTTTGGATTGCTAATAAATATCACACATGTGATGTAACGTTAATTTCTCACTTTTTAATGGTGATGCAAGTCATGCGTAATTAAAATTACATCCTTTCCTTATAATCCTCCAAATTTCTCCTGGAAATTTCCTTCCGATGCTCAGAGGACTTTGCAAGCCCCTGCAGTGAAGCAGAATACAATCAATTATTCATGTACACCCTTGGCAATCCCGTGTTCATATTCAATGCAAAACAGCTCTATAGAGTGTATTGGTCGAGAGCTTTTAATGTCATGCTTTATGTAGAACAGCACTGCATACCATACCCAGTGAATAAAGTTAGTAATGATGAACAAAATCTTCAGTTTTTTTTAATTTAAGTCGTTTCTAAATAACATTTCTTCCCTTTTTAAGAGAACTCTCCACATTACCTTCTGACGACCATCCAAAAGGGATACTCATCCACGGTCTTCTCCTCCGTTTAGAAATGCTTTTTGTATCGAAATTTAAATAATGAAAACTTTAAGATAAAACTAAACATATGAACTTCAATCTGAAGACCAAATAACACGGTTAGGCAAATCCGCATGCATGGACCTTGGCTCAAAGGCCAAAATACATATTAACAATAAAGATTTGAAAAAGTCAAGTCAGAACAATGCTCATTTTGATTGGCCCCTGCTCTCAATTTTATTTTGTGGAGATACTTGCTTCACAGCACTCCATTCCGTCGATGATGCATCTGAAGTTTTTTTTACCGCTTAGTTCAGCCATTCTGGAGAAGATCTTTGAAAATTTATTGAAACTTATCATCTATACAAGATAGTCACCAAGCTTTTGTTTGTACACAAAGTCGAGACTTGTGGAGGAGATAGAATATAGAATGGATCATAAGAAAAGAAACAGCAGAAAGAGGAGGGAACACACCAACAACAGGCTTGAGAGACAAAATAGAGGGAGACTGACAAATGAGGGATGTTGGGAAGAATTAGGGGAAGAGGAGAATGCATAGGGTGGACAAGATGGATACAGAAGCAAACTCTCAGGAAGGAAAAACTTGAAATTTGGAAAGAGGTTGGCTTGGGGTGGGGGGGCGTTAATGGGGTAGAAAAGATAATGGCTTTGGGTGGGAGATGATCTGTGATGATGGTGAACCACTGTCTTGAAGACTTGGAGGGAAAATCAGATTGAAGAGAATGTGGGGAAAAGGGGAATTGGGAATCCACAGGTGGGGAAAAGGGGAATGAATGAATGAAGGTGAACAGCAATTCTCGATTGTGAGAGTTTCACCAGAAGAAACCAATTCAGTTCATTAAAGGATACGAGTATAAACGAGAACTAATGACTTGGAAGTTTCAACTTTATCGGTGTAGTGGTCTCCGAGAAATAGCAGCAAATTATTTGATGGAAAGAAAACAATTCCAGTAAGATAAATAAGCTTGCATGCTGGGAGCCTAATAAGAAAAGAAGAACAAAAAATATAACGAGAAAAAAAAGAACCCAGCAGCTATGAAAATATGTTTCACAACTGCTACACATCATCAACATAAGGAATGGATTAACCACTCACAAACAAAAAGGAATTCATAGCGGGGGAAGAAGAAACCTCAACTAAATGCGAATCATCAAATCCCATATCTACCTCCAGAAGGCATTATGGACTATCACCAACAAAAAAAAGGAATTAAAAAAAACGCTTTCATCCGAGAATCAAAGACAGTCCGTAAAAGTGTTATAGGATGGTTTTGTGGTTGACAATTGATAAAGGTCTCAAGCCCATTCTCACGAATCCATTTTGTAAGTTCATAAAGATCAGAGCTTTCATCAGGCATGAAATTACTTTTATCATTCCAGCAGCCCTCGAACTAAAGTTTCATGGATTAAAAAAAAATCCATCAGAATCACGTTGGAGATGAAATGAAGGCATTGTGGGTAAAGCACATGAATTTACAAGTTTTCATGATCTATCAAAATATGTGTAAACTGAACAGTTATTGAAAATCTGATCTCAATTGATCATGTATCAACATCTCTCACATGGGTGACAAAGCTAACCACAAGGACCCAGTTTAGAATTGATCGGTTGAAGGCAAGCATGAGATTTATATTCTGCTAATATAACCAATGAGCGAGCAATGTGCTCTACCTACATCATACTTTACACGCATCATTTGAAACAGAATACCGAATTAAATTCGACCTGCTGATATGTATCTGAGTTCATTGGGTGCCATGACTTCCGCCTCCACCAACAAAGCTACTGGAAGCCAATCCTAATGAGATCTGTACAGACTGGTAAAAACAGAGTGCAGTGGTCCAATGAAATTGGAATGATAATAAAAAAATATTTAAACTGTGAACAAAATATTTGAACTTTCATGAAATCACAAGGTTAATAAGAAAAAACAAAATATTTGAACTTAATCCATGTTTTGCAAAACAAAGTGTTTGTTACAATTTATAAGGAAAGTTTGGTGCAGTCTCAGCCTCAGAAACTAATACCTGCATTGGCTGAGATAATGAGGTGAAGAGACGATAATGATACCAATAGGACAAAAAGGAA
>NC_140962.1:60349928-60487428 GCF_056783735.1 Eptatretus burgeri
TCAGGATAAGCACCACTTTTACATGTACATGAACTGGAGAACCATACAATCGATGCTTCTGCAAGAAATAGTGTAAAATTGGCTTAATGGTTATGGTGGTGGGCTTGAGATCCTAGGTTCCTGAGTTCAAACCATGCTCATCTGTTGAATTAATACCGGGTGGGGTTGACTCTGCCTGTAATCCTTCTGAGGTCGGTGAAATGAGTGCCAGCTTGCTGGACCCTGTGTCGGAGTGGCAACCCGTTCAGGATTATGCCCAACAGCTCAGGAGACTGCTTAAGCATTTCTGTCTGTTTGTCTGTCTGTTTGTCTGTTTGTGTACAGGATGTCTCAAAAAGTTGTGGATGGATCCGGATGAAATTTTGTGGACAGGTTCGGTGTGTAAAATATGGGCAACCAGGGCAACTGTGGATAGTGAATGCACTGTACAAAGAGTACAAGGGTTGGTAATGTCTCAAATGTGTCTGGAGAGGGAAAGGAACTGAATTGGAGCTGTCTCACTGTGTCTGGAAAGAGAAGCCAAATTAAATACTGTGTCCACAATGCGCAATGGTTATTAACCTACGTGGTCTGGGGATTACGGGTTATGGGAGGTGGTGCTTGTGGCAGTGAGTTGGAAGGAGGAAGAAGACTTTGCAACGCATATGCCGTGTCCCGTTAAACAATGGATGAGGCTATGTAAATACAAATACTAACGATATAACTATCTCGGGAATCTACGTGCTTGGACATGCGCTCAACCAGGGGGCCGGTTCACAGACCCAACCATCACAATATATTTCTTCCAAAAGGAGTTTGTGTATTATTTACCTGTTACAATATGATTCCCTGCCACAAATTAATAAACGAATATGCATAATAAGTGTGAGTTATTATTCCCCTTCTGGTTTCACTGGAGGGGACTATAGGTTTGCTGGCCGTCCGTCCGTCATCCCACCTATGGTTTTCAGACTTTTTTCCATACTCTTTAACATATTCAACTGAAACTTGGAACATGACTTTATTATGATAAGTTACAGAACAAGCTCGAGTTTCAGGGTGTTTTACCAAATTTTCACAGAGTTATGCCCTTTTTAAACGAATAAAATATCACATTATACATGGGTCATTGTTCAGCTGTCCTGACTCCACCCCACTGATTTACAACCATTGGCTGGACAGCTGGTTTGACCCAATAAAATCATGCATCGCCATTCCATTAAACAGCACAGATCAGCAGGCCTCAGGCCTAAGCCTCATTGTGAGTCCATGGCCCAGTGCAATTGCAATGATCCCAGGTATATAACCACAATGTATTATAAAAGAACATAAGCAGTATGCATGCTTTTGCTTCATGTATATGTAAATCGGGTTATTTTTAATATGAAATAGGACACAGTAGGTTCTAGATGTTCTTCTTCATTTTATTTCTGTTATCGGCTCGAGCATGCATCATAGCAAATTATTTTTATCTCCCGTTTGTTATCGAATTGTCTTTGTTGGTTTAATGGTGTACAAAATATATCACTAAATGAAAATTGCTTTTCCTTTTATTTTTGCTGAATGAACCCAAACAAGGTGGGTTATGAAGTTTCTTTTTCTTCATTTTTGTTCCGGTATCAGCTCAAGTGTGTGTTAAATGCAAACAATTTTTTTTTATCTCCCAAACATTAATTGGGACCTGTAGGGGACAGGTATTACAAAGCAATTCTCGCTCTTGTTTACATATAGCATGGATATACACAAATTGATTGGCATTTTCTGGAAATATCCTGGTCACAGCACAAATTATGAATTATATTGAGGTTGGAATTACCCCCTTTGTGTACCATATGGTAACTAATTAGTCCAAGGAGTCATTGGGTCACCAAACTTTTAATATTTTTTCATCAATATTGCCAAGAGTGTCGCATTCCTCTATCGGTCGCAAAATTGAAGAGAATCGTTATTTATAAAATGGGTCAATGTATATAATGGGGTACATACTTGTCAACATATGTCGGATAAGATTGCGAATGGTATCAAAATGTTGGGAAACGGCTCCCGGGACAAATTATTGATGAATGATGCTATTTGGGTGCATGACATCTTTGAATAATTAAATGTAAAACTATATGATTGTAAAAAACTTCATTTTGAGAAACTTTGGGTGCTTATTTCTATCACATTTGAGAGCTCATAATGGCCACTATACTTATCACTGGTTCATAATCTTTATACCTTACATGAAGAATTTAATACCCTTGCCAAGAAGATACAAAGCTTTGGTGAAAATTTTGTATACATTCTTTATAAACCATAAACTGGCAATGACCCGATGCATTTTGGGTGAAAAATCTGGCAACTGGTGACCTTAGGGGTAGGGTTGTATATTGAGTGATAAAACAGAGAAGGTAAAGAGCTACACACTGCTATCACACATTTTCCTTCCCTAGGGACACCGGCCTTTAGCCCTTGCTCCATCTGTCTGATACCGATGATGAAAATTTGGGGTCTGGCTCATGGGCTAAGTGTGACAACCCTATTCTCATCTGTAACATTTTAACTAGATGGTCAATTTTGGTTTCATAAGGCATTCATCATGATCATGATAATGATTTGATTTAAAGTCATAACGTTGCACAACAAAACTAATTTTGTGTTGAAGCAAACTTTCTTTTTAAACAGTAGTTTGTTGGTTAACCTGCTTGCTCAATACATCTGACTTGTAGTTAATTGTCAATACCCTTAATTAATGCAACTGTTAATTACTCTGCAAATTACTATTCCAATTTCTGACATGTATTCATTTCTCTGTAACTCATTTATTGGAATCTATCATCAAACATTTAACCAAGTGTAATCAAATATATTTGTTGGAACTTATATGTTCTCTTGCTTTGCGAATTCCATGTACCCAATGTTCTCTCGGGCTACCAGTTTTGACCTACTTCTCCCCTCCCTATGTTTCCCTCTTTCTCTCCCCCTCTATGCGACAGGCCTTCCTAAAGAATGCACTGTCCAGAATTGTTTTACCCGCCGTTGAGTGGTTGTCACCTTGCTTTGCTTTTCTTATGTGAAACTGGCTCCTGGCTCAGTCAAGGTCAAATATAGGTCGTTATGACCCAACTCCCCTCCTCCTCCCCTTGTTCTCTGATCTTCCCTTCGGCCCCTTAACTTTCCCTCGCTTTCCCTTAAACGTTATATGTAGACGATTTTGTAACTCCGATTTAGTGGAGATCATTGCATGTACCACATCAATGCTCTTTTGCTCCATGATATCGCGAAATAAATATTCTCTGATTGAATTGTACTTTCCCTGGTGGACATTGAATATTGAGAGTTCCACAACAATTGGAACTTATGTTTGAGATCTTTCATCCTGTATTTTAACCTGTTAAGGAGCCAAGGTGTTAGTTGTCCTGATTACGAGTAAGCACCACGACATATTTTTACCCTCACCGAAGGAGAGGGCATTGCATTTGGATCCGTTTGTCTATTTATTTGTCTGATTGTTACTCAGAGAAAAATATTTAGATCCTCTTGGAGGATCTCTAAGTCTTATTCACGTTGTTGTTGTTCTTCATATTCTGGTGGACCTTTTTGTTTCACAGCCTACAGTTTTCATCGAAACTTCCTGAAACTTGGCATATATATGTAAAAATAGCCTGTGCAGACAGTAACCATCTCTGATTTTGAAAATTCCTCCGAGAAAAAAAGTTATGACGTCAAAATATCTCCGCTAATGGAAATCGCCTAAAAATTATCTCTGAAACTAGGCAAGCTTTTTGAATTCTGTTTGTGGGAATCGAACATGGCATTAGCAGAGATGAATTACCGCACATATGATACATCACTATGACGTCATACCAATTTTTATGACGTCATTCCTATTTTTTGACATTTTTTGTTTCACAACCCAGAGTTTTCATCGGATCTTCGTGAAACTTTCCATGTATATGCAGAAACCCCACGCGCAGGCAGTAACCATCTCCAATTTTGGAAATTCTTCTGAGAAAAAAAGTTGACCATAATATCGCCACTAATGGAAATCGCCTATACCATTATCTCCGAAACTAGGCAAGCTGATTGAATTTTTTTCGGGAATCAAGCCGGGCATTAGCACAGATAATTTATCGCAAACCTGATACACCACAATGACATCATATTCGTTTTTATGACGTCATCATTAAGAGGATGAGGATCTTAGCTCATTTGCGCTTGTTTTTCTTAGTATGTTGGTCTGTCGTGTTTGTCTGTCTGTTTGTCACGATTTTTGGCCACAGTTTTCAAGCAATGGTTTTGAAAAAAAAAATTGTGTGTAGATGACTGGCCAAGTATGGCAATGCTAAATTTTGGTTAACATCTGAATCCAGATCTGGATCTGAGAATTTTTTTTTTAGTGATTCTTCACCATTTAGAGATTGGGGCAAAAATGATAAATTGCACAATATCTCAAAGGGTTGTGTATGGATTCACATGAAACTTGGTGGACAGGTTGGGAGTGCCACAATGAAGAATTGACTCAATTTTCGTGAAGATCAGAATCGAAATCTGGATACAAATATTATTTGATTTTTAACTGATTCTTCACCAATGAGAGTTGGGACTAAAAACGATATTGCGTAATATCTCAAAAAGTTGAGGACGGATTCGGATGAAACTTGGTGGACAGATTGGGTGTGGGGCAAGGACTAATGGTTTCGCTTTTGATGAAGATCGGAATCCGGATTCTAGAATTTTTCAAGTGATTCTTCACCACTGAGATATGGGGCCAAAACTAATACATAGCACAATATCTCAAAAGGCTATGGACGCGTTCACACAAAACTTGGTGGATAGGTTGCGAGTGCCACTAGGAAGAATTGATTGGATTTTGGTGAGGTTTCTGAATCCGGATCTGGATTTCAGAATTCTTCAGGTGATTTTTCACCACTGAGTGATGTGGTCAAAAACTATGTATCGCATGAGATCTCAAAAAGTTGTGGATGAGTTATGACAAAACGAGGTGGAAGAGTTGATTCGGTGACAAGAACAAGCCAATTCGATTTTGGTTAAGGTCCGGAATCAGATCCGACCTATCAGTGGCACACAAAATGTAAACTATTTAGCCTGGCAGAGGTATGTGCTCTATTGCGTGCCATTCCGTTTCACCAAGTTGTCAATCTACAAGTGATTTTTTTCATTTGTTACTTACGAAATCTTTATTGATGGCTTCCGTCCTCTGTTTGGGTGTTTGTTTGTTTGTGTGCGTGTTTGTTTGTAGGCACAATAACTCGAGAAGGGAAGAAGCTACCAATGTCAAATGGCACCACGTGATTCAGGACTGTGATGGCTCATGCTGCTGAGATTTTGGTAAAAAATCAGTTAAAGTTCAAGGTCACAGTGAGGTCAAACATAATTCCATAAATTCATGTGGAGAAATGGAGTATTTTGCTTCGGTTGACGTTACGAGTTCGTTTTAACTTCGATTTTAATTTTGTCTTCGGTTTTTGTGATCGCTTAGGACGCTTAACACTCGGTTGTCGAAATTCTGGTAAAAATCGGATGTTTTGGAGACGTTTTAAGATTGTATAAAAAATATTTCACTCGCCACATCATGGCTCATCACATAGTGCAGCACGCTCGAGCAGACGCGTCATTGAGTCACGTCAAGGTTTTGCGTGTGCGCGCTAACGGTGTTTTCGATAAAGATTGTGTTTAAAAGTCATTTTTAATCCCAATAAAGGTTATCGTCGCATGCCTGACTCGCTAAGCTGTCGGATTATGTAAAGATTGTTGGTGGATGGCCGAATATTACGGTTTTGTGACTTTGATAAAATAATATTAAATAATTGCGTGGAGAAATGGAGATTTTTGCTTCGGTCGACGTTACGAGTTCATTATAACTCGGATCGCAATTCTGTTTTCACTTTTGGTAACAGTTAAGTATGCTTAACACTCGGATGTCTAAATTCTGGTAAAACTCAGATGTTTTATGAGATTTATGTCGGGTGTCGTGTCTGTGGCTTAACTGAAGATGATGCTAATGAGGGGGATTGTAACACACGGCATTATGTGCTCGTTTTAAAGTCAATTTCAATCCTGTCTTCAATTTTGGTAATGGTTAAGTCTGCTTAACACTCGGTTGTCGAAATTCTGGTAAAAAATCGGATGTTGTATGAGAGGTTTGGTACAGAATCATTGGAGAAACTTCTGGTTTGCGTCGCTACCTTCTCTAGAGACAGCTTTTATTAGACAAGGTCAGAGGTCAAGTTGACGATTTCGTAAGTACCAGTCTGACTGCTTGTTTGTTTGTCTGCACAGAACTTTTGTATTTTTCACCACAACCACTTGTCAGATTGAGACAAAATGTTCACCAGAGGTGCAACTACTCATGTAGAATGTTCTAATGATAATTCTGCTGTCATAGGTCACATGGTGTGGCAGCCATGTCGGAAAAATGGAAAAACTTTAGATCTTCATCTCTGAAACCGCACCAAGGAAAAAATTGAAATGTGGCACATGTCAAGTACTTATATGGGGAATAAGTGTATATTTTTTAATGATGGTACAGGTGCCTTTGTTATGATGTTATAATTGCATATGTAGAATGCCACATCTGATCAGTATGAAAACTTTTGAGGGTATCTCAGGATAAAATGGTCCACAGAAAAAATTGATAACGTCATCGGTCACATGATTTGGCAGCCATCGTGTATAAAATAAAAAAACCTTCAAATATCTTCTCTGAATTGGCTGAACAAATCGATGCAAAACTTTACAAGTACGACTGCCTATCTATGAGGAACAAAAGGTCACACATATGATATCATAGGTCTCGTGGTTTGGTAGGCATATTGTATTTACCCTAGAACCTATAAAAATCTCCAGAATGGCTTGACAAACTGAGGGGAACCTTCACGCAAATGTTCCCCAAGGCATGTGTGTATTAGTTTGTTCTGGAATAATTGATAGGTCACATGGTTTAGCAGCCATATTGGATTGAAGATGAATATTAAATAATGTTTTCTCTGGAACTGTTTAATCAATAGATTTGAAACTTCATATTTATGATCCAGTGGTGATGGGGAATAAACTTTTTAAATTTCAACTTGATCGGATGCATGGTCTGGCAGACAGAATTATTTAATTTTTTGATATGGGTTATTTTTGTTTTTTGATGTAGATATCTATTTTGTTTGAATAAGGCTCACTTGGCTGTGCCTGGATGGGTTTGAGGGTATAGGAGTAGCAGCTGAAATGTGTATCCTATCCAGGTTCCAACTGATGACTTCATCATTGCTTTTTGCTTGTTTTGGTTCCTTCTTATGACTCCAATGCAGGACTGTACCTATTTGGTCTTCTATTTGATTTTAATTTAATTTATATCAATCCCATTATAAATTCAATTGAATAATGAATAATAATAAAAAAAACGTCGTGGGTCAGTGTCAGGTGTCCGATCAAAGCGGGGTTGCATCAAAGCGCATGTCTTGGTACCCGGTCATCACTGCCAGCAGTTATAAAGTGGCAGTTCTAATTATGTCTCTTATTAATTACATAACACACCAGTACACAAATGCCACACAAAATAGACCACACAAAAGCAGTCCTGGTGAGGCTTTGCAATCTTTGATTGCTCTTTTTCTTGTTGCAATTGAATTCAATGCTATGACATCCCATGAGCCCATTATGAAAAAAGTATAATTCAGATCCAGAGGGCTGTTTTCTCATTGAATCTTTAATATACATAAGTTAGAGCAGATGAAAGGAATAGCATCATGTTGTCATGATCATGTGACATCCTCAACAATGCAGCACTTCTTGCTCGTATCGCAATGAAGCAGTTTTATTGTTGGATTCTATCTCACTGGAGATTGAACCATAAAATTGAAAGCCCAACTGCAAGTATGTGACCAAATGATGTCCTGCCACTCCAAAGACTAACAATTAATCGTTAAATATCAAAATTTAATGGACAAATTAAATTGTGTTTGAATATATCAATAGAGATTGACTTTTGTGTTTGTATTCCCTTTTATTGGCATGTTTCATCATGTTAAATGTGTCATATGAGTGTGATAGCAAACATAAAGGATATAAAACACAGTGCTAACAATTTTTAGAGCAAACACAAATCCTTGTCAGGTATGTGCCATGGAAAAACATTTTTTAAGTGAAAAATACAGCACTTAGGAACAAGATCCCACCAGGTTTCGACATCTAAAACCTCTATAGAAACTACAGCATGTAAATATCTCTGATGCAACTTTCATAGAATTTTATGTCACATAAAATGGAAAAATAATCCAGTTCAATCATTCCATTTTTGCATTGGAATTGAAAACAAAAATTTGCTGGAGATTGTGAATGATAACTTTGTACAATTATTTTTATCAGTTTTGTAAGTGACAGTGCTGTCAAAACAATCTCTTGGCAAGAGTTATGCTTCGTGGTTTCTCATTGCATCCTCAGATGTCGGCATGACAAGGATTTGTAATTTGTTCAAGGTGCCGGCGATAACTCGCCTATTCTAGACTCGAAAGACAACATGGAATCTTTAATTTCTACCACATTACTAATGCAGACAGACGTGTCATCTGGCTTAACATCCTTCACATTGATGTCTGTCGCATTTATGTCGAGACGGGATACACATTGGTACATACATACATTGGGAGCATGCGCCGCAGTGCATCGCTCAGTACTCCAGGGGCTTCCGTCTGGCCATCCCCAAGACAGATGCCTGGCTAATTCCCATTTCTTAGAGATAGGACATTCGAGGAACCCCCCAAAGGGAGCACCTCAAGTTAACCCGAGGAGACCGCCGTCTGGTGGATGACACCTCAGCACCACCCCGACACACACTACAGTGTGTTTTGTGGAGTGAAATATTTTGCGCTTGCCGGAGTGCAAATCCTGCCGCCAACTTCCAAGGGAAGGTAACCAACTGCAGGAGAACATCCGCAGATGCAGTTGGCACCAGATATGGATGGCCGTTGGCTCACAAGGCACTCATCTGCCCTTTGGCATGTTTTTTTATTTAATCATGCTGGGTGTCCATGTCCATACACCCTCAACACCAGGGGGACCTGGTGAGGGGAGCCGGTTTAGTCACTGACACTCGACCGTGAACAGGTTAGTACATGTTTTAACACATTGATGTCTCGCCCTGTTTGTGGAAACACCAGGATGATAGTTTAGAGCTGGGTCGAGATTCAATCCCAGGCTAGACAGCTCAAGGGTGAGACGCATACCTCTAAGCTACCTCACCAGTCCACAATATCTGTTTGGATTGTAATTTTTTTCTGTAAGAGAAATGGGGCATTTTCATTATTCTAGGCCGAGTGTGCTGGCCGTGTATTTCTCTTAAATAAGCTGCCATTAATTTTTTTTTTTCAGTATGATAAAATATTCATCCTGGCTTATGAATAGTAGAAAATATAATCAAGCAAAGGCTTCCAAAATAGCTTCTGTGAAACAATAAATTATATGCATTCACCGGCATATGGACACAAACCACATTTTATTTGAATACCTCAAGCATTGTGGATGCACTATTGTAATGGTTAGGTCAAATAGCAAATTATATTTCAAAGCTTATACTGTATAAAGTGCAACTTGTGCCTTGAACATGATGATACATGCTCATTGTAGGTCATTTCACAGTTAATTTACCAAAACATTTTCAATCTCCCAGGAAATCATAAGCATGAATAAAACTCTATAATCCATGTCCAAAGATTGCTGAAATGTTGACAACTTGGAACCGTGATTGTAACTTGAACAAGGGTGGGGGCACTGTGTCAGAAAGTGATGGAATTGCGATTCAAGTAAATAAAGCCTCATGGTTTTGGACATTTGTATGCAATATGAACAAGGCTAAACTAATGGTGCTCAAAATTATGATTGTGAGGTTCACCAGCCATAAATGATTCATGACTAAGTTCATATTTTAGGAAGCATTGATGACTTAAATGTTTAAATATCTCCTTTCCATAACTTTTTAATGTCTTCCTTTTTATATAACTTGTATAATTTGCATGGCAACCCTATCAATTAATTCATCATGGGGTTTTGGCTGGAAGGATAGCCAAGAGGTGTACATGTGATACACACTTGCCTTTAAACCATCTAGCCTGGGATTGAATCTTGGCCCAGCTATAAACCGTTATTCTGGTGTTTCGCAGGCAGGGAGATTCATCACTGTGTGTGCCACCCCATGGATTGACATGACACTAAATCTCACATCTGCTGGCATTAGTAGGTGGATATTAAAGATCCCACAATGTCTTTTGCGAAGGGTAGGCGACCTATCATCAGTACCTAAACCAAATTGTAATTTCTGCTCCAGCCTACAGAGCGGCATTGCTTCAATGGCACAGCTGCACCTCAAGCAAATGCTGATACCTGCAGCCATGTGCTTCATACCAAAGAATAAGAAGATCATGGGGTTGACAAAATCCACATCTTCCAAAATGGACCTATTAAATGAAACTTAGTGCAAAACAATCTTCAACATTCATGTCTATAGAGACTTAACTGGGTCCTTGTTTGACAAAGGTGGACTTATAATCCTGGCATAAATCTCACCCCTTCTATCGGTTGGTCATCAAGCTCTGTCATTGATGAATTTTTGATATTGCTGAAATATTGGAGATAGATGGGTATTGGGATGTTGATAAGACTTTTAGGTAGTTTGAGCATTGATGGGTGATTGTGTATGGAGTACTGTGGTGGTCTTGTCAAGGGGGGGTTGTGTGGTTGATGCTGTATGTTTTTAACCAAGCCCATGCCCCCTCCCCGAGGGGAAGAAAAGCAAACAAACAAAAAAAAACTACAAAGAAAATCTACAACCCCCCCCCCAAAAAAAACAAAAACAAAAAAACATTTTTTATTTCATTAATTAAAAACTTTTTTTTTGCATTTTCTTCCCTGGATCTTGTTCAGATGGATTGGTGTGGTGTTCGCACAGGCATGATGGGATGAATGGCCTCCACCTGTGTTATATTTAATATACTTAATATGTACAAAGTTGTGGATGCACACTTACAGTGGTTGGGAACCAATCCCACTGAAGGCTGCATGAGTATGAAAGATTTTGTTTATAACCTTCGGGAAACCAATAGTGCCACACGGTAATCCCCATGTTGCTGTTGGATGACCAAATAATAAAACAAGTGGTTCACTCATGACCATCATGGGGATGTGATATATATATATATATATATATATATATATATATATATATATATATATATATATATATATATATATATTTGCATCACCTGGTCTGGTCACCACACGATACCAGGCTACACTTTGTGGGTGACTCCTGAATGCCCTCACGACAACATGGGAGGAGTATTCAAATGTTTCCTCCAATATTCGCCTAATTCAATAAAATATTAGGTTACACATGTTTTTAGAAAAGTAAAAAGGTATTTTTTGCAAGGGTTTCCTTGTTCAAACACTTATAAAGGCAATATGCTGCACAATATGACATTTTGGCTTCAACGAATATAAATAATGCTAAGATATCCACACTCGTTCAAGTCATTGTCCTGTCGTGAATTCCAATTAACATATTAGTAGATGTTAGTGTCATGAACTTTCAGTGATTGTTAAAGGTTACAGGGCTGTTCACATGTTTGTTTACTCCCCACTGGTAGAGTGGCCCTTCTTTCCAAAACATACACTGATTGAATGTTTTTTTTACAACTCATTATCATCACGATTGTGCAGTAATTAGACTCCTAACATTCCTAATACTCCACTTGAGGTTCACCAGTAATTGGTGTCAATTTATGTGAATAGAGCTGACATTTAATTCTCCTAAGAATATTCTTAAAGATAGACGGATTCTTCATCTGCCAATACTAACCATAAGCCTAACCATCACACTATATTTATATCCCTAACCCAATCCATATGGCTATACCACCATCCCTATTCCAATTAATAACCATATCCATACCCTTATCTCTAATCCAATCCCAAAGCCTAACTTACTATTATTATCCAAAAGCCTAGCCTGAAAAACAAACACATGTGGGATTTTTTTTTATCAAGCATGTGTTTGGACAGCCAGTTGGCACTGAAGTGCAAACAACTAATCAACGGGCATTATGATGAGCCGCACAACCTAACCAGTCGAAGTACGTTATGCCAATGCATGCCACAATCTGGATAGGGAGTTGTGTGAAGGGAAAATGTAGGAGACATGTGGAGGAAGGGCTAGATTTGAATCGTAGTTCTGTCATTTTCCATACGTCACATTTAGATAGCCCCTAATAGTGATTTGCAAAATATAATTTTCACCACTGACAGCGATTTGGAATCATTTGACATTGTATCTGCAACAAGGACAACAAAAAATATTGTTTGTGCACTAAAAATGGTTAAATGTTTTCTCATAGTTATGTGTCTTACTGTGAACAGCTCTCTTTGATAGCACTCAACATTCCCATTAGTCCTCCAACAAATGAGACATCGCCTTCAATATAATCTTGAGATTAAGTCATGGACACTTGGTGGATGTGATGGTTGATTTTATGGCTTCCAAATTACCCCTTGACCTTTCAAATTAGATATGGAAAGTTTCGTGTTTTGAATAGAACTTTGTCATACCTGAGACTTTTTGAATTTGAATTTGAGCTTGAATTTGTGCTCCGATCACATTTAATATTCCGGTCCAGTACGCTAATGGTGTGTACTCGATGTAAAGAGGTGGGTGGGGTGGAAAAATCAGTTCTACAGTTTCTTACTCAAAATATATTCACAGAATATCATGCAAATATATATATATATATATATATATATATATATATATATATATATATATATATATATATATATATATATATATATATGTTTTCGTTATATTCCAGCAATGTAAAATTATGTAATTCACTTGATTGTTGCTTCTGTTTTTTAAGAAACTACACCCCATTAACTTTATCAATCGACTTATCTTCTATATATACTGACCCCGTTCTTAAAATGACATTCATCTAACACATTTATATCCTTTTAATTTTTTCTTTTTTTTGTATGCAATGTTGAGGCTCGTATGAGAGCTAACACACAGAACGGAGAACAAGGGGAGCAGGAGACAATAGGGGCGGGAGAGGGAAGCACAAAACAGTGGGGAACAGAGACATGAGGAGATCTGTGGAAGGGAGAGGGATGGGGTGGGGTACACAGGGTAAACAAGATGGACACGACAGGGACTTTCAGGAAGGAAAGCAGGGAATTTGAAGGAGGTGGGTTTGGCGTGGATTAACGGGGGTAGAAAAGATCATGGGTTTGGATGGGAGATGTCCTAATGTCTCTGTTGCACACTGTTTTGTCCTTCCCTCTCCTGCCCCTTTTTTCTGCCCCCTTTTTTGTTGTAAGATAAGAGATGGTGGTCAGCAGCTGTTTTGAAGACCTGGAGGGAAGTGGGATTGAAGAGAATGTGGGAGTTTGTTCCAAAGGTGGGGGAAAAAAGGAATGAAAGAGTAAAGAATCCCTTTGCAAATAATTTATCACATTTAAAGTATCAGCAAAGGTCATGCAGCTTTCTTGCATCTCTCATCCCTAATCTATTGCTTCCACACCTCCCACCAGGTTTAGAGGTGTATGTGATTAATTAGTAATTGTCATATCTTCCTATGGAGGAGGGTAGAAGTGTTGACTGGTGAAGCCTACATGGCATAATAAAGTGTTTGTATTTAGGTTTATCATCAAACTTTGACTTTGGAAAGCACAGAATGGCTCTAAAGCATGATTTCAGAATATGCATATGAGGTTGCTGAGTTATACACTATAGTATTAATCAATGAAATGCTTGTTTCATTGATTCTAATTTTTATTACCTGCTACACTTGCATATTATGAAATCATACTTTTCACTTCAAAACAACAATAACAACAACAACAACAATCACAAGAGCTCCACCTCATTGTTGTTCTTGCTGTTATTATTGTAGTTACCTTCGCATTCTGCGAAAGGTTATGTTTTGGTCGGCGTGTATTTATTTATTTATTTATTTATTTATTTATTTATTTATTTATTTATTTGTAATCTTGTGATTTGTACAACTCAAAAAGTATTAAACTGAATTGCATGAAATTTGGTGGGATGATTGGTTATTAGCCAGGAAGCATTCGATTAGATTTTGGGATCGTTCGGGTCAATGGTCAAGGTCAAGGTCACGAAAAGGTCAAAATCGTCTTTTTACAATAACACGGTCAATTTTTATTAAATTTGCATGTAACTAACGCCAAAATGTTCAGAATTCAACGCCTCATCTTGTGATATGCAATATGACACAATGACGCCCATACTCTTGTTACCGGTTAGGGGTCAAAGGTCAGGGGGGTCACGACCTTGAAAAATATGCGGTTTTTGTCATAACGCGGTCAATTCTTGTCCGCTTTACATGAACCCAGCACCAAAATGTTCAGAATTGAATGCCCAATCTTGTCACACAATGATGTCATAACACATGTCACCAGTTGGGGTAAAATGTCGGGGGGGGGGTCACGCCCTTGAAAAATATGCCGTTTTCGGCATAACTCAGTCAATTCTTATTCGATTTGCATGAAACCAGCATCAAACGAGATTACCTTCTCTTGTTGAAACGTTGTATTCACCGAGCTTGCGAGTGAAGACTGGCCAAAATGACGTGAGTTGATTGTTGTTTAGTCTGTAGCCCCCGAAAGTCGGGGGGGGGTCATGACATTATAGATATGTGGTTTGTGTCTTAAGACCATTCATATGAAACCAGTTCCCCACACTCGTACCAAGAACAAAAAAAGTAGTGGCGGCGAAGGTATGCACTCTATGAGTGCCCGTTCTAGTTCTTGTTGTTGTTATGATGGTTCTTGTTGGGGGTCGATTTTTGAAATGTGCACCGATTGGTCGGACAACTGCTGGACCCTACCACATTTGTCACTTGACTCCACCCACTATGGCACGCAGACAAATATAATATGGCCACCATCTTGGTTTTCTGGTGGGCAAAAGATATCAGGCCTGTTGGCCTATGCTGATTATATTATACACTGTCCGGGTATGTTGCATCAGATTTCCATTGGCTTTGTTTTGGTTGAGTGTTACTCGTGATGAGGCATCCCCAAAAATCTAATCAATCGCAAATAAAAATTATGACAAAGGAATGGTATAATCAAGCTCATACGTGCCTCCCTAAAAAAAAATAGTGTTAAATCATTTTTTAACAACAAAATATTGGGGTTAAAAGATCCATGACTGTGTGACGAATCAGCTCATCCTGATTTAACTTGAGCGGAGGCTGACATGGATGAGAGTTGTTGAGTTAATCTTTTAAAAGCGCATTAAATGCGTTTCCCCATCAGCCTATTACCAGATTTGATCGCAGCTTGTGACCATAGTGCAGTCATTCGCATTTTCCTGTGAAAGGTTTTATAAAACAGAATGCCCAACCTACCTATTACTGATCTGCTATGTTATTGCAGGCATTTCTCCTTCTGTTTAGCTAAAAGAGTAATGGTCTGCATTTTCACTAATTGTATTTCTTTTGTTTTGTATACAGTCAAGGCTTGTGGAGAGCTAGAATATTGAATGGATCAGGATGCAACAGAACAAAAGGAACATAGGAGAGAGTTGAAGGACAAAATAGAGGGAGAATTGGACAAACATTGGGTGTGGAGAGGAATGTGGGGTGGGGGGGGGACAGGAAAGGATGCATGGGGTGGACAGGAGGAAATTTGGAAGGAGGAGGGCTTGGGATTGGTTGTGGAAAGAGGGGTGGTGGTGGGGGTGGGGGGAGTTAACGAGGGGAGAAAAAAAAATCATGGCTTTTGGATTGGAGATGAGCTGAGATGGTGGTGAATATCTGTCTTGAAGACCTGGAGGGAGAAGAATGAGATTGAAAAGAACTTGGAAGTTGATTCCACAGGCAGGAAAAAAGTGCAACAAGTTAGTGGATGTGAGCAGTGATCTTGGAGTTCAGTATAGTTTCACCAGAAGGGGGTTGATGGTGGACCGTGTGCACCCTGCAGGAATCTTGGGTGGAAAATCATGGAAAGAGCAGACGGTGTAAGACCAGAAATGAGGCATTAGAAAACAGAGACACTACTGACCTGTGTATGATGGGGAGTGATAGAACCGTAGATTCCGCTTCATCATGGGAGATTCCAGTGATCTTGAAGGCTTTGTTTCTATGGCATCAAGCTGAGCAAAGTGTGAGGCAGTGGAGCCAGCCGAGAGGGGAGGGAGATCGGAACTCCATCAGCTGTGGATGAAGGCCTCATGAGTTCAGGTGTGCCAGGAATGACTTTGTGCAATGGAGGATGCCCAGTCACACACACTTTCTTGCATCTTATTGAATCTTTGGAGGCCAACATTGAAATGTTCATTGTCAAGAACCAAAATATTGTTTAATACAGAGTATCCAATGCAGTTGTTATGAAACATGATTGGACCAAGATATTGACAATTGACTTACATTTGAGAGAAAGTCAAAAATGTTTTCTCTTTTTCAAAACTTCTATGCCAGTAGAATCGGGAAATACAACCACTATCATGAAAGATGTGAAACATTGCAAGAATATGAGTTACATTCCAAGGAACGTCAACACAGAGGAAGCCATTAGGCTCATCAAGTCCATGTAATGGTTGACAATATATTATATTTTATATATATATATATATATATATATATATATATATATATATATATATATATATATATATATACATATATATATATTTGTATATATATATATATATATATATTTATATATATATATATATATATATATATATATATATATATATATATATATATATATATATATTATATATAATATATATATATATATATATATATATAATATATATATAATTTCTGTTAAAGTCTGCGTGTAATTTGATGTATCTCCTCCAAAACTGCCGGACGGATTGTCGCCACTTTTGGCATGCGGGTGGTCTGTGGTCTAATGAACAGCATGGGCTATGTGAGATCGCGCCAGATGGACAGGTTTGGGAATTTTGGGCGATTTTTCTAATTTTTACATTCGTTTGCATGGTGACGTGTGACGTCACCGCTGAGAGGGGTAATGCCACTCCGAGAAAACAGCATCTGCAATGTAAAACCCTCTTCTGCACATGCTGACGACCTCAGAAGATGAATTTGACACAAAAAGTGTCACAAGAAACATTGTATTTAAAGTAAAGATTTATTTAAAAAATATTATTTCTGTTAATGTCTGCGCGTAATTTGACGTTTCTCATCAGAAACCGCTGACAGAATGTGCTCATTTTCCATATACTGGGGTTTCTTAATGTGACGAAGACGATGCACTAAATTTCTAAGCTGGAATTGGATGACAATGTGGCTTCAACATGATTTTCAACCCATCGACGGCTGCATTTATTCCAGTTCGGTCGCCATCGCTGAACTGCTGTCCCATAAGGGCTGCCATCTATCCAAAAAATATGAACTAGAGTAAGGGAGTACTCATTGCATCAAACACTGAACATAAACACAACTGATAATAAATAGTACAGCTCAGAACATAAGCAATGCTTGTCATGTTTTAAAACCAGCGTGGAAGGAGGGGAACGATGAGGGCCAGAGCTTTGCCAACATGATGTACCCCGATTGGCTCTTTCCTGGACTGAATACACCCTCTTAGACTGTCAATTTGTGTCTGAAATCCAACGTACATATTAAAAACACCCGAAAATAAGTTGCAATAGGCCTACGTCCAGATAACATCAAAGGCTATAATCTGAAGGTAGGGGGAACCAGGCAACGGGTATGAGGTTATCCCTTCATTGCCCGGATTCTCTTCTTTTCTTTGTTCTTCGATAGCGTGGTGTCCGACAATAGATTCTGTACCTTGAATGTGTGCGTGTTAACTGTTCAAATTAAAGAGTTGTTCGATTGTCGGATGCACCCAAACAACTGCCGTTCATTACATTAATTGTCAATATCAACCGCCATCGTTACAAGTGTTGTGTCTTGCATGTGTGATCTTCAAATTAAAGCATCCAAGCGGTGTTCGATCGTCGGATGTGCGCCAAAAAGTGCCGTTCATTGAAATTTGCAATCTGATTCTCGGTCACCCTCCACTGCTCCTGTTCAGTCTAGGGCGAGGCCTATATCATGTTAAACTTGCCCCATCAGACGCCAACCTTCCAGTCACACTGCAGAGGATGCAATTTCCAGTCAGACTCGTATACTCGATGACCATAAACAAATCCCAGGGCCAAACATTTGACAAACTCGGAATATACCTCCCAGCCCCCGTGTTCTCCCATGGCCAACTATATGTTGCATTTTCACGTGCAAGAGGTTACTCCTATATATCTATCAAAGTGGAAAATAATTCCTCACAAGGTATATTAGGCAACAAGACAGTCACTCAAAATGTCATCTACAGGGAGGTCCTTTGGAAAACTAAGGACAGGTAACCATAGTGCATCACATCTCTAATGACACACTCCCCAGCGTCCCATAACATCAACTATTATGCCTCATCCACCTTTTGCCACCCATTCAACTCCGTGTGGAGCAAGGGTATATGCTAGTATGTATATATATATATATATGTATATATATGTATATATATATATATATATATATATATATATATATATATATGTGTGTGTGTGTGTGTGTGTGTGTGTGTGTGTGTGTGTGTGTGTGTGTGTGTATATTATATATATATATATATATATATATATATATATATATATATATATATATATATATATATATATATATATATATATATATATATATATATATATATGTTTATGTGTATATATATATTCACATATGTGAATGTGAATATATATATATATATATATATTCTGAAATATCTGTATTTTGAATATCATATCTGAAAGAATATCAATACGACACAGTGGTCGTTGGTTTATTGTGTATTTGTACAACAGATATTTTGATACTTTGGTGTCAAATTTTCATTAGAGAATTACTGAGAATGCTTCTCTCCACATTATTTGGATTCCATGTACACATTCTGAATATTACCTCACCCATAGCAACTCGAATCCATATGTAGTATAATCCATTCTCATTCCATCCATGTATATCATGTCAAATTTGAGCGACTAGTTAGGAAAATACAGTCGTTTAAATCAATCCACCTCTCAACCTTGTTCTCATATTGGTGTGAAAACTTGATTTGACCCCCACTATACAAAATGGCCTGAAGAAAAAAACGTATACCACAATTCGAAGTGACACCCACCATAGAAATGCTCCAGAGAGGTTGGTGTAACAGAATATGCAAACAAACATTGTATGTGGTGTGGGTTGAGAAAGACCTTTTTCCCCTGGGTCTTGCTCCTGGCCTATATTAGTGAAGAAGAAAATACAACTCGTATTAATTCCAATAATGTATTTGATGAAATATTTAAAGAAAAGAATTTATTTGAACACATCTACTCTAATGATGAAGAAAAGGATAATTTCCCTATTGACCTTTAAAATTCATCAAATTATATTTTCCAATTAATAAATGAATGCAAAAGAATGAGCAAGAACATTTAAGGAACATCAAGAGTTGGTTTCAAAAGTTGTAAAACAACAGGAAGACATATAGAAGAAACGGAGACAGAAACTAACGGGTGAAGAAGCTTTTGAAAGAAAACGATACATTTTTTAAACCAATTTTTAAAAAAAACTCCCCAACAAATGTCTGCAGTTTCAATGATAGAATAAACCTCTAAAAAACTTCAAATGATATAAGATTTTCGTCAAATGACGGGTGGAGAACCAGAACATATAGGAGAATTAAAATATGATGATGAAAGGTTATTTCAACAACTGGAAGAGATAAATCAACCCCCTGATTATGTTGTGAATGCTCTCCAAAACAATGAATATTCAACAGATGCAAAAACCATAGCAGGTCTCATTTCAACAGAACAACCAACAATATTGCATCTTGTTCAAGAAAAGGGATTGATATTTAATAATGAATTAAGGTTCTTGAATTCTGTTCAACCACCTGTTAAATTAACTCTGAGATTGATGTTTCTTCTTTCAAAATATGGAAGACAAGGTTCAACTGTGAGGGGTGAATCAAGTTATTTCGATAAACCATTGAATATTGAAAAATGAGGATGATAGAGTATGTATTGATTTACCAAACTCACTTGATTATGGAGTTTCCCTTGCCAGTAAAGGAAGGAAGAATGAAAAGGAGAAACACATTATTGAGGCTTTAAGTAGGCTTGGTTCAGTTGTTAGTTTTCTTCCAAATGACCGATCACAATGAGTTAATAGACTGTTATTGTTGTTTGGTAGTCAGAAGGCTGGAAATAACAATTTTTTTTAATGAAGCATCAGCCATTTTAGACCAGTTAATGAATTTGAAAATAATTAATAAATTTCAATACAAAGACATTGTAATCCCATATTAAATAAGATGAGAAGTACAATCCCTAGTTTTAATTTCACAATGAGTGATCACACATCTTCTTTCCCTTACCCACTACCACTTAATGCAACAAAACAATATGAGGTGTCTTTATTTTCTATGGAAACTTTTATAGCTTGTTTAATATCACAGAGAAAAATGACAAATTAAGTTATAATCTGGGAAGCAGTTCCAAAACTATAACAGTTTCACCCGGAGCATACGAGATTTCTCAAATATCTTCCGAAATTGCTCGCCTCGTGAAAGAACAGGGTGTTGAACCAAAAATATTGTTATAGATATTCAAAAGCACACTTCAAAGTCAACAATTAAACTTAAAAATAACTACAAGGTTGATTTCACAATTAATAATTAATTTAGAGAGTTATTGGGTTTCTCCTCAAAAACGATTGAAACTAATGGCACGTTTTACAGTGATAATGTCATTCAAATATCCTCAGGAATAAACTCGGTATTAATTCACTGTGATTTGATTGATGGTGCTTATAATGATGGAATAAAAACAAATACAATATTTTCATTCAGTGCATACTCAACCCCAATTGGTTATAAATTCAATATAGAACCAAAAACAATCTGGGTTATCTTCCCGTGTCTGGAAAAACCATATACAGAGTAAATTTTCGGATAACCGACCAAGATAATCGCATTATTTCTTTTGATGGAGAAATTATATCCATTAAAATTCACCAATGTGAAGTTTTCAAAGAAATAAATAAGATGGTTATTGTGAGGAAACACGAGTTGGGAAAATATAAAATAATGACAGGGGATGGGATGTTCCTTTCCCAATATTATAAGGGTGACGGTATGTATCTTGGAAGAGGATACTATAAACCGAAGAGACAATGGGGTATAGGACATCAATTTAGAAATAAAGGAAATGGGATAATTGATACTCCAGTGGGTATAGGTCCAACTATTGTTAAACATAAAGACCTAATTGGTTCAACTGCTTCTGCTGTGGGAAATATAGCAGGTGCTCTCCAGAGTAGAAAATACGCCCAAAAGGAATCCCATAAATTCCAAGCAATAAAAGAAATTAAGAAATGCAAAACTTAGTTGTCTCCCCAAGAATGACAGAAAATAATTCAAATAATTGGGTCAGGGTTTCAAAAGTTTTAACATCTTTTTTTCCAAATAAATACTAGTATGGAAGCAATTGATAGTATCTATGATTTGGATGATACCATTGTCATCACAAACTCTACTAAAAAGAAAACTACTTCAAGATAAATGCTATAACAGGAACAGACTGGAATGCAAAAGGAACAAAAAGTTTTGAAATAAATAATCAACAAACTTATTTGAATCTAGCTGAAAGTTACTTATTGTGTAAATTTACATTCACTAAGTGTGCGAATAACACAAACACTACACTCGTAAATGATTTTTATGGAAAATGTTTGATAGTGTTTGTTTGTACATTGGAACACAAGAAGTTGAAGTGGTTGATTATGCCTCTACTACATCTGAAATGATGAAATTTACACAAATTCATTTAGTGATAGAAAGGGAAAGGGGGCGGTCGAAGGTTTTATTCCTGATATAGCAATGGGAATAAACACAGACCCTGGTTATAGTCAAAGAATAGGAATGTATAATGATGATACAAAAGCAGGTAATAGTTTTACCTTGGCAGTTCCTCTTTAAGGTATATTTGGATTTTATGATAATGATAAAGTTCTGTATGCACTTAAAATTAGATTTCAACTGCAAAGGAATGATAATGACAATAGATTGCTTTTTGGCATTGCCAATGCTTTTGGTGCTCAGACAAAATTTGTTGTTGATGAAATGAGTTGGTATAATAGTGAATATACTCCTAATCTTAAAACAGAAGAGATGTTGAATAGAAGACTTAACTCAAAAAAAACCAATGTATCATACCGTAAAAGAAGATGTCAACACGTTAAACTGAACCAAACCACTTGCACGTGTAATTTGAGTGTTCTGGAAGGAAAGCCACCATACATGTGGCTTATTTTATGAAACCAGATGGAGATACTGCTCCTGATAAGAATAATGCATTGAGAGATAATTCTAAGGTGAAACAACTTCGCGTTTCTCTGGATGGAACATTTTATCCATGAGATAGATTGGAAAATGATTGGGAAAAATGATTATGTTGAGGCATACAAGTATTAACAAAAGGTGTGTTAAAGCAATGGAAATATGAACCCATTTTCAACATGACAGCATTTAAAAGCCTGTATACAATCTACGCGATTGACCTGAGCGCTCAAAAGGAAACTATAAATTCTAATCGAGTGGATACTTCCCTATACATTGAAAGAGGAGAATGTGTGAATAAGTTGACAGATATTGTTTGCTTTTGGAAGAAACAGAATTACAGAATAATACAGATAATGGTGTGTCGATACAGATACAGAACGTCAGTACAATTTTAAAACATTTATTGAACTAACAAACTGATTATATGTGCCAGCACAGAAGCTCCTGAAAAATACATACAAGTTCCAGATCTTTCAACATAACCGGAGAATCTTCGTCTTTATATAGTTTCCAGTAAGACAGTTTTAAAAAAAAAATTTCTGACGTTGATCTCAGTTCGCCCGGTCTTGACAATATCCAGGTGAACCTTATCTTCAGTCTGCTTTGACAGCTCCTGCTTAAATGGGTGGAACACATATTCAAACCCAGACATATTAATTGCACAGAATGCTAGAATGATGTCAAACACCAACCCTAATGGCCATTAAAACAAGTTTCCATCTTATGTAGGTTAAGAGTCAGTCTGCTTCTCCCAAAACTGGGAAGATATATTATCTTGAAGTGACCAGAGCTTTGTGAATACATCTGGATACCTTCTCAAATCCACATTCCAACTTGTTTGTGTCTTCCATACAAAATTCTCAAGATAGTTCTACATGACAGGGAATTCTTCTTTATATTCAACTTACTGGCAAAGTTCAACCTGTTTACACATTTAATATACAGGTGATCTTTCCATACAGAGGAGAAATATAATTATGTTAATTCCAAATGGATACATACTTAAAGATCAGGTTGCGGGTTGCCAAACATGTTCTGAAAATTTATCAATATGATTATATGTGCATTAAATAGTTTGATACAAACTATTGTGGTTGCCTAACTATTGCGAAAATTAATGAAATCTAACTCCGAAGTTGTTATTTCTCGAGGCTGTTGAAAAAAACAGCCGCGTGCCATATATGGATGTTGACGTCACCTTCTCCAAAACAAAGCGGATGCTCACTCTTTCATTGAAGAAGGGTCCAGTTGAGTGGGCCGTTCTATCGCTTTTTTGAGCTTGTAACTGTCTACATTATCCTTTTTTATTTTTCATTATTGTGGAACAAAGTTATTTGGATATTTGTACACTATGCCTCGTACGTGTGTCGTCGTGTTTTGTGAAAATGGCTGGAAAACAGATAATCGCTCCCACCGATTCCCAAAGGAATCAAACATTCACCGGCAGTGGATAAGATTTGCACAAACAAAACAGGTGAATTTTCCCCCAAAGAAAACGGGAAAAAAGGACCCTTTGGATAGATTTGTCATTTGTGGTGACCATTTCACAGCCGAGGATTATGAAGGCATAAACACATCTGATCACCACTCAGTGAATATGAGTTATTGTTTGACAAGTTCTCCAGATACTGCTCTGTCACAGAATCAATTGTTGAGTTTAAGTGAGAAAAACCTTGAAATGTATTGTTAAAGAGTACATGGAAAAATACATAAATAAACTTTCTGAAAAACACAAGCATGAAAAAAATTCTCAACAAATCAATTTATTGTTGATTAAATTACTTTTTTAACAGCATCAGCAAATTGGGGTGTTTCAGTTCAAGTGTAAAAAAAATTGATCAATTTTCCACTTTTTTTTCTAAATTTGGTAGAATATTTCCCAATGAGGCTAAACATGTTTTGGTATTTATATGCCACAACAGTCTCTTGAAAGTTGGGGTTTGTTCTAACTGTTCACTTTCGCTGGGGTCAAGCTCAGCTGTCAGAAAGACTTCAATGCCAAAGCTACGGTGCATAATATATTTGGGTCCACTGTTGATTCATTCTATTTCTGACTCTTGAGTGACTCGAGGGATAAAAATTATTCTATCAAGTCACAGACGAATCAAACCTTACATTATTTTATGCATCGAACAAGAAAATGAAAATCTACAAACCAATCTGTATGGTGGAGTCTATCAGTGTGAACTGCCCGGCAGTCAGTCCTGCCGCTTGTACACGAAATAGGCCGTTTTCTGGCACTTGCAAGTGGCTCAAATTTTTATAGCTCAGGGCCAGAAACTCCATTGTATAAATTCCCATCATCCTCTTACTCGTCCTCGGCAATATCGGAATGAAAACACTCAATTTCATCACCGCTGAAATCACTCTCTGATTTGCATCTCGCCATTGTTCACACGCTGTTTCCGAATATTCACGAAGTTTTCAGAGAACATGACACCATAGCATCTTCGGTAAATTCTGGTCCGTTTTTCGATCACTGACAAAAGTTTTGACTTAACAGTTAATTTTAGCATATTTTGAGTTTCAAATGTAAGAAAATAATTGTCTAACGATTATGAATGTGATTACAACCTTTGAATCACGCAAAGTCATCAGCGACACAAAAACCTGCTCTTTAAAAGAATCGTATCATATTTGAGTTCATTCTACTTCAGGTTTAACATATTTTATTTTAATCAGGTTTTATTCGTCATCGATTTATTTATTTTATCACCCCCAAACCCAACATGATGAAATGTTTCTACATGGTGTTATGATAAGTCTCACGTAATTTTTGATAAATAAATGAGTCGTAAAGTGCTAACTCGGGTATATATTAATCAAATGAATTTTAATAATCTATCATCTTGTCTTCAAAAACAAAAGCCTGGTGATGAACAGGAATACAATTCAGAGAAAAGGTGCAGTAAGAATTGATGTTTTGCTCACAAGAGAACAGGTGAAAATCTTGAACAATACTGGCTCACTTAAAATTAAAATGTCAAAACCAATGTTGAAGAAATATTCAATAAGAGAGACGAGTGGAGGATTTCTCCCATTTCTAATTCCTTTATTTGCTGGTTTAAGTGTGGCTGGAGAATTGACGGGTGGTATTTCAGCAGCGGTGAAAACCACCAACGAAAGCAAGGCTCAACTTCAGGCTCAAAAAGAATTGGAAAGACAAAACAAAGAGTTGGCAAAAAAAAAAAATTAGTGGAAGTGGTGTGATTGTACAATTTGCTGAAAAAACTTGAAAGCCTACTTGATAAAGTAAGATTGTTAGTTGGAGATATGCTTTCTTCTATCACACAAGCAGGTGTAAAAATAACTAAAAGGGGTAATAGATGATATCTTTCTCATAAATAAATTAGCATTGATGAATGGTTTAAAAATTTTGGAAAGAATACAACATCAAATTTAGAACTTTTCAAATATTGTAAGAAATTTAAAATTGATAATGTGGTTATATGTAAGAGAAATTAGTTAACGAACTTGTCTAAATATACAAAGAATATTATTATGAATTTAGAAGACAATAATGGAAATGATTTGCATTGGGTTTGTATTTATAATAATCAGGTTAAATATAATTTTGATAGTTATGGTCTTCCACCACCTGTTGAAGTCATGCTGTTAAACATTTCAACATTTCATTTAAACATTTCAAGTCCAATAATTAAATTCCACGTGTTGTGGTCAATTATGTCTGTATATGTTATTTCAACTCAACAAAAATAAAAAATTTTATGATGTTATTTTTAATCTAATATATATAACTTATGTTGGAAAATATGGTTCCATCTTTGGTGTATTCCAAGAACTGGATATTGCTTTATCAAATTATTACACAAAGGCACAGGCTGAACGACAGAAATATAGTATAACAAAAAATATTAATATGAAAAATGCTTATAAATTCATAAATTATCCAAGCCAGACTGACACGGATGACTTGGTGAGATTAGTGATTTATCACAATATATATCCTGAAATAAAACGGCTGTGTATTCCAAAGAAACAGAAGTGTTGATTTTATCTTCGTGTCATACAGAATTCACAGTTCCAATTAAAATAAAAAATTATAAAGAAGGGCGTATCGTTTGTATGAGAACAGAACATTGGAGATATGATATGAATGATTTAGGGTATAATTGGTCATTTAAAATAAACCGAGAAGACCTGAAAAAATTAAATCAGTCTCGTAAGGAAGAATATTATCCACTTGGTGCCAATAATGAGATTTGTGGGAGCATGTTGAGCAAACAACAAATAAAATAATTTAATCAGGCAAAAATCAACACTGGTTTTGCCATAGTTTATATCATGAAAACACAAACAACAGGATTATATATATATATATATATATATATATATATATATATATATATATATATATATATATATATATATATATATATATACATATATATATATATATATATATATATATATATATATATATATATATATATATATATATATATATATATATCAAAAGTAAGGGAATTTCCATCTGATTTAACAAGAGAAAGATGGGGTGGTATTACGTGTCATCATATTAATCTGTCATATATTTCTGATACATAAATGACAGCAAGAAGACTTCAAGAAAATTGTAATTTTTGCATTCAAGGATACCTACAAGAAAAGGGTGTTCGATTTTACATTACTTATGAATTGGAGCATATACACGGGCAATTTTCAATTAAAAACTGGCCTTATACTGATGTTAAAAAAAATCCACAAATAGAGATTTGATTAAAATATTCCATAAAAATGAACTTCTGAAGGTGATGAAATATATAACTCTTTTAGAAATCATCAACAAATGTTATTGGTTGCCTATTACGAGAAAAAGAATTGTGGATTCAAGAGTATCGCAGAATCCAGATAAATATATGTATGATATTCTATGGGGTGAAAGTGGTTCAAGGTTAGTAAGGGATGAGGAAGGAGTTGAAGCAACTGAGACAAGAGAGAAGGAGGAGAGGGAGAAGAGAGAGAAGGAGGAGAGGGAGAAGAGAGGGAGGAAAGAGAGAGAATAAATAAATATAAAAATATGGAAACCAGTGAGATAAAAAGATCAAAGGTATTACAGAAAATAAATAAATCCCAATGCACCGAGGAGGAAAACAAAGAATTGGTAAGTCTATTAGAAATATATGCATCGAGACTATTAACATCGGTTTCAGGGAGAAGATTTAAACGAGAAAGTGGAGAGAAAGAAGGAAAAGATTATATTATTGATGATGTTGGTGTAATTGTCTTTAATTAAAGTTTTACTTTTTTTTCTTAAATAAATGGGGGAGCGAGTGAAGACATTTCTAAGGATTCTTTATGTTTTAAAAATTAAGATTCAAATGTGCATGTTGGAAACTAAAAAGGTTTTCGCACTCTGTCGGAATTTTTCACATAAATAAATGAGTTATTGTCTAAAATGTAAAAAGAAAACCAAGACTAAAAAATATCTCATATGTTAAAAGTAAAAATAATAGGGTTATACAAAAAGGTCCATGTTCGGTCTGTGGCTCAAAGAAGATTGAATTCACCAAACACAAACAAGGGGGAGATATACAAAAGTTTTTATCAGGAATAAATTGACAACAACTGGAATACCAGGGAAATTACATCTACCAGGGTATTCTTTCTGTGGTCCAGACACAAACTTGAATATAAGATTAGATGAGGCTGATAATCCTAAACCGTGGAGCAAAGCTATCAATTGGGTTGATGAATTGTGCATGAGGAACGATATTGATTATGGAAATAGCACAACGTTGGAAGAAAAACATGAAGCCGATAGAGAAATGTTCTATAATTTGTCTCTGATACAAAATCCAACCTTGAGAGAAAAAGTTGATAGGTTCATCCTGAAGAAGATGATCATTGCTAAATTGAAACTTGGGCTTGGAAATTCAAAAAACTTATAGGCTCTAATGATGTCTTTAAGATTGAAGAGCAATTAGCTGATGAATTACATAACCCAATAATCACAAAGTTTCATAGAAGGAAGGTTTATTCTAAGGAAGTTGATTATATCTGGTCCGCTGATTTGATTGAACTCAATAATAATAAGGGGTACAAGTATGCTTTAACTGTTATTGATTTGAGGAGTAGATATGCATGGGTTGTCCCTTTAAAAAACAAAACAGGTAATACTGTTATATTAGCCTTTCAACAGATATTTAATAAAAGCATGAGAAAACCTAAAAAAATCGTGGACTGATGAAGGTACAGAGTTCTACAACAAAACATTTATGAATTTTCTTAAGAATAACGGAATTACATTAAACAGCACCTTTAATGAAGTAAAAGCGGTTGTTATTGAGCGTTTTAATCGCACTTTAAAAGAGAGACTATATAAAAAATTCACTCAACTCGGTTCTCAACAATGGTCATCTTTTATTCAGGACATTGTAGATAAGTACAATGATATGATTGAAATTAAAATTAACCTCAACGAAAATTAAATCATCAGATAAATTTACAAAATTAAAATATGAAAAGAGATTAATGTCAGAAAGCCTTCGTTCAAAGTTGGTGATATAGTAAGAATATACAGGTGGAAATCTGTTTTTGAAAAAGGATTAATGTCAGAAAGCCGAAGTTCAAAGTTGGTGATATAGTAAGAATATACAGGTGGAAATTTCATTTTGAAAAAGGTTATTCCAAGCAATGGACAAATGAACTTTTTAAAACTGTTGATGTCATTGGGTACAGTTCCTTTGACTTACAAATTATGTGATTTAAAGGGTGAAGAGATTTTAGGTTGATTTTATTCACAGCAATTACAAAAGACAAAGGTAAATTGTAAAAAAAAAAAAACCCTTGGACTTACAAATTATGTGATTTAAAGGGGGAAGAGATTTTAGGTTCATTTTATTCACAGGAATTACAAAAGACAAAGACAATAAATTGAAAAGAAAAAATTTCAAAAATTGACCACCCCTTTTTTTGACTCCACCAACACAAGCCTCACCCATGCAAGCTACACCCACACAAGCCACACCCACACAAGCCCCACCCACATAAGCCCCACTCATGCAAGCCACACCGACATCCATCCAATCCATATGATTCGTGTTTAGTTTATGAGTTCCTCACACACAACATGTTTATTTAATTAAAAAATTGCTCCACTCCCTTCTTTGTTTCCACTCACACAAGCCACAACCACACCAACCACACACATGCAAGCCTTACACACACAAGCCACACCCACACAAGCCACACCCAGATAAGCCAAACCCACACAAGACCCACCCATTCATCCCACCCATCCTCTTCCCCTTTCCCTTGTGCGCCCCCACCTTTGACCCCCACACTCCTCATCCCACCCCCACCCTTCCCCACACACACACGGGGAGGGGAGGGGGTTGGATGAAGGGGTGTGGTGGGTCGTTGTGGGAGCGCACCAACCCCCCCTCCAACTCCAACACCCCCACCCCAACCCTCACCCACCCCTCCCCCTCCCCTTTATCCCTCCTTTATTCTTTTTTGGAAATGAAGAATAAAATAATTGCAAGCAAAGCATATATAATATAATTAATACTAAAAATATACAATATATTACACATTGAAATATCTACCACAGATTTTATGATATGTTTGTTTGAGTGAGAGAGTGAGTGGACTTGAATAATCTGAATGTTTCTTTCCTGTTAAAACACACACACACACATGTATTAATATTATATGACACACCTCCAGATACCTAAGGAGGTATTAAAATGATATGACACACCTAACTTTCAGATATTCGATTCAGTCAGAGAAATGAATAATTAATTACCTGGGGTAACCTCTGATGACTGTTTGGACCAAGAGGCAAGATATCTGCACTTTCTTGATGAACGCTGTAAAACAGGAAAAACATGTGTAAATACCTTGCCAGTGAATCTTCAAGGAACATTGCAATTCAACATCATTGTATTTTTTTATTACGTGAAATACCTTGGCGTTGAGACATTGGGTATAGTCAGGTTAGTCATGCATAAAATGGGGTCGTTGTGAAATGCCTGATGAACGAACTGGATTTCTGTCAGGCTGTTATTCAGATCTTTCCATTGCTCGAGAAGAGCATTTGCATGACAATTCACCTGGTGTATGATTGAGTTTGAAATGCTGTAATAAATAAATAAATTAGTTATGTAATTAATCATATGCAATCAAATTGAAAAACAATTACTGCACCATCGTTTCAAGAGGAAGCCAGACTTAACGACACACCACACACACACACACACACACACACACACACACACACACACACACACACACACACACACACACACACACACACACACACACACACACACACACACACACACACACACTGTTGCGGACCGAGACACCAGCTTGTCAATCAGGGGGATTAATCCCCAGTTGTCCTCGGTAGAGCCAGACATGGGGCCACCGCTCACAATTAAGGTTGTGGTACAGTGGGTTGTTTTAAAACCACGAACGCCACCCAGTCAACCACGAGTTTCAGTGTTTGCCATCAAATTATTCCATTTCACTTGAGGTCACGTGGTTACCTGAGCGGGGAGCACGCCCTCGGCAAAGCACCAATATTATCTGATTAGATTTTAACTAGGGCGGCTGAGCGTTTTAATCGCTGGTGCATGCCGACAATTTTTTTGGTCAAATCTGTGGTAATTACCTCCCAGTCTATCTCGGTTCGAACAATGCTAGACCAATGAAGGAAAGGATAAACATGGACAGGTTGGAAATCGGTAAATAATTTATTAATAATAAAAGAAATAAATAAAAAGAACTTTTTATTTGCTGAGGTAAATGAAGAATTATTTTCAAAGCAAAATCAATCAAAATGCCAGGAAAGAGACAAAGAACAGAAGCTTAACGGGGGTTGATTTACAGCTAAACACAGACAAGGGTACCCAACGGATCATTCAGGGGGAGGGGAAGGGGAGAAAATCATCTTGCTCACCAGAAAGTTGTCCGTGATGCAAAAACGTTTTGAAATCCATGTGTGCGTGTCACGTCCGTCGCCAGCACACAGCTTTGTTGTACAGCCTCTCTGGCAGGGCAGCCTTGAACGCCAGTCCACACGCTCGCTTGCCGAAGCCCTGGGCAGGACGGACCGTCTCACTGTTGGCGCTGGCCAGACACCCACACGCGTGCTTCCTTCTCCTCTTTTGCACGCCTACACCCACTTCTTGTTCGCTTCGCTCTCGTACCTCTTTCGTTCACGCTTTTTTATTATCTCAGAACAAATCTCTTTCTCTTCAGAACATATCGCTTTCGATTTTTCCCCACTCTCAAAACGTAGCTCCTCACAGACGGTCTGTCTCGCTTCAGAACATCCCTCTTTCACCTTTTCCTCTCCGAACGTCTCTCCTCACAGAACGTCTTTTTATATCTTCGAGGCTTCTCTACGGGGTGCCGTCCACCCCAAGCTCACCCCACTCCACTGGGGCACAGTTACCATGATGATCTTTGCGCTCTCAAAAAAATGGCGGGCATCGGAGCTCACGAAACAATGCTGCTGAGGAAAAATGAGGGCGGGCTTCAGAGCTTGTGAAAGAAATGTGTGTGAACGTGTCTGTCATGAAGAAAAAAGCTTCCCATAAGAAAGGGGATCTATCCTTTACCCTTCTCAATGCATCACATTTAAAATCCCATTAGACATGGGGATGGGGCTAATCTGAACATGCATTTAAGAAAATAACTGTCCGAGGACTTGGATGTGTGGATGCATTCATCAGACCAGATTCTAAAATCCTTAACAATATATATATATATATATATATATATATATATATATATATATATATATATATATATATATATATATATATATATATATATATTGAATGAAACTAACCAATATTGTGATGGGTCATTTTCTTCATCAGATGAAACATTGTCCATGATTGGGTTATGAAACAAATTCTCGTTCATTTACCATTGGGTCAAGATGAGAGAAACGAGAAACCGTCAAAAAAGGAGACATTTAAAGCTCAAATAAATGTGCCCACTTTTAAAGGAAAATATTTGAGGAAGTGAGGCGTTTCTCAATACTGGAAATTTTCCCGGGCTGGCTTGTCCCATTGTTCGGTTTCCTGTTTATCAGTTGCGCTTTTCAGCTTACAGAATGTGTTTGTGTTTGAGAAAAGGTTTGAGTATGGATAATATTTTACAACAGTTCAAAGTATAAGTATTAATAAAAAAAATCGGGGTGGGGGTTTTAACGGACGACTGCTGCATTATTTTTAATTGATGAATAAATTAAGTTATTTCTGAAAAAAAACATACTCTTGTTATGATTACTCAATTTCATGAATGAAATGATCACATGAAAGACTATGGAAAATGTTCAGTGTAAACAAAACATTATACTTGCTACATCTTGGAAGCAAGCATCCAAATTAATTAATAAACCAAGGATATTATATATGCCTGATGTTGGCTTAATGGTTAAGGTGGGATTGGGATCCTAGAATCATGAGTTCAAATCCCACTCGACTGTTGAATTAATACCAGGTGGGGATAGCTCTGCCTGTCATCCTTCTGAGGTTGGCAAAATGAGTACCAGCTTGCTGGTATCCTGTGTTGGAATGGTGATCCATCCAGGATTGTGCCTAATAGCTAAGGCAGACTGCTTAGGCAGCACCAATGCTCTGCACAGAGTATGATCACAATCGATGGATGGATGTTATATACAGAGGGGTTGGCAGGGGGAGGGGGTTAATGAGCTACCGCTGCATTATTTTTAATTGATGAATAAATTAAGTTATTCCTGAAAATAAAAACATACTCTTATTATGACTAATAAATTTGATTGAAGAAATGATCACATGAAAGGGGGTGAAGCCTAGCCCCCGGCATGGGGGGGGGGAATAGTGTCAAAGAGGAGCGCTACGACGAAGTAATGTGTACCAGTTTGAAAAGGAGAAATATGAGTGAGCGTAAGCGAGTGAATATTGTGACTTTGAGAAATGGTAGACATTACTGCGGCAAAGCCTTCTATTTGACATTACACATGAATCGTGTTTTAAGGTAGTTAGGGCTGAATTAATTTGACAACTAGGCCACTTTCCACTCACTATTGAACACCTATTTTCTTCGAAAATGGCGTAATGACCCTACAATTTTACTATTATTTTTTTCATATCTACACCATGAAGCATGTTTCATGAAAATTAAAAAAGATAATTCTGGGTACTCTTTTCAATTTCACCCGAACCACCTTTAAATACAGTTTAGAAACAGATCAGACAGCATTTTTAACTGAATCCATCCATCCATTGGAACCATACTTTGTGCAGAGCGTTGGTGCTGCCTAAGCAGTCTCTTTGGCTATTGGGCACAATCCTGGATGGGTCGCCACTCTGCCACAGGATACCAGCAAGCTGGCACTCATTTTGCCGACCAAAGAAGGATAACAGGTACTCAACCCCACCTGGTATTAATTCAACAGCCGAGTTGGATTTGAACTCACGTTCCTAGGATCCCAAGTCCAATTTTCAACTGAATGATAATGTTCTATTGTCTACAGTTATCGAATTTATTTTAAACATAAATAAATATTATTAAATGTTATACTGTTTGTGTAATTCAGTATGTCTCCCCCCAAAATATTTGAACATTGAATTCCTTCTGTGTGAAATTTGCATTTCTAATAAAAAACATCATACATGTCATGTGACCAACTATCTTACGCACTATAACTATGTGACCCCCATCTCTAATATTCATGACCGAATATCCCAGTCGTACACAATCTTCCATGTCGCATGACCACTCAAGTCAGTAGTGCATACACATAAATCTTGTAAATATGGGCTAGCCCTTTAAATCCGTACAACAAAATTACTAAAACCACTGGGATTATGATATTTTATGTCTTTTTTTTCTTGGTATCGCTGCTCTATCCTTTTTAATTGCTGAACATTAAGCACACAAAAGAAGGACCATTTTTAAAGTCTTTCATATGACTCTGCTGGGGTTCAAAATGCTGACCTCACAGACTCAGAGCAGATGCTATAACCACCAAGTCTAGTTGAAATACATTGAAAAGGACAAACATATTTGCTGATTTCTCTGGCACAGAACCATTCCATAATATTTCTCTGGCACAGAACCATTCCATAAAAAGGGAAAATGTTTTTGATTTATACCGATGATGTCACTAAAGTAATCGGTTGAACAAGATCACATTGAATTGATACATCTATATTACATCTTTTGTGGATATTTACAGCAGAATTAAAAACTCATAATCTGTTCCTGGAATTTGGTCAAACCATCAAATAAACCAAAATTGTATATAACAAGAAACTTTTTGATTAAACCTGAATAATTGCTGTCTTTGTTCTGAAGACAAAATTCCAGTGCATACAATTGTGGGTGTGGGTAGGTCGGGGTGGTTGCTCTGACCAGTGCATACATGATGAGTAGGGAGTGGGTGTGGTATTGAGTGGGCGTGGGAGGGAGGGACATACATTTCAACTGTATTTGCAAACATAGTTTAAATTAAATGTAAATCCAACTTGTAAATCTCATTTGCGACAATGATCTTTCCTGCTGTGACAATACATTACAGTATATGTCTCCTGCTTATTTTATGTTTTCCTAAGCATCTTACTTTTCTAAAATATTTTCAGCACTGTGGCTATTAATTAATTTCAAGGCATTATCGGGACCAAGTAAGTAGGATGAAGTTCTGAAAATAATAGCAAAGTCTTTTGAAAATCTAACTGCACTGTGATCACACCAAATCCCTCCAAGTAGAGTCATCGGGTGACCTGCAGCAATGTCCAAATATGTGGTATTAATGGGAGAAGCAAAAAAGTCAAATTACTTGAGAGAAAATACCAAATGGCACCATGTATCAATCACATCATCCCACTTGTCCAAGAGCACTTTGTGCACTGGGGACAAGAAGATGATGAATTCTAGCTGCCATTCTGAGGTGGTCCAGTGACCCACAGGGTAGGCCATACACCCTGCCTGTGAAAAAAATATAAAGACAATTGTTTTTGTTGAATCGTACTTCGTTGTGCAGTTATGTGTACTATCAGCCAAACAACTGAAAAAGAAGCATGATATCAGGACGAAAATGGCTTGGATGGGATTTGGAGATTTAAGTGGATCTGGGATAGTGTTTGTTGTTTCATTCTGAGTAATTTGGTTGGAAGAATAGCTACAGCTCAAAGGTGACTACTCAAATTATAGTCACCTTTGAGCTGTCAAGTCTGGGTTAGATTCTCAACCAGATTATAAACCGCCAGACTGAACAGCTTGGAAGGCATGTCATTCACCATTTCTCAAATGGATGTGAATCTGGGGACCCTTCTGCTATAGCAAAAGTTCAACACGCAAAAATAGATCACATGGTATTTTTTGAGGAAGAGTAGTGGTGGAATTGCCAGCACCTTGGCCAAATCAAATGCTTGCCCGAAGCTACAGGAGATGCTCCATCGGCGGTACCACTGCACTAACTGTACTTTCCAACCACCCCCTATAAATTATGCAACAGTTGCCATGTGCTGCATACAAGGAAACAGCGTCTGAGTATTTGACTCATGATGCTGTGATCCCAGGTTAAAAAAACATCTATTGCACTGTGATGCTTTATCATGGTCTACTAAGGTCCTTGTAATTCATGTCATATTATACTAATGTCTTCACTGTGGTGCCTGAGGCTCAGGGAAGAGTTAAACAAGAGAAGGTGATCAAAAGACTGACAAAGAGTCGACATAATGACAGAGGGATGGAGGGGAATAAGAACACAAGCACACAGTTGCACCATAGTTTGTGAAGAGGAGTGTAGACCAAAGGAACCTGTAGATTGTCAGCAGGTGTGGAAAGCTGTGTCTTCTTATGTCTTTATGTGTTATGTATACAAAGTTCCTTTTGAGCCATGCATGAATGAAAAGAACACATCTTTCAGCACGTAGCAGCTTATTGCATCATTTCTGGACGATGTAGCTTTTGGTCTTATTCCATCCCCCTGTAGGTTTGGGTAATTTGGAATTTATCCAGGACGCCAGCATCAATTTGCCCACTCTTTGTGATTGAGACCTTGGGATATTTTAACGTCCATCAACAATCAATGATGGTTGCTGACTCCCCACATTAACATCCCCATGGAAGTTGCACTCATTGATGCATTAGCTGCAAACCATCATGGTGACCAGTTTATCGTGGTGTCATGATTTGAATCCAAACTAGAGAGCTCGAAGGTGAGTATGCTACCTTTAAACTGTCTGACCCTCCCCTTCATCCCCAACACACTCCATTTCTGGTTATGGAATCTGTTGATGGCCATTCGCAGCTAACACAAGACATTTTTATAATATTTGAAAAACATTATTTTGTAGCGTTTCAAAAACATCACAAAAACATAATCAGATATCACTGCATGATTAAAGGGGAACCCAAACGCTATTTTTTTTTCTTCTTTTGAAAACCATTGAAAATGAACAATCACGGTCTAAGTTGAAGGTGAAAAAAAATTGAATTTTTTTTGCCAATCACAAAATGAGGAAAAAGTCCTGGAATGTCGATTTTCGATTTGCGCCAATGAGGTCACACCTGGCTGTAACCGACCTTGATCCAAATGGAAGCTTACATAGATTTGAACTTTGACTCACAATGTAAGGATGAAGATATCGTCTCATAACCTTAACTTTCCACTCAAACTAGATGCCTGGAGACAGACTTGCACTCGACAAGCGAGCAATCGACTACATTATTGCTATACTGTACAATCAATGATGTATGTGACAATATGTTTCTGAAGTAGCACAATTACCTTTGAACTGTCTCGTCTGGGTCCGATTCTCTAATGCATGCAGGTACCTATCTAATCGCAATTTCAACCTATCCACTTCCTCCACTTTTTCCAGGGAGACCATTTCATGCATTAACTATTCTCCTAAAAGACGCCTGCCTTAATATAGTCCTTACTTTGATCATCTTTACCCTCAAGCTCCAGCCCCTGGTCCGAACACTGTCCACTCTGCTGAAAAGCTCCACTGGACCTATATTGTCCACATCCTTCATTATTTTAACCATCTCTATCAGATCCCTAGTAATCACTGCCTTTCTAATGTATAAAGTCCTGTCGCCTTCCTTAAAATTATTTTTCAAGACATCATAATAATTGCAGGAAGAAGAAATCAAAAATAATATAAAAGAAGAAGAACACGACTACTTGGTTTTCACAGGAGAGCAAAACCGGGTTAATGGGGTAGTCCTTCGACTGTACAAGCTCAGCAATGAGAGGCTAGATGTCTTCTGATATTTGGGGGGCTGGAGGGGAATAGAGTTGCATCATTATAATTACAGTAGTGATCTCAATGTGCACAGTTGATAAAACAGACTCGGGGGAGTGCAGGTTGTAAAGGTTAATGACAATGCATATACTGTATGCGTTGCACTATTTGTCGATTTTAAATTCTTTCATAACATGGAGAATAACCCTTTACCATAATTGTGTGCAAACTATCTGCAATTGTGTCATACTCGTAGCTTTATACGTTTTTTTGAGGATAACAAAAACTCGTTTGCATATCTGGTGCATGTTACATGACAAAATCGAATTGAACAAGAGTGAGAATTGCTTTTCAATACATGTCCGCTACCGATTGATATTTTTGAAGTCCGAAAAGGGCATAACTTTGTGACAATTGATGAAATGCCATGAAACTCAAACTTGTTCTGTAACTTATTATAATGAAGCCACGTACCGAGTTTCAGTTTAATATGTTAAAGGATATTAGAGAAAAGTCTGAAAAACCACAGATGGGACAGACTGACAGACAGACAGACGGATGGACAGACAAAGAGCAAACCTATATACTCCCCTCCGGTGAAACCGGTAGGGGACTAATAAGCAGGTCCAAATAAAGTGGCCAGGAAATTAGACAAAATCTGCAATAGACAATCAAACAGGCATCAATATGAAAAATGTGTGTATTTCCTTTCCGTATATTTTGTGATATGTTTGAAGAGCATTCTCAGATTTAAATTTTGACTCACGATGCAAAGATGAAGATGTCAATTCATAACCTTAACTTTCTACTCAAACTGGATGCCTGGAGACGGACTTGAGCTCGACAGGCGAGCAATCGACTGCATTATTGTTATACTGTATAAAATCAATGATGTGACAAGATGTTTCTGAAGTAGCATAATTACCTTTGAACTGTCTAGTCTGGGTACGATTCCCAACCCGACTATAGACTGTCAGATTAGTGCTTCACATGCAGGGCATTGTCTCAAAAGCTGCACCCTCCTTCAGATTGGTGTTAATCTGGATGTATCGCTTGCTATAATTAGCTGGTGGTCGTTAAGATCCCACGGTGTCATCTGTGAAATGTCGGCGAGTTCATGTGGCACATTGAAGAAATTCCTAATTCCTGTCAAAACAGCTTCAGTCGAATGTCAGTCTTGGCCAGCTGGATCGTAATAGGACTTGGAACCAAAACTTTCCTGGCCGAGACCCCAAGATGGTGGGAATACTTGGGGTCGTTACAAAATAGTAGTACATAAACAATGATACTGAAGCTGGGTCATTAAACTGACAGCTGCCAAATCAGTATTGAATTGCTTAGTGAGCACTGTTTGACTTTGCCGTCCTGAGCACATTCCTTAGAGTCACAAAGCATTGGTTATTCTACATCACTTTATATACATTATGTATAATGTCGTTGTCCTCAGTGTGGTCATGTTAGACTTTCAGATCAATGTAACTCATGCAAACACTCTCCTCTCGGTGGAAAGGTAACAACATCATGTTGGTCCTGGGAATCTTAAAGAGAAGATACTTTTGGCATCTTGCAGCCAGCCATGAGCTCTCTCTCAATTATCCTGGACAAAACACAAACAGCCTATCCACCACTTTCCACACATAGGCCTGCACTGATGCACGGTAAGACAGCAAGCCACTTTGGACAGAGCAGCAAATTCTTCAAACAGTAACAGCTGCTGGGAGAGTGTCCTGTCAGCTCCCCTGATTAGCTGCGACGGGCTGGGAATCTGGGCCTAATCTTGTGCTGTGCATTTGAGGGAATTGCACCGAAGCATGCCACGCGGGTCCGCTCGCCTCCTTTGTCTCCTGCACTTTGAGCTGTCTGCAGCAAGTCTAATCAGCAAGAGAGTTTCAGTTCTGCTTTTAGAAAGGAAGAATCTTGCACAAAAGTCGATGGGAGAATAAAAAACGGATCATTCGCAGTCGCTAACTGATCCCGAGTAAGCCAGCTGACCACCGTAAGGGGAGAGGTTTCCATCAAAGCAGATAGAGCAGCTTTGGAAGTAAAATTTCACGTTTTGAGCAAAGTCTAATGCCTTTGCCAAAGAGAAACTGCAAAAGGGAATCCGAGCTACCCTTGACAACAGATCTCAAATTTGACCCTTTTACCCAGATTGCAGCACCATTGCAGTTGACCCTGAGAAGAATGTGGCCACCAACATCTCTGCAGTAAGTGTCAGAACTCAGAGGAAACTCAGCATGAAAGTAGAGAACACTAACTACATTGACTTTCAAGGGTTTTCAGGCATTTCAAAGACAATCTAAAAAAACTTTGTTTCAATAGATATTGGCCTATTCAAGTGAACTGTTTCTGCTGCTGATGAATAGTCAGACTGTTTTTGGAATGGACATCAGGCCTGCTGTTTTTGCATCCCTGTCTGGATGTTTAAAAAAAAAATCCAGTTGATATTCTGGAACAATAGTAGGCCTTTGGGCCTAAACTTCATCGACATTTTAGGTTTTGCCCTTCTCATTTAGAGGGTTATGTGTTCCTTGACTTGAGATTCTTTGCTTCCCTGGGACTTGGTGAGTGAAGCCGAGATAATTTGTTGTTTTGTGGTCGTATATGCAGATATAATTAAATCATTTTTCACTAATTCTAAGTACCACTTCCTCCGAGATTTGAGATGCTTACAAACAATGGTCGTGTTATAAGGCTGGAGATCAACTTTGCTTCCAGACAAAAATTTGGAGTGAGAATGCATGATAACCCAAATGAGTGTGTTCTGCTTTTGTTTTCACACATGTGGGTCATACATATTCCAGGCACGAAAGGAAAACAAAAGCTTTGCTTATTATACTCCTCATATGTACATGTTTGCTGATAAGAACAGCCTGTGTCATGGATTAACAAAACGGCAGTGATGGATGGAGAATCAAACAAGCATCCTCCTTGATGAGAAGGAAGTACACAAAATATTTCCCTAACCTTTCTTTGCTTACCTTTTGACTGATAAATGAATTCTCTTCTGCCCCCCCTCACCCCCAATTCCTCCCCACACCCATTGCTGTCTCCCTCTATCTTGACCTTCAACTCTGCTGTTGGTGTGCCCCCCCTCTCTCAACTGTTCCTTTTGTGCTGTTGTATCCTGATCAGTTCACTGTACTAATTCTAGCTCTTCCATGAGCCTCGACTATGTATACAAAAAAAGAGATTTTAAGTGCAGTGAGGCTGCTTAGGTTTCTGCATCGTGGAGGATGCTCCCTTTTGGAGTAAGTGTTGCACATTCTGTCCCATTGCAGCCATGTGGATGCAAAATATCAAATTTATTTTCTTTTGTACACAGTCAAGGCTCATGGCAGAGCGATAACACAGAAAGCATCACGATGCAACAGAACAAAATGAACAGAAAAGAGAGAGGGGGGGATACACACGAACAGCAAAATAGGGACTTGAACAAATAAGGGATGCGGTGAAAAATTATGGGTAGGGAAGGACGTATGGGGTGGTGGGCTGGGCAGAAGTGGGGTTGGGACAAATTCAGGAAAATAAATAATTCAGAAAACAAATGCAAATTGGCATCAAGTGGAAAATGTGAGTGGAGCAGGTGGGTTTTGGGAGGGGGAAGGAGCAAAATTTACTTTGTGAGGGAAGAAATGGAACAAAAGTCAATCGGGCATGGGGGTGGAGGAGTGGGGGTTAAAATTGCCATGCTATTTGTCTTGGTTGTAATATGTATGTGTCTGGGGCACATTAATAACCTCGGAATTCCAAATCAATAACCAAATGGGCCTCATCATATAAGTGATTTTGTTTTGTATTTTCTAAATTCCTGAGGCCAACAAGTAAACATGTTTCAAATATGAGCACATACTTTAATATTCAGATAGATAAGTGCCACACAAAATCATTATTCACCACTGAACCATCCAAAGATAAATATTAGCTGCAAGGCCACGTGAAAAAGTCATGTACAATGTAGCACTTACATTATGGGCTGCAAACCGCAGGAAGTATTAATTTTTGATGCTGTATACACAGACGATCACAATTAATTCATTCACCATTTTGTGTATCCATTTGAAATGCAACGGAATTGGAGGTCCAAAATGACCAGTGATAATTCTGACTTTTTTATGATGAGGAATCAAGCCTTGCAAATGGGCCTAAGGATGGAAATGACCAGGTGGACCCTCCGAGGACCCAACCGTGATGACAGATAGATAAAATATGATCTGTAAAATGTTCCATGAGGATTTTATGGCCAACTGTCTCAACATACTGTATATATCTTGGAGGTTGAATGTCAGCTATAGTTGGGGCCCTGGCCCCAGAGGTCTAATTGACTTTCCTGAGGGAATGACTCATCATATCCCAGATACTCCAAAATTCCTTCTCATAATGATCTAATCACAACGATGAGCCAAGGGACATAGCCCTTGCTGTTGTAATCATGAATTTACTTTACTTGAGTTAAACCTAAGACAATAAGCGTGCACAAAAGAAGGAAATGTAGACAGCATTCTTACAAAGCAAAAAGTATTTCATTTAACTAAAGCTGACAGCAGACAGTACCTCAACTCCTGTGTTCCTTGCCTCTCCCATCTATGGAATCACCTTCCGTAGGCTGTTATTTCCCACTTTTCCCTCTTGGGCTTCAAGCAAGCAGTAGACCGCCACCTCATGTCATCCCCCATCCTGACCCAAGATCTTTAATACTCCCATTAACGTCTCCTAACCCAACCGTCTTACTTGATGGTTTCAATGTTTCTTTCATCTCTCTCTCTCTCTCTCTCTCTCTCTCTCTCTCTCTCTCTCTCTCTCTCTCTCTCTCTCTCTCTCTCTCTCTCTCTCTCTCTCTCTCTCTCTCTCTCTCTCTCTCTCTCTCTTTCTCTCTCTCTCTCTCTCTCTCTCTCTTTCTCTCTCTTTCTCTCTCTTTCTCTCTCTTTCTCTCTCTTTCTCTCTCTTTCTCTCTCTTTCTCTCTCTTTCTCTCTCTTTCTCTCTCTCTCTCATTTATTCACTTGCCAGTTGTGTTGCCCCGCTATGCTATTGACATTTCAGCCTTCTTCTTCTATGAGCTTGGCTCTTGTTGAGCAAAAAAAGGTCGCAATTCCCATTATTCATATAAAGCCATAATACATTGCAGTTTAACTTATGTAACAAGCATGGGTTGTCTGGTTACAAAGGCATGCACAGATTATAGGTCCTTCAATTTATTGTATCAAGTGAACATTAAGAGGAAATTGCTTTATACTGAATTCTCTGCTCAGACAAATATGCACATTAAAACACAAAATCCACCGCTGATCCAATCCAATTAAAAAACAACAACATGAAACAAAGAATTACTTTTTGTTACAAAGCTTCTCGTGAAGATCAAGCTGTCAGCCTGGGAGGTTTTGAACCAATACAAGTCGGCAGTGGTGATGTCAGGGAGGGATGACACAAAGCTCACAGTTTTTGTGAAATATAGTGAAGTTCTCATTACAACTGCTCCTGCTCAAAGCCAACACTGACTCACTGTCAATCCCTGAGTCTCAATGTGGTGGTAAAAGATACACAAAGCAAGACCTTGATGGCATCACAATTCCAACATCACCCTCTTTCAGTCATGGCTTTGGGTGGTGGTACTTGGACATTGCTGATGGCTTTCATCTAAGTACACCCAGCTCTGGCTTCAGCCCCAAAGTTCAGCAACTCTCCTCAGCTGCTGCACCTCACAAGTTAGTTTTTCACATTACTGTACAGGTTTAAATGCTAAATTAATGACATAAGACTCGACCAATTCGCACCAACGAATCCAGAGGCAACACACACACACACACACACACACACACACACACACACACACACACACACACACACACACACACACACACACACACACACACACACACACACACACACATACACCTCAAGTAGAAGGATGCCCTGGGAATCCAATCATTCCTGGTGGACCCTGCAGAGTACAGGGGCAATTAGCTAATTAAATGGCCAGATGTGACTAAGATAATGTCATTAATTGCAACTCAGATAATGTAGAAACAAGGTAACATCACAAGTAATCTGATCCTGGTTTTGTTTTCCAATGTAACAAAAATGTTCGATTTTAAAAAGTTCCTCTCTCCCTCTGTCTCCTCTCCCTCCTCTCCCTCCTCTCCCTCCTCTCCCTCCTCTCCCTCCTCTCCCTCCTTCATGGAGCAATTAAGTGACAGAAGAGTAAATAGCCTTTCAGAAAAATGGGAAATGTACTGTTACGTTGCCTACAAGGGGCTTAAGGCACAGTCACACCTTGACGTTTTAGCCAGTAATGGCAACTTATCAAAATGTATGTAAAATGCTGGCTTACGCTGAACTTTTGATGTTTTTTTTTTTTTAAGATTCGGACGTATTCATAACGAGTTGGTCGTATGCATAACATATTAGTAATGGACACAAAGTTTCGTTGTCTTATAGATAACTTATACCAACGAATGCTTAGCCTGTTGTCAGCGTTCACAACCTATGCCCAACGATAGTCTAACTTATGCATAGCGCGCTGCACGTATCGCCGACGATCACGTGACGTAGCCTATTAAAAGGCTGCCGCACAATGATTCAAATCATAACCGACGGAGAAATGGAAGTGTCAACATCGCAATGTTCATCGCTACATCGCAACATCGAAATGGAAGCGTCAACATCCACACCTTGGTGATCTTGCCAGCGTATGCCGACCTCTGAAAAATGCTTATAAAACGCTGGCGCACGTCGAATACGGTATGGGTAAGTTTGTTATATGTGAATAGAACGCTAAAGTACGCTATCATATGTCGTAGTAAGTGGAGTACGTCTTGAAATTTTAAACGTGTTAAAAATTTTACGATGTACTTGCCGTATGCCTCACACGTTCCGCATGCGATGGGAATAAGTTGTACGCACAATATGCGATCGTTGGCACACGTCGACAAAAGTTACTTGTAAGTTACTCATAAGTCGAAACATGTCGAGGTAATCGTTAGCGTCAGTGTTCCAGACTCCCTGTTTTTTGGGGGGTTTTTTTCTTCTTCGGTATGACGGTGATGTTGACACTTCGATTTCTAGTGCGGTTATAATATAATTAATAGGCTGCCGCTCAACGATTTAAATCATAACTGCTCTAGAAATCAAAGTGTCAAAATCACCGTCATACCGAAGAAAAAAAAGACAAAAAAAACAGGGAGTCTGGAACACTGACGCTAACCATTACCTTGACGTGTTTCGACTTATGAGTAACTTACAAGTAACTTGTGTAGACGTGTGTCAACGATCGCGTAACGTGCCTACAACACGTTACTCATAGGTTAGAAATAAGTTTCGGGTACGCTAATCATTACCTCGACGTGTTTTGACTTATGATTAACTTACAAATAACGTGTGTCAACGATCGCATAACGTGCCTACAACTTATGGCCAGCGTTACGGAACGTGTGAGTCATACGCTGGCATAAGTCGTAAAATTTCAACATGCTAAAATTTAAGGACAACCGCAAAGTACAACGATGAAAGCCAGCATACTTCGACGTATGGCAGTGTTTTTCAGCATGCTCTCAATGTTTCCAAAACTTACCCAAAACGTATTCGACTTGTGCCAGCGTTTTAGACAAATTTTTCAAAAATCGGCATAAGCTGGCTAAAGCATCAAGGTGTGACTGGGCCTTTAATAAGACATATCTGCCATAGACTAGGACGATATCACTGGAAAGTACTTCCTGAGTGTGTGGTGTCAGCAATTCACTGTGCCCTGATTAATACAGGGTTTAGATATGCTCAACCACCTTATACAAGCTTGCATCATCCTTATAACAATTCCCAGACCTGTGTTTTTTTGCCGCGCTACTACTCCTCCAGTTCTGGGCTGATTACATCCAGACTTGGTACATAGGATCAGCATGACCCCCTTTAATGTTTAGGAGGGTTTAAAAAAAAATCTTTGACAGTGCTCTTGGGGGTCAGGGGTTGGGGGGGTGGGGGCGATGCAAATTCTCCATGTAAATGTGTATCGTGTATCACCACCTCCAAGTGGGCGAGGGTATGACAAGTCTCCACCATTTACAGTGCAGTATTCCTGTCCCCACGTTTTCCAGTGTCGTGAGGTGTTTTGAATTTTATGCATTCGTTATGTTTTTGCTTCATGCACGTCACCCGGATTTTTAATTTTAATTTTTTGCCTATACAGAGCCGTCATTTGCCTATACACCGCCCAAAAAAAGGAATGCGTCCGAAGAGCGTGTGGCATGCTTGGAACAAGATTGCCTCTACTGCTAGCTTGTACACAAGAAACCCTGCTAGTTAAAATAATACATTGATTACTAGATTGATTGCAACCTCTTTGACTCATTTATCTTCACTTTGATTGAAGATTACTTTAAACTTCAATTGACAGCTCATAAACATGCCTGTCTACTCTTTGTATCGAAACCTTTGCTCAGGACTGTGCTTCCCCACTGATGGACCTCTGGTAACTTGTACATGTTGCTACGTTTGAGTCTGGGGAGTAACTGCTGAAATCTATTTGTCCAGGTTCTTCCTTCCATCTTTGTTCTTTGTTCCTTTCACACTTCTTTCTATTTTTTTTTTTCACAATTCTCTTTGTTCATTCTAATTCTTGATTTTTCTTCTCTTTCAACTTTTTCACTCTCTTTCTCTCTTTCTTTATCTATCTCTCGATCTATCTCTCGATATCTATATCTGATTGAAATGCAAGTACCATAAGCTTAGGAACTCCTATGTATTTGATAACATATTCATTACTAAGCAAAAGTAGTTTATATTAGTGACTGCACTGGCTCTGTTCCTTGTTTTTTGTATACTATCTCAGTTAAAAGGCTGATTAATGGACATGGGTTAAATTTTCCAATTGCAATTGCAAGGGGTCAAATCATTTAGTGGTTCTTGTGGTTGGATCGCAGCAAGTGTCGCACTGCTGAGATGGTCAATTGGAAGATCTGGTTCTGCAACCCCCCCCCCCCACCCCTCTATTACAGTATTACCACTTTCATGATTAGTAGAGCTAACTATAATGTGACAATCTCTTTGGTGGTTCATAATGATTATCTTAGTAATCAACCATGCTACTAGGCTACGTAAGCAGTATAATGGAGATTTATCTTCTCATCTCAGCCTTTTAGATGTTTTCACGATGCAGTCCTTGGATTTGCCTTTGGTTTCAGTTGAGGAACACTTAGGGATTGGAAGAGGAAAACATTGGCTTAATTCTAAAGCTGGGTCTGTGCTCCAGAATAGAGACACAACTCCAACTTCATTATATCTTATGAAGTGCAGCAAGCGAGGTCTTTAGTGAGACGTCAATGCAGACACCTTACAATGGTAACATGTCCACACTCACTGACAAACTATGTCCTGCGAAAAATAAATAAAGTTATGCCACATCCTTTTATCATGATGCAGTGACTACCATATGCAGCACATATAATCATATTATAACACAAAAAGATGTCGGTTATTTCAGGTAAACAACTTTCTCAATGAACCACCCTGCAACCGATATGCCAATAAGCAGCGCAGCGATGGAATTTCCACAATGATGTCACACTGAACATTACCAGCTCATAAATATGCATATTCACAATGTGATGAGTTTGTCCAATTTTCACCATTAATTACACTTGAAAGATTTATTAAATTATCTGTGCAGTTAAATACATCTATTTCACATTGTAGAGAAGAAATGCAAATCAAATCATTTCCGCACAGTTTATTTGATGTCATTGTTAATATTTATGACTTCCACATAGATTTGCCTTGTAAATGGAATTTATTCTTGTAATAAATACACATTTGTTAAAAAATGTGATATAACATAATGTTCTCCTGAAATCTCTGCAAACGATATGAAAGCAAATGGGTTTAAAACAGGGTTTCAAACAGAAAATGGTTACATTGTGTAGCTTTTCTTGGTTGCTTTATGCAGCTTTCTTTGGTTATATGGGTAGAGTGGTAAATAAATATAAAGTCCTAGCTGCACTGGGAATAATTTATTAGGTAAGAGCTGATTGGTTGTTTCCTCAATTTACTGATGAGAAACGTTGATATTCATATGTTGACTGCTCTCGGCATTGCACATGGTACATTTTTGGCAGTCTTGGTGGTACGCATTTCTGTATATGCTGTCACTGACAACGTACCAATAATTGATGAAACCGGTGGAGTTAAACCTAAGACAATGGATGTGCACAACAAAGGAAATGTAGACAGCATTCATGCAAAACTAAACTATTTTAATTAACTCGAGCTGATGGCATACCTTAACTCCTTTGTTCTCGCTTCTCCCATCGATCGAATTGCCTTCCATAAGCCGTTCTTTCCCACTTTTACCTCTAGGGTTTCAAGCAAGCAGTGCACTGCCACCTCATGTAATCCCTTAGATATAGTAATATCCCTATAACCTTGGGCAGCTGATAGAGCATGAAGCATTGGGGTTCTAATGCATGTGCTACATGTAAATTTTTGCACTGTCGACGAACCCGGGTGGGGTTTGAAACAGCAAAGGGTTTCCCATGTCCCATGGGAAAAAATTTAACCCATGTCCCAAAAAACAACAAAAAAATCGCAAACCTTGCGGTTTTAACCTTGTGGAGGTTTCCTTGGTTGCTTTGTGCAGCTTTCTTTGGCCAGAAGGGCAGGTGGGAAATTCATTATAAAGGTATAATATATACATGTATGTCTAAACTAATAAATATCAGTCAGTGTGTGTGTGTGTGTGTGTGTGTGTGTGTGTGTGTGTGTGTGTGTGTGTGTGTGTGTGTGTGTGTGTGTGTGTGTGTGTGTGTGTGTTTTTAAACTTTGCAGCCTAAAACTTTGCATGCATACGCAGGGAACTCCATGAGAGTGAAAATTGGGTGCTTGGGTTCATGTCAACACCCCTTTTAAAGATAATTAACAGCCTTATTTAATTATCCTTTATCAAGGCTCATCCTTGTTCAGCCTGCTCCCCCTTGCTGGGGTATTAATTCGCTTCTTTCTTTTTTTTGGCGTGCTTGACAATGCCTTGACTTGGAACAGGCCGCAACGGTTTCTCAACGATAAAGTGTTAAAAAAGTTTTTTTTTCACTTTTCTCACTCATATAATTGAATGCCTAATCTTCATACCTACAAATCGCTGTATTCATCGCTTTTGTAAGTTATATAGTTTTCAATTTAGAGGCTTGAAGAGATTTCATGCATTATATGATGATATTTTCCACGATCTCCTCTCACAGACTAAAAAAGTAAACAATCGAAATATAATTGCTGTTTTGAGGATTGGATCACGTGGACTAAATAACTTGAAATCTGGAGTGAAATCTGAAAAATGTTAAATAAAATCGGTGATGTTTATTGAGAAACGCCTGACATGCTCAATTTTAAAATGTTCCATTTTTGTTGTATTTCAACAACAAAAAATCGAAAAATTTCAACAAAAAAATTGGACATTTGTTCGAATATATATGTCGGAAATATATATATATATATATATATATATATATATATATATATATATATATATATATATATATATATATATATATATATATATACATACATACAATACACAGTGTGTGTGTGTCTGTTTTTCATGAAGCATAATAGCTTCTCTTTGCTAACTCCCCTACCCCCACCCCTCTTTCTCTCTTTGTCCCATCCCATGGGACATGGGATGGGACAAAGATGATCTCATCATTTGTCTCATCATTTGTTATCATCAAAGATGATCTCAGAAATGATCTCATTATTTGTCCCACATTCATCCCCCCCCCCTTCTTTTTCTCCCCTCTTCTTTTGTACTCCTGTCAGTGAAGCGATGTGTGGTATTTGCGATAGTATACAACATACGCAGGTCCGATGCTAGGGTATTAGGCACCCGAGGCAAAACTTCAGCTTTGTGCCTTTCACCCCGACCCTGACCCTGGCAGACATTATTAACTTTTGAAAATGCATTAACATGAATAAAACTTCCACACTTACAATTACAGATTTATTTCATTAAAAGATGTGAATCGGATGCCGATTGTTCCCATTGTTTTCTGCTTTTAAAAATACATGTACTGAAAAAAATTCACATTATGTCTAATTTGGATCACATGATGTCTTTCGTTGTGTTGCTGCAACAAAGTTGATCATTGGAATTTAGAATTTCACTTTCCGTGTTTTCAGTTGACGAAATGTATCAACAAGTTCCTTCAGATGAATGTTCTATTGACGAGGTGGATCGCCCATCAAGTGTTTGTTGTATCATTGAGGAACTAATGTATGTTTTGAGCAATTTTAGCTTGGAAAAGCCTCACTCACCATTGGCTACAGAAACAGGGAGGGAGGGTGAAGAGGATGCAGGAGAGTAATAACATTATCTGTGAGATTATTTTTACAAACTTCAAAATATCTTGTGGTCGTGCGAACTTTGAAAGTCGTCTTGCAGTGGCTGGCAATTCACTCGACGTCCCCAATTAATTATTCGTACACCAAGCGTGTCGACTGCCGAGCTTTCTCTCCGCCAGATAACTCTGCCCCGTTGATGTTTTTAACCTTGCAATAGTGCGCCATTGTTTCTCCTCTGGGCTGCTTGAGCCCTCGACATGCCCACTGTTACCAGCACTTTTCAGGTGGAATTCGTGGTTCTCACTTCAATATAGGGGCTGACAGGATGAACGTACACACACTCTCCTCTAAGCTGTCTAACCTGGGTTTGAATTCCGACCCAGCTATAAACTTTCATCCCGATGTTTCACAGGCTCTATGATTCATCAATCTGTGTGCCGTTCCTCGGATGGACATTAAACAAGGGTCCCGAAGAGGAGGTGAGCTATTGCCAGCACCATGGCAAAATTCCTGCTCTAACCAGCAGAGGGCACTGCATCAGCCATGCCCTCAACCAATGATACGACTCCATAGCCTCGTGTTACTTACGGACGAATAATTTCAAAGCACGATCACAGGGCATACATACTTCCAGCATTCTCGAACAGTGGGGGTGGGAGGGCAGTGCAGTTTCACCAAGCATGCAGAGTTGGCTATTAACATAACAGTTCATGTTGAAACACATGGACACTTCATATTCTTTCATTCATTTTTGTCGCCCCCAAATTTTGCTGCTCCAGACGACTGCCTCGTTTACCTAAAAGTTGCACCAGCCCTGAATATTGTTATGGCCACAGATACCGAGACACCAGTTTGTCACTCAGGGGGATTAATCCCCGGTTGTCCTCAGAAGAGCCGGACCTGGGGCCACCGCTCACAATTAACGTTGTGGTACAGTGGGTTGTTTTAGAACCATGAACACCACCCAGTTAACCTCAAGTTCCAGTGTCCACCGTCTAATTATTCCGTTTAACTTGAGGTCACGTGGTTACCTGAGCGGGGAGTACGCCCTCGGCAAAGCACCAATATTATCTCGATTAGATTTTAATTAGGGTGGCCGAGCGTTTTAACCGCTTTGTGCGTGCCGACGATTTTTGGTAAAATCTGTGGTAATTACTTCCCAGTCTATCGAGGTTTGGACAATGTTAGACCAATGGAAGGAAAGGACAAACACGGACAGGATGGAAGTCGAAAATTATATTTTTAATAAGAAAATAAATAAATAAAAAGAACTTTTTATTTCCTGAGGTAAATAAATGAATAAATTCCAAAGGAATCGAAATGAATAATTAATCAGGCAAAATCAGAATGACAAGAAAGAGACGGAGAGCAGATGCTTATCAGGGGTTGACTTACTTATAACGAAACACAGACAAGGATACCCAGCAGATCATTCGGGGGAGGGGGAGGGGATGGGGGGGGAAGAGTCGTCTTGCTCACCAGAGAGAAGTCGTCCATCAGGTGAAAACATCCTGAAATGTGTGTGTGCGTGTCTTGTCCATCGCCAGCACCCAACCTTGCTGTACACCCACTCGCGAACAGCCTTGAATGCCAGTCGACGTCTCGGGAGTACCGAGATCGTCTGTCGCGGGTTTAGACCCTGGTGCTGCGACCTGGGCAGCTCCTCACACTTCACGAAACTGGTGACGTCCAGTGACCCACACGGTCCGTTGGTGACTGACCCGTGCTTCACTTGTTGTGACTAACCTGTGCCTCACTCGTTGGTGACCGAGCCGTGCCTCACTCGTCAGCGCTGGTCACTCCCACACTGGAACGGATGAACTGACGCCACTGACTGACAAACTGTCTCATTGTTGGCGCTGGTCAGACGCCCAGACGCTCACTCGCTCCCTTCCTCAAAAAGCGGACCTCCTCCTCTTTTGCGGCCCCTCTTGGCGGGCACAGAGTCCCCCCCCCCCGAGTGGGCACAGAGTCCCCCCCCAAACTCACCCCGTCCCACTTGCGCACCGTTACCATGACAACCCGTGCTCTCGTTTTCTTCCTTGCGGTGTCGATCGAAAAAGGGCGGGTCTCGGCATCCATGAAAGAAATGTGTGAAAACGTTGATGGAAAAAGGCGGGTCTCAGCGTCCTTGAAAGAAATATGTGCATAAATGTGTCTATTGTAAAGAGAAAAAGCTTCCCATAAGAGAGGGGATCTATCCTTTACCCTTCTCAACGCATCACATTTAAAATCCCATTAGACATGGGGATGGGGCTAATCTGAACATGCATTTAAGGAAATAACTGTCTGAGGACCTGGATGTGTGGATGCATTCATCAGACCGGATTCTGAGATCCGTAACAACATATATAATCCATATTATTTGTAGTATAAAGAGGGAGACATCTTGGCCCTCCATTTCCTATTATGACATTGTCTCCAAAATTTCATGGAAAAGTTTAATTTTGGAAAATTTTGTTTGAAAGAACAAACATCCTTCACTAGGAACTTGCAATAATTTGTCTGTTTATCAATTTGTCTCTCCAGGCCTTTATCATCACACAACTTTCTATATGACATTATTGCACCAAGCATGATGTCCTGAGTTACCTCTGTGGTCTTTTGCAAAAACATGAACATGATTCTCCAAAACCATGAAGGATGTTTATATTTGCATGAGTTTTTTATTACCTCCACCACCTTGTGTTTTCACCCTTGTTTTTCTGTCTGTCTGTTTGTCTGTTTATGAACAAAATATTTCAAAAAGTTGTGGACGTATTCGGACAAAATTTGGTGAAGAGTTTGGGCATGTGACACCGAATAAATTATTCGATTTTGGTGACGATCCAGATCTGGATCCGCAAATTTTTTTGAGTGATTTTTTTCACCATTGAGAGATCAGGACAAAAACGACAGAATAGCAGAATATTTCAAAAAGTCGCAGATGGATTCGGACAAAATTTGGTGGGCAGGTTGGGTATGCAATAAGGAAGAACTGATTCGATTTTGGTGAAGATCGGAATCCGGATCCAGATCCAATAATTTTTAAGTGATTCTTCATCAATGAGTGATCGTGCTAAAAGGATGTATAGCATTGTATCTGAAAAATCAAGGACAGATTCGGACGAAACTTGACAGATGAATTGCTTGGTGACAAGAACAAGCGTATTAAATTTTAGTTCAGGTTCGAATCCAGATTGGGCCTTTCGGTGGGATACAAAACGTAAACTAATCAGCCTGGTATGCGCTCTTCGGAGTGCTGCTCTAGTTAATAAATAAATTCATCAGGGAATATATATTTATAAAAGGAACAATAGCAATATATATATATATATATATATATATATATATATATATATATATATATATATATATATATATATACATATATATATATACATATATATATATATATATATATATATATATATATACATATATATATATACATATATATATATATATTTACATATATATATATATATATATATATATATATATATATATATGTATACATATATATGGAAGTATTCTAATTAAGTAGTAGAAAACAATAAAGGGCAAGGGATATGCCTGCATTTGTCACATAATCATCTTAAAAATAATTACAGCATTTGCAGCAAAGGTCATGTCCCTCGTTTTATGATTATGGAATTAAATTGCAATGACAAATTGAGAAATGTGATCAATCAAAACAAACATATGGTGGCTATAAAGGCCTCACGGTCAATAAGTTGATATTACTTGCTACATCTTTCCGTATGTTGGACATTTCGGCACAAAATGAGATTATTTTTCAAAGATATTCATTGCATACAGGCACTGCAGATATAAGTTATAACCCAGGGAATGCGTTTTCAAAAGATGGTATTGTGCAACTGTGTGATCGTTATGGACAGTTTAACTCTCCTAGCACTCAGAAAATCGATGACAAACCCACTGTATTTGAGAATGCCACTTTATGTGTTTTGGAAAACGTGCTCCCAGTTCGCCCAACTTTGCTCAAAAGTTAATAGGCTATATCACTTTCTCGCATTCACTCAGAACCCACAGAGGCAATGGTGATGATCAGAATTCTAAATATTTTGCACACACACACCGACTTCACAGTATCAGGTAGACACCACCCCTGGAAACTACATTCCCCCAGTCAATGTACCTGTTTGTTGAGAGGTTATCACTGACATCCAATACTGACTTTTTGGTCTCGATTACTGTGGCTTTGCAAGGCAGAAACCACACTCTTGTCACCTCGGACTGACGCACACTCCGATAAGTCTTGCTTTGTTCAAAGGGCAGCAGGGCTAATTAGGTTTTGATGCACACTTGGGACAACTTAGTCTGCAGGCTGACATCTCAAGCACTGCACCAAACTTCCAACAGGACAAACGGACAGAAAAACCCAGTTTGTGCAATGAGCTGAAGGATGTCACCCTGTAATTACATTTCCAAAATGAGTGACAAGCCTACTTGCAAACAGAGGATTATATAATTGAGTACGAACGCACCTAATCATCCTGGTTGCTTTTTCAGTGTGCCGCATATGTTAATATTGCGCCCACAATCTTACTCGTTATCTGAGACATGAGCAGCATTTTTCCTGTGGGCCACATGAGGAATCAAAGGTTCACAGTTCAGAAAACCCACTCTTTTGTAATGAATATAGTTAATTTCTCCAGGCAAAACACTATCCACATGAGGGACAGCTATGGGAAAAGGGAACCACGAATATCACAGAATATTTTTTTCCATCTTAGATGTAACAAATATTAATGTCCATCCAGAAATTACCAGTGTTGGGATTTATTGAACATTTGCGTTTTTATATTTATTAATAATGCCTTGAATGTTAATTTATTTGACAACCTACACCTTTTAACTTTTTAACGATGATAATTTTTCTTTTGGAACCTGGTAGGTCTCCAATCCACCTCCTGAACCCCACCCACATGTGGAGATAGCAGCTAACAAACTAACTTGTAAGTGCATGTGCACACACACAAACACACACACACACACACACACACACACACACACACACACACACACACACACACACACACACACACACACCCTTCATAGTTTATTGATCTTGTGTGAAGTGTTGTGAGGGGCCACGTATTTACAACATATATGCATGAGTAGAGGAGGGTTCAACTTCCTACAACAATAAATTTTTACCCCATGAAAATATGCATTGAAGGGGGGGGGGGTTAAATTTCCTACAAAATAAACATCCCACTTAAAAATATTACCTGACTCTCCCCTCCCACCCTCTCCTTCTTGATATATTCAGTCCAGGTGTTTTTATTCTACTTCTTCGTTCATATGCAACAAATGCCTGCAAGTATAGCATCATTTTTCTCTGGGCACAGCCTTACCAGAAACTCGCTTCGTCTTCATGAAGGACACCATTGGATCTTCAATGTATCCCAACTAAAGTCAGAAGACAGGATGCCAGTTTAATGCCCATCCAAGGGACGATTCACACACACATATTGATGACTCCCACTGCATGTGAAACATCAGGATGACAGTTTATAGTTGGGCTCGGATTCAAACCCATGCTGGACATTCCATACTGATTTGTGTGTGCAAGTGTGCATACATCAAGGCTATCCTATTAGCCAGTCCAGGGCATTTATACTTTAACAAAATTATTTAAGTTACTTGAAAATAAATCATACATGTTATCATATACTAGCAGAGTACCCACCAAACGGGTGACCTTGTTCCAAGCATGCAACACGTTCTTCTGACACATACCTTTATTTGGGTATGATGATGTATAGGCAACTGACAGCTGCCTCAAACGCTCCCAAGAATATTAAAAAAACAACCCGGGTTACGTGCATAAAGCAAAAAACATACCTTCTGCTTATAATTCAAAACACCTCAGCGTTGGAACACGTGGGACAGGAATACTGTACTGTAAATGGTGGAGACTTGTAATACCCTCTCCCACCTGGAGCAGCGCTATACGACATACATTTACATTGAGAATTTGTGTCTGCGCCCTCCACCCAAGACCACCGCTATATATATATATATATATATATATATATATATATATATATATATATATATATATATATATATATATATATATATATATATATATATATATATATATGCACGAGTAGAGGAGAGCAAAAGGAAACAGTGAAAAACATTTTCAGTGAGAAGACAGACTGGCAAAAATATTTAGACACGTGATTACTTGGCATAAATCGGTGGCCATATTGTCGAGTCTTGTGTAATGGAGCTGATATCAAAACGACAGTGACTGGAAAAACATGACCAATCATCAATAAAAAAATTTTTTTTAGCCCTGTGATGATGTCTCAAGTCTTTCATGTCCATATATATATATATATATATATATATATATATATATATATATATATATATATATATATATATATATATATATATATATATATATATATATATATATATATACAAGACCCCTCTACACTGATTTGGGTCATGCTGATCCTATTTAGCAAATCTGGATGTAATCAGCCCAGACTGTCGGTGAAGTAACACAACAAACAAACAAACACCAGTCTGTGAATTATCGTAAGGGTTGAACATTGTTATTTTTCGTCTATAATATTTTATAACATTTTTCTATAACATTTTAATTTTACCTGTGACATGTCGCAGGTCGACAAGAGCTCCATATGGAATTGTTGTTGTAGTTCTTGTTGGGGTCGATTTTTGTAATGTGCACCCATTAGTCTGATAGCTGCCGGACCTTACCCACATCTGTCAGTTGACTCCACCCACCACACCACCCGGCCAAAATGATATGGCCGCCATCTTGGTTTTCTGGTGGGCCTAACACTTTAGGCCTGTCGGCCTCTGCTGATTACATACTGTCTGGGTTTGTTGCGTCAGATTTCCATTGCCTTTGTTTTGGTCGAGTGTTAATCATGATGAGGGACCCAGAACAATTTAATCATACAATACGTCAAATAAAAATTATTAGTAAGGTTTAATCAAGCCCATATGCGCCTCCCTAAAAAAAATATGGTTGCTGAATTTTTGAATGGCCCAATATTGTAGTTAAACAATCCATGGCCATATGACTAATCAGCTCTGTCTGATATAAACGGTCTGATATAACTGATGCATCAACTCTTTTAAGAGTGCTTTAAATGCGCTTTGTCCAAATGTCCCTTTACCGGATTGTTAAAGCCAATTCACTCGTGCTTAATGGTGATGTCCCCCACCCCAAATGACCACGTACAGGTTTTTATGAACATAAGGTTTATTACAACAGAGAGAGAAGGAGAGAAAAATAGAGTGTGAGGGACATGGACACACACACACACACACACACACACACACACACACACACACACACACACACACACACACACACACACACACACACACACACACACACACACACACACACACACACACACACACACACACACACACACGACAAAACCTTGGTAACAAATATAAAGTAAATCCCTTGTTTGTAATCGCTTTGTATGTTATATCTATACAATCTTATTCATTCACAATGGAAAATGGGACAGACACGGTACAAGGTTAATGAGAAAGATTGGAGAAAGTCATCTGAGCCGTGGGTAATGATTTTTTTTATTTATTCTTAGACCAAGCTTTTACCACATGCACATTTGGGACATGAGCAAGGATGAGGCAGTTGAGTGGATCGAGGAAGCAAAAAATATAATTATATTTTATTTCGCAGGTTGTGACAACAGTGCGGTCATTCTTGTTATTCTATAACATTTTTATTTTATACAATGTTATCTCAAATCATATTCATACATCGCTTGAAATTTCAAAATTGAGTCCTCATTTGAAATTTTAAAATAAATGCATTTGTTATATTTAAGAAACATTACAAAATAAAATCAAATCCAAACACATTTCCAATACATTCTTGAATTTACATTTTGTTCTTCTTCAGCCATCACTGTATTTATCTTACAGCAATAGACTAGAGAATGATTATCAGCACTCAAGATATCAGCCCTTATCAGAATGTTCATAAACCCTTGTAAAAGGGTGTGTGTAACTGCAAAATCTTTCATATTTCTATTATTTATTATAAAAATTAATGGATTAGTAAAAATTTGGGTTGGCTGATTTAGAATTGTCCTGTGACCTGATGGCTCATCATGCAGGAAACTCAGGTTCAAATCCCATGTACCACGTGTGTTTGTCTATTAACTATTAATGCCCTTGTGAATAATACTGAAATTTATGATTTATCCACTAAGATATAACGATTAGAGATGAAATCAAGTACTGGACTTTGACTCGCTATGCACCTTTGCACTGATTTCACAATTGGCTTCACTCTTCAAAAAAAAAAAAAAATGACTAATTTGTAATAATCTATTGACGATTAATATATGATTGATCGTAGCAAAAGGAAACAGTGAAAAACATTTTCAGTGAGAAGACAGACTGGCAAAAATATTTAGACACGTGATTACTGAGACACAGCACTGAGCCTGGTGTTGGTGCAGTGGTTAGGGCAGTGGCTTAGGACCCAAAAAGGTCCTGAGTTCAAGCCCCGTTGGGACACTGAATATATATATATATATATATATATATATATATATATATATATATATATATATATATATATATATATATATATATACCAAGTCGAAAAACACCAGGGGTTGACTCAGCCTGCCATCTTTCCGAGGTCGGCAAAATGAGCACCAGTTGTACTGGGCCCGGTGTATGCCCTGGTTAGAATAGGTGTACCATATCCCTGTGTGTCGTAAGAGGCGACCAGGGTTGCTTCAGGAAGGGCATCCAGCGTAAAAACCTATGCCAAATCATTATGCGGACAACAAAACGAATTTCCATACCAGATCAGTCGAGGTCCGGGTTACCAACGACCGCCACCGGTACCGGTGGTCAGCAGGGTACCAGTGGAAATTGTGCTACTGCTAGGAGAAGGAGATGGGGAAGGCGAGTCCAGAGGCAGTGGGAGAGGGGGAAGGGTAGAAGTGTGGAGGTGAGAGTTGCAACTCTGAATGTTGGGACGATGACTGGCAAAGGGCGAGAGTTGGCTGATATGATGGAGAGAAGAAAGGTGGACATACTCTGTGTACAAGAGACCAAGTGGATGGGGAGTAAGGCTAGGAGCATTGGAGGTGGTTTCAAACTGTTCTACCATGGTGTGGATGGGAGGAGAAATGGTGTCGGGGTAATCCTGAAGGAAGATTATGTCAAGAGGGTATTGGAGGTGAGGAGAGTGTCTGACCGAGTGATGAGTGTGAAGTTGGAAATTGAAGGGGTGATGATGAATGTCATCAGTGCATATGCCCCACATATGGTGTGTGAGATGGAGTATAAAGAAGATTTCTCGAGTGAGTTAGATGAAGTGGTGGAGAGTGTATCCAAGGATGAAAGAGTGGTGATTGGAGCAGATTTCAATGGACATGTTGGGGAAGGGAATAAAGAGGATGAGGAGGTGATGGGGAGGTACGGTCTCAACAAGAGAAATGCGGAAGGGCAAATGGTGGTAGAGTTTGCAAAAAGAATGGAAATGGCAGTGGTAAATACGTATTTCAAGAAGAAGGAGGAACACAGGGTGACATACAAGAGTGGAGGAAAGTGCACACAGGTGGATTACATCTTAAGCAGGAGATGCAACCTGAAAGAGATTAGTGACTGTAAGGTTGTGGCAGGGGAGAGTGTAGCTCGACAGCATCGATTGGTGGTCTGTAGGATGATTTTAGAGGTGAGGTTGAGGAAGAGAGTGAGGGCTGAACCAAGGACCAGATGGTGGAAGCTGAAGGAGGAAGACTGTTGCTGGATGGTGGTAAAGATGGGTGGGATGATTGGGCAACGACAGCAGAAGTTGTGAGGGAGATAGCTTGGAAGGTACTTGGTGTGACATCTGGACAGAGGAAGGAAGATAAGGAGACTTGGTGGTGGAATGAGGAAGTACAGGAAAGTATACGGAAGAAGGGGTTGGCGAAAAAGAAGTGGGATAGTCAGAGAGATGAAGAAAGTAGGCAGGAGTACAAGGAATGGCGTCGAAAGGCAAAAAGAGAGGTGGCAAAGGCCAAGAAAAAGGCATATGACGAGCTGTATGAGAAGTTGGATACAAAAGAAGGGGAAAAGGATTTATACCGATTGGCAAGACAGAGGGACCGAGCTGGGAAGGATGTGCTGCAGTTTAGGGTGATAAAGGACGCAAATGGGAATGTGCTGACGAGCGAGGAGAGTGTGTTGAGAAGGTGGATGGAGTACTTTGAGGAGCTGATGAATGAAGAAAATGAGAGAGAGAAGGTTGGAAGAGGTGGAGATAGTGAATCTGGAAGTGGGATGGATCAGTAAGGATGAAGTGAGGACTGCTATGAAGAAGATGAAAAGTGGAAAGGTGGTTGGCCCAGATGGTATACCAGTGGAGGCATGGAAGTGCTTAGGAGAGATGGCAGTGGGGTTGTTAACCAGATTGTTTAATAAAGTCTTGGAAAGTGAGATTATGCCGGAGGAGTGGAGATGGAGTGTACTGGTTCCGATTTTCAAGAATAAGGGTGATGTGCAGAGCTGTGGAAATTACAGAGGGATAAAGTTGTTAAGCCACACCATGAAGTTGTAGGAAAGAGTCGTGGAAGCTCGGTTGAGAGGAGAGGTGACGATCTGTGAGCAGCAATATTGGTTTATGCCAGGAAAGAGCACCACTGATGCGATGTTTGCTTTGAGAATGTTGATGGAGAAGCATAGGGAAGGCCAGAAGGAGTTACATTGTGTGTTTGTGGATTTAGAGAAAGCTTATGATAGGGTGCCAAGAGAGGAGCTGTGGTATTGTATGAGGAAGTCGGGAGTGGTGGAGAAGTATGTGAGGATCGTGCAGGATATGTATGAGGACAGTGTGACAGCGGTGAGGTGTGCAGTAGGAATGACAGACCGGTTTCAGGTAAAAGTGGGATTGCACAAAGGATCGACTCTGAGCCCTTTCCTGTTTGCAATGGTGATGGACAGGTTGACGGACGAGATCAGACTGGAGTCCCCATGGACTATGATGTTCGCGGATGACATCATGATCTGTAGGGAGAGTAGGGAGCAGGCTGAAGCGAGCCTTGAGAGGTGGAGGTACGCACTGGAGAGAAGGGGAATGATAGTCAGTCGGAGTAAGACCGAGTACATGTGCGTAAATGAGAGGGAGGGTGGTGGTATGGTCCGGTTGCAAGGAGTTGAGGTGGGGAAGGTGGATTGGTTTAAATACTTGGGATCAACTGTCCAAAGTAACGGAGAGTGTGGGAGAGAAGTGAAAAAGAGAGTGCAAGCAGGATGGAGTGGGTGGAGAAGAGTTGCAGGAGTGATTTGTGACAGAAGGGTAGCTGCAAGAGTGAAGGGGAAAGTATATAAGAAGGTAATGAGACCAGCTATGTTGTATGGTTTGGAAGCGGTGGCACGAACGACAAGACAGGAAGCGGAGCTGGAGGTGGCAGAGTTAAAGATGCTGCGATTCTCGTTGGGAGTGACGAGGATGGACAGGATAAGGAATGAGTATATTAGAGGGACAGCGCAGGTAGGACGGTTTGGAGACAAAGTGAGAGAGGCGAGATTGAGATGGTTTGGACATGTGCACAGGAGGGAAACGGAGTATATCGGGAGAAGGATGTTGAAGATGGAGCCGCCAGGCAGGATGAGAAGAGGAAGGCCAAAGAAGAGGTTCATGGATGCGGTGAGGGCAGACATGTGGGTGGTTGGAGTGTCAATGGAAGATGTGGAGGATAGAGCGAAATGGAGACGGTTGATCCCCTGTGGCGACCCCTTACGGGAGCAAGCCGAAAGAGGAAGAAGATATATATATATATATATATATATATATATATATATATATATATATATATATATATATATATATATATATATATATATATATATATATATATATATATGTACACACACATAATATGAAAAGCGATATAATATGAAAAATTGGATGGATTATATACCTGACATATACCTCCAACAAAAAGGTGGAGGGCGGGGACACAAATTCTCGATATAAATGTCAATGAAACGACTCATGACCTTTCGTCATGCTGTCAACATCAGTGACAGACCTGTTTCATGAACTCCATCGGTAACACCGAGTCGAGCTCTTTCAATTTACATCTACCTCTGACCTTGAATACTTTTAAATTTACCACAGTAAACATAGATTGAAATGTTTTGAGATTGGAAACGGTCACCTGTGATGTATCGATTATCCAGCAATAATCGAAGGATGTTCTGCGACGTTTCTGAGAGAGTGGCACCCAACGCATTTGTTGTGTCATCTTTATGTTCTTACATAATAAGATCCAACATGTGTACATCAATTTTACATTTCCTCCCATACTACTGGCTGCACAAAGTGTAAAATTGCATCATATTTATTGCCATGATTGCACAAAGTATAAAAATTGTACCATGTTAATTGCCAAGTGCAGAGGCAAAACATTTTAAATTTGGACAGAAAATATTTTCATTGTTCATATCGATAAATGCTCAGACAAAGCAAGCCTGAACAATGGCAACAAGTCGCGAGATGCTGCTGATTGTGATTGGCTGTGATTGGCACTGGTGCACTGTGATTGGCTTCTGGCAAGGGCAAGTGATGTCAATACACCATTAGAGTACCTGCCATCTCAACCTATTCTGGCATCTCAACCTTCCCCATTTAAGGAATTCCCAAAAAATTAAATTATAGCTACAAACAATCTAACAAAAAGTGTGCCTGTGGTCGATGGGATTGCTACTTTGAACATATGGATGACTCAGGAAACAAAAGCCTGACATCAAACAGTTTGGTGTTATTATTCTTGAATTTTCCTTTGAAAGATTTGTTGAATTAATCACTTGTGAGAAAGATCCAGTTTGCCAGTCATTGCTTTAATTAATGCTACAATAATGCACCTTATAATAATGTATATCTAATAATGAAAAAAAGAGAACAGTATGAGGGAGGACAAAGTAGGGAATTCCTGGGGGGGGGGGGGGGTATCATGACAATGCATCTTTTACAAGCTGTTAACATATTTTGCCTCAAAGATCGGGTTTATTTGACTTGGAAATTTTGGAGTTTGGTTAAAGGTAAACAGAAATATCAAGTTCTTACAAAAATTCCACATGGAACACCTTGAAAGCTGATGGTGTGTTGTTTGTGCCTTTCTTTTACCCATATGAACAGGCCTCGAGAGACGAGCAAACATGCTCCGCAATATGCTGCCAAGGCGACACTCCACAACAACACAAGGGCAAGGTAATTCTCGAGAGAACAAGCAGGCAAAACAAAGATATGACCAGAAGTTAGAACAGACGGGCAAAGATTTTAACTGGACTCGTTGGCGGAATGGTTAGAGCTTCAACTCTGGGAGGTTGGTGATTTGAACCTTGACTGTGTTATACCATAGACTCAAAAAATGGTACTTGCTGCTTCCTTGCTCGACAGTCAGCATTTAAAAAGTATAGAGCACAGACAAACAGCCATAAGTTGATGTCCATAGCATAGGCTTTGATAGGTCTAATGGCCTCCTCCTGCATTAAAGTTCTTGTAAGGTAACTCATATTGAGTCACAACACTCACAGCTGACCCTGTATGAGACTAAGGATATACTGTTTTGCTTTGTTTGTACAGTAGCAGAAGAACTGAATGTCCAATTCTTTATTTGAGTAAAAATACCAAAAATCTTAACACAAACTGGATTTCAGAACTGGAAGAAAGCAAGTGTCAGACTGAAGGAACACAGTCAGAGTCATGCACATACAGATGCAGCTCTGAAGCTGAAAGCTTTGGGAAGGACTGAGGTTGATGTGCAGCTTAATGCATATGATGTGCAGCATTGAGGGAAGACCAGAGAATACACAGGAAGGGACTCATGTGCCAGATTCAATGCATGGGGTATTTACTCAGGCAGGACCATCCCATTACAAGTCATGATGATGCTGAAAGCAATTTATTTCAGGTAATTAAACTGAGAGAGAATGACATTCCGGAAATGGGTGACTGGATCAGCCAGAAAAAAAATACATCACCTGACATTGTTAATGAGCTGATAAAAATGATAACAACAACAAGGATAACGACAAGAAACTTTGGCACAGAAGCAAGCCATTCGCCCAATCATGCCTGTGGTAGACCAACACCAGATATTAAAACCAAGATGGGTCTTGCTGTTCTTGTGTTCAGTCCTAGCAGAAGTGAAGGAAGCAGGCTGATACTCAATTATTTCCAATGAAACGACTGATATTTCCGAAAAGAACAGTTCAATATTTGCATATTAAAGGTGGGTTGATGACCGCTACCAAGTATACAAGTAATCACTGGGGTTTGTTTTTTTGAGGTGCCAGATATTACCAGTGAAACCCTTACAACGGCCCTGAAAGATGTCCTGATATGCTGCGATCTATGTCTGGATTATGAGGCATCAAATATTCAGGGAAGGATTCATAGTATTGCTCCACAAGTTCAGCATCAGAACAGCTCAGCCGTTTCAGTTCATTGGTGCTTGGCCCACTGTACCGATTTGTGCCTTCAGTATGCTTCCCACAAAGCAAGCCAATCTGAGAGCCCTGGATCTAATCTTTGAAATAATCCAACTGATAAAGATTTCCCTGAAACAATCAACTATCTCTGCACAAATGCAGATTTGTGCTGGCAAAAAGAACCCAGATCAGCTGAAACTACTTTCCCCGACTCGATAGACAATGACAACAGGGTCTTGGAGCACCATTTTGTCAAATTAGCAAGGGTTGCTGAATGGCTTGGATGAAGTTTGAACGACGAATATGCCAAACATGCAAGTAGCCAGGCCGCATTAATAGACAGGTTCAGCAAATGCATTGTCTTGAAGTTGGCGCAATTTGTCTTGTCTCAGGCAGATGAGGTGCCAATTAATATACAAGGTAAGGATATGTCCTTTGATACTGAAATTAAGGCCATCTGATTGTTATGCACCTTCTACCAACAGTGATGAAATGAGGAGTTCCGCAATTGTTTTAAGATCAGATCGTAGAGAAATCAAAGGGCCTCACAGGGAGCCCAGTACTATCTAGGATGACAGCTCTAGCAATGAAAATTGAGGGAGGCACAGCCACACATCCTCTTTTCTGTAGAGGAGTACTTCCGCCAGAAGTTATTTGAAGTCTTTGGCATTATGGATCAAGAGCTTAACATAAAATTTGAGCAAAAAGGAAGCTTATTCTTCCAGGATCTCAAAAACCTTATCAAAAAACTACATCAATCTGAAATGTCTGAGTTTCCAGCTGAAGATGTTACCCAATCTTGTACCATTGGAGACAGCATGGTCCATGTAACTAGCATGATGACCATTTTCCAGGCCATGTCCATGGAGGCCAGTTCTGTTGCCAATTCAACACATGTCTTCTTTATATTCCTAAAGGACATTATCTTTGAGTTTTGCTCATCCTTGTTAGACAGCTTTATTGAGTCTTCCAGTCCTGGTTTTGTCAATCACAGATAATGGTTATCTGAATTATTGATTGTGCTTCAGATACCACACCTTTAAAATCAAGTGATGCGAGATATTTCACCAATGTTTTTCCTTTTTTTATGCAGAAATGCAATGAAATGGTGATCTTCGATTTTTGTTTTAAGCTAACATTTAATCCTGATAGATCTGTATTTTGTATTCTGAAAAGTGGGCTTTTACAGTAGCTTCACAGATGTGTTGAGAATGCCTGATGTGAATGATGAGAAACATCTGACAATGATGAATCATCAATCATTGATATGATTGGTAAATGTGATGGATTAGCTCCTAAAACACTTCATATTAGCTGCTCAAGTATAATTTATTTTGAGTTGTGAGCACGTTTTTGAAAATTCTAATCAATGTGAATTAAAGATTGCAAAATGACAAGCTTGGTTTATTCTCACCCAAACTAATCTGTCTTAAAATGACTTTGTTACATTCGTTTAAAAAAAAACACTCGTGGAGGCTTGAATAAATTATTGAAGCTCATAACATCCATCTATTTAATTCCTGCATGTTTCCAAGACTTTTGCACAGGTGGGCATGTATATAGGTGGATCATGCTGGCATTCTGCTGGAAGTTAAATAAATAAATTAAATGAAGAACTAGAGCGTTCATAGAACACCCCACGCAGTCTTGATAACAAAAGGACATTGGAAGGGTCTGCGAAATGCAAATTTGATTGGTCGAGATGACATAAAATTCCGGAATATTTTTGTCCAAGTACTGCAACTTGGAAAGTTTTTGAAAGTGCGAAAAAAGTGATTTGTTTTCCACTGTGTTCAAGTATCTAATTCAAGTGAAATAAAAGAAACGTTTTTGAGGTTGGAGAAAAGAGGAAAAAAAAACTTTTTGGGGAAGTTTACTGCCATTGATGTAGCGTCTTTTACACCACCTTATTTAACACGTTGCATTAGTTATTTGTGCCTGTTGTTTGTGTTCTTTATGACATCCATAAAACGGTAGGTTTTCTGTTTGGAATTATTTTCAATTTGGTTTGACTGCATCCCAATTTGGTTTGACTAAATTCAACAGGCAGACCGACTAAAAACATTACTTCACTCCTCTCTGCAAATGTGCAATTGGGATGAGATTCCTTACAAATTTCAGAGCCAAAGTATTGCTAAACTGAAGGTTCATGTTCCAATTCATGTTCAAAATATAACATTCGATTGAAATTAAGTAGTTCCTCGATCATAAACTGATGTATGTAGACAGGCAGGCAGACAGACAAACAAAGTGAACTAATTGCTTAACCCCACTTTTCACTTTGCATGCACAGGTAATGAGTGAGCAGTTTGAGCTGTTTATTTATAGCTCTGCCACTCTCCTGCCCAAGGGAGCGAGGCTACACTGCCTGACTTTTTTCACGGGGATTTTCTTTTACAGACATTTACGAACAGTTTCGTGACTTTTTCTGGAATCAAGCCTTTGAGTTACATCAGCATACCAAATTTCAACTCTCTATCCCACATAGAAAGTATTAAATATTTATGTCAGTGAGTGAGTCATTGAGTGAATCAGTGAGTGGTTACAAAGAGCTACATGCATTCGCTAAAATAGATTTGAGATGGGTTGGCTGAATTTTTTTTTTTTAATGTGACCAGAAGCAGCAAGCAAATCTGAAAGATGTGCTCATTCATCCTTTTATAGAAATCTTTTTTTTCATTCCCTCATAGTTTTTAAAACGAATAGAGCATTATTTGCCAGGAGTATTCTGAGCAAATTCCAAATTTCGACCCTAATATATTGGGACACTCAGGCACCAGTAGCAGAGTTATTCCTCATCATACAAGGAATACAAGGAAATCAAACACAGGTGGAGGCCATTCAGTCCATCATGCCTACGCAAACACCATACTAATTTATCTACCCAAGATCCAAGGAAGAAAATCCAATTTTTTTTTAATTATTTAATGAAATATATATTTTTCCACAGAACAAATTGCACTCTGTGTGTGTCAGGCTCATGTGATGGCCCAGTGAGAAAAGGAGATAGCAAGGAAAGGTCATGTGTGCTTAGATTTTTTATTTTAAGATTTTGTAGTTTTTTTTCTTTTCTTTTTCTTCTTCCACTCAGGGGGGAGGAGGCATGGGCTTGGTTAAAAACATACATCAACCACACAACACCCCTTGACAAGACCCCCACCAACAGCACTCCATACACAATCACCCATCAATGCTCAAACTACCTCAAAGTCCTGTTAACATCCCTATTCCCCTCTATCTCCATAACTTCCAGGTACCAATCTAATTCAAATTTAAACTTATATACTTTTTCTGCTACCACTACCTTTCCAGGGAGGCCATTCCATGCATTAACTACTCTCTGAGTGAAAGTCCCCTGCCTGACAACAATCTTAACTCTCCTCTTCTTTACTCTCAGGCTATGCCCCGTGGTTCCATCACTGTCTACTCTGTTGAATAATTGATCTGCACTTATTTTATCGATACCTTTCATTATCTTAAACATCTCTATCATATATCCTCGCAACCACCTCCTTTCTAGTGAATAAAGCCATGTCTCCTTCAACCGCTCCTCATAGCTGAGTTGAGGTAGGCCCGGAATCAATCTTATAGCCTTGCGCTGAACCTTCTCCATGGCGTCTATGTCCTTCCGGAACTGTGGTGACCAAAACTACACACAATATTCCATATGTGGCCCTCACTAAATTCCTGTAAAATGTTAACACCACCTCTTTTGATTTATAAATGATCCCCCGCCGAATACAACCTAAACCCTATTTGCTTTACCAAGAGCTGCCTGGCATTGTGCTGCCTGCTTACCTCCCATATGTATTATCACCCCCAGATTCTTCTCTTGGGTGACACACTCAAAAATTACCCCATGCATCATATAATCTCTATTTTCATTGTTCTTTCCTATCCCCAACACCTTACACTTGCTCAGGTTAAATTCCATCTGCGAAGCTTTTGCCCAATCTCTGCAAGTATCAATACTTACCTGAATCTGATCACCACCCCCTCTGCTATCCACCTTACCTCCAAGCTTTGTGTCATATGCAAATTGGGAAAACTTACTCTTTACTCCATTACCAAACTCGTTGATGTAAATAATGAATAGTAATGGTCCGAGTACTGATTCATGAGGTACCCCACTACTTACATCCTCCCAGCAATACATCCTCCCACTCACAGCCACTCTTTGCTTCCTACCATGAAGCCAGTTTACAATCCAATTAGCTACCTGATCAGCCACTCCACAAGCCCTCACTTTGGCTAACAACCTCTGATGTGGTACCTTATTGAATGCCTTCTTAAAGTCTAGATATACTCTGTCCACTACCTTTCCCTCATCCACCCAATCACACTGCTTCATAGAACTCTAAAAGGTTTGTTAAACAGGAACTACCTTTGGCAAACCCATGCTGACCACCTTTAATTAGTTTGTATTTATTTAAATGGTTCCTCATCTGGTCCTTAATTAATGTCTCCAACACCTTCCCCACAACTTTAGTCAAACTAACATGTCTCTCGTTTCCCAATTCTTCTCTGGGTCCTTTTAAATAATGGTGTTACATTTGCTGTTGAATGTAACAGTGAGCTATTGAAAATATCCGTTAACATCTCGCTTACCTACTCAGCCACCTCCATCAATACTCTCAGGTGCATATTATCTGGCCCCGGAGCCTTATCTTCTCACAGATTACTTTGCTGTTCCTTTACTTCCTCCACTCCAACCTGCATCTTCTGTAAAAGCTCTTCCTCGCCTTCTTGATAGATACTCTTCACTGATAGATCATGATGCAACCAGAAGACAGAAGTTGTAATTAAATCCCATTTGAATACATGCTCACTGTATATAATACACTCACAGATTAATGGATACAGATCCATTCAACTTTTTCTTTGCAAGCTTTATAATCCTCTGCCTTATACCCTCCCTTCGTTCTCTATCATTACTCCATGGGGAACCCAATGATATATCAGCACTTGCAATCCAAAGTAAACTGAGAATGGACATGTGGAGGCGAGAATGGATCAAAGCGGAAGTTCACTGGATGTGTAGTTGAATATTCTGCTTCCCATTTTGCACCTACATACAATGGAGGGTTAAGGTTGCATGCATTATGGATGATGAGGATGCTGCAAGCATGATGCATCAATAATGCATTGCATCAAGTGCCTGATTGAGGAGGTGCTTCGGGGCGCTCTGGTTTCCGTGTTCCCACAGAACAAATTGCACTCTGTGTGTGACAGGCTCATGTGATGGCCCAGTGAGAAAAGGAGATAGCAAGGAAAGGTCATGTGTGCTTTGGCTAAATTTCCTCATTTCTTTTGTAAAATGGTGGACATGCTCAGTCGATTTCTGTTGATTGCATCGTGTTTAGAGATCATCAATAATAATGCAAATCGCAAGGTATGTGCACTGATGCAATCACTCATACAAGATGTATTATCAGAGCATCTGGACCTCACATCAGAGGGCTGGGAATTCCTTTGAATTGATGTAACTAAATCAGAGAAATTATCAACTGTTATGCAACTGTCATTAATAGCATCAGTGCAACAATTTCAGGCACTTGATTGAATGTTTTCTGGATCCACAGTATTTGTGAACATGCCTTTGGAATGCCCCACTACAAACTTGTGAAAGCATGATGGTGCAGCGATTTGTTTGGCGTAATTATGATTACATTTCTCGGGTTTGTTATGGATGAACTTCATCATGTAAAAATGTCGCACCTAACTGAACATGCGGAAATTATTGGTTCTGACAATTCAGCTGCTTATGTCCAGATGTGCAGAAAGTCTACACACAGCAAGGTATATTTCAATGTGAAATGGCAGAAAAAGCTGAGAAATTTTCATTCTCTGAAGGATTTCACATTGTGAATGGTGCTAATGAGGAAACAGGAAGGGGTATAAAGTTCTGGCTTCATTAATTATTTACCACTGTTGTGCAGGTCACACAGCATTTATCGGGACACCTGCCAGGGGAGGCTGACTCCTGGAAGAGAAAGCGTGGATGTCAAGATAGATGCCAACTCAAGAATTCCAACTAATGTTTCCTCCCTATGCCTGAATTCAATCATTCAACGTCATAATATTTTCTCCTGGTCAAACAAACATTCAAAACTATCCTTAACACAAATTTTATGCAGTATAACAGCAAGTTAAAAGCACCAATTCCTAGAAGTACAAAGGTCGTTTGTCTTGCAAGAGCAATCTATTTATTATGTACCAGCAATGGTATCCGGCATTGCCCGGCAATGCCGGGTTCTTCGTCCCACCCCATCTCCTTCCTCATCCCACTCCTTCCCATGGCTCTTCCCACTCCACCCCTCTCCCTCCAGACTTCCACCCAAACCCTTACCCTCTGGACTCTGACCCCATCTATTCCACTCCCTCTGGACTCCCACTCAATCCTTTCCCCTCCCTTCTCCAACCCCACCCCTCTCTCATCCCCCACCCCTTTTCCTTGCCTCCTCCCACCCCACACCCCTCCCTCCAGACTCTCAACCCACCCTTTCCCCTCCTCACTCTCACCCCACCCTTTCCCCTCCTCACTCTCATCTCCTTCTACCCCATCACCACCCCATCTATTCCCCTCCTCTCTCTCTCTCATCTCCTCCTACCCCACCACCACCCCATCCCACCCCATTCCCACTCCTTCCCCTGCCTCCGCTAACCCAACCCCTCCCTCTGGACTCCCACAATCCCACCCCACACCTTCCCTTCCCTCCTCACACCCAACCCCTTACGATCCCCTCTCTCCAATTTTCGAAGTTCAAACTTGAGTTGACCTTTGACCTTTTGATCTCAAAAATAGTTGGTTTCCCAATTCAGTAATGCATTATGAAATTGCTGTTTAATTCTCAAGTCAATCGAAGAAAATTGTCGATTTTTCAGATAAAAATTGATGATTTTAGAAGTTCAACCTTGAGTTGACCTTTTGACCTCAAAAATAGTTGTATTCCCAAATCATTGACGTAATATGCAAATATTATTCAAATTTCAAGACAATCGGATGAAAAATGACGATTTTAGAAATATGACCTCAAGATGACCTTTGTCCTTTGACCTCAAAATCAATAGGCTTCTCAGTTGAGACGACCTCCATAACATGGCAAAGTTTCATGATGATCGGATTAGAATTGTGACCTGTAGACGATTGACAGACAAACAAACAAACATACAGAAAACCAAGAAGACGTCATGCAGATCACGATACTTGCAAAATCCTTAAAACAAGTTTGACCGCAAACATAATTGGTGCTTGAATTCAATGACCAAATATGCAACTCCTCATCAAATTTCAAGTGAATCATAGGAAAACTGACAATTTTAGAAACTTGGCCAATGTTGACCTAAAAAATCATTGGTGGTTGAATTCCGTGACCTGAAATGCAAATCCTCTTCAAATTTCAAGTCAATTGGATGAAAAGTGAGGATTTTAGAAATACCTCCTTTGTTGTTGACCTTGGGCCTATGTTGACCTTTTGTCCTTTTGAACAAAAAAAACCAACAGATTTCTTCCTTATGACAAACTCTACCAGGGGGTGAATATTCGTGAAGCTCAGTTTAAAATTGTGACCTGTAGGTGATAAACAGTCTGACAGACAGACAGACAGACAGACAGAATAACAAAATTGACTGACCAATATACTTTAAAAAATCATCGATCTCGCAAATAAGAAGAAAACGTTGTGCAGAGCACGAAACTTGCAAAATCCAAAAAGCAAATTTGACCTCAAAAATATTTGGTGGTTGACTTCATGACCAAATAGGCCACTCCTCTTTAACTTTCAAGTGAATCAGATGAAAATTGACAATTTTGGAAATTCAGCCTATGTTGACCTTTTGCTCTAAGTTGCCCTCAAAAATAATTCACTGGTTGAATTCAGTGACCTGAAATATATATCCTCTTCAAATTTCAAGTCAATCGAATGAAAATTGAGGATTTTAGAAATCTCACCTTCGTTGTTGACCTTTGGCCTATGTTAACATTTTAGTCCATGTTGACCTCAAAGACAATCGGCTCGTTGAAATTATTGAACTGAAATTTAAATCCTCTTCAAGTTTCAAGTCAATGGGATGAAAATTGATGATTTTAAAAATACCACCTTAGTTGTTGACCTTTTGGTCGATGAAGACCTCCAAAATAAATTGCTGGTTGAATTCAGTGACCTGAAATATAAATCCTCTTCAAATTTCAAGTCAATCAGATGAAAAATGAGGAATTTAGAAATATCACCGAAGTTGTTGACCTTTAGCCTAGGTTGACCTTTTGGTCGACGTTGACCTCAAAAACAATTAGCTAGTTGAATTCAGTTAACTGAAATATAAATCCTCTTCAAATTTCAGGTCAATCAGATGAAAATTGATGATTTTAGAAACACCACCTTAGTTGTTTTTTTTGCCAAGTCATATCAGATAAGATCTGTGACTTGCTGCAGGTACCATGTAAACCTGTATTAACCTGTTCCATGGTCGGGTTGATGGTGACTAAACCATCTTCCCCACCAAGTTTCTTGGTGAGGAGGGTGTATGGTATGGACACCCAGCAGGATTAAATACAAAACCTGTCAAATGGCGGAGGAGCTCCTTGTGAGCCAATGGCCATCCATATCTCGTGCCCAACTGTGTCTGCAGACGTCCTCCTGCAGTTGGGTTACTTTTTATTCGGAGGTTGGTGGCAGGATTTGCAATTCGGCCACCTTAAAAGCCTTCATTCTGCAAAACATACGAAAGCACAAAAAAATCTGAAAACCCACTCCGTAGGAGCATCTCCTTTGCGGTTGCCCTTTGCAAGGCAGCTCACTGGATAACGGAATTTGGGAAGGCCTTCGGGACCTCCAATCTTTGAGGATAGGAGGAAACCATGTGGTAACCTTCTTGGGTCAGATTGCGGAAGTGTGTGTCGGGGTGGTGCTGAGGAGTCTTCCACCAGAAGGTGGTTTCCTTGGGTTAACCTGAGGCGATCCCTTTGGATGGGTGCCTGGAATGTCCTAGCCCTAAAAGAGGATGATCACCTGTCTGTTATCATTTGAGCTCAAGCATTTGGACATCAGTATTGCAGCACTCTCTGAGGTTCGGAGACTGGATTGTGGCGAGATCATGGCAGGTGGTGACAAGTACTAATAGTGTGGTCGCTGTGATGGATACCATGCTCACTAAGTTGCTGTCACTGTGCCCAATAATCTGACTCCAATGATAATTGAGGTAACACCAGTCAACGAGCACATTATGAGACGAAGGATTCATCACTCCCTGGGTGTCATTTCCCTGGTCTCTATGTATGCTCCGACTGAGGTGAGTGATCTCACTGTGAAGGACGTATTCTATGCCGCGCTCAAGTCTGTGGTTGATCAGTGCCCCAGGTAAGATACTCTTCTCGTCTTGGGGGATTTCAATGCTTCGACTGGAACTGATAGGGATGGTTATGAGACAAATGTTGGCCCCCATGGGTCTGGAACTGTGAACCAGAATACCGCTAAGTTCCTTGACTTTGCAAGAAGTCATGGGCTTAGGGTGGCTGATTCATGGTTTCAGTGCCCATAGGCTCATCGCTGCACTTGGTATTCCAGTGGTGAAGGAGATTGACCATGTGCTCGTTGTTGGTCACTCGAGCATGATCCAGATCTGCAGGGACTACCAGAGTGCTCAGTCCCTCAATACTGATCACAGGCGTGTTGTAGCAACTCTGAAGTTGCAGCTGAAATCCAGGAGAATGGTACCATCTCAGCCTCGGCTGGATGTTAGGAGCTGAGGAGTTTGCGATCAGGCTGAGTAGAGATTTGGGGGGTCTGCGTGCTTTGGGAGATCCTGAAGAGTTGTGGAGTGCCTTAAAGGCTACCATCCTTGCTGTTGCTGATGGATGTCTTGGCACTCACCGTAGGGAGAAGAAGAATTTTGTATGAAGGGACACTGGATAAAATTGACCAGAATTGCAGGGCCAGGCTGAATATCAGAGCTGAGCTGTTCAGGGAGCTGAGGTGTAAAACTGTACGTGCACTGAGGGTGGACAAGGAGACCTGTGTGCAGGAATCTGTGAGAAGTAGCGCATCAACTGTGGTCAAGTGATTCTCGTCCTGCTTACAGGGGAATTCGCACATTGCGTTCCTCCAAGCCCATCCCTCTGTGCACTGCAGTTAGAGCAAAAGGTGGTGGGCTCTTGACAGAGGAGTCCGAATTGAAGGCCCGCTGGGCCTGTTACTTTGAACGGTTGTTCCAGGCTGTTCCACCAGCTGTCGAGTTGGATGCCAGGTGCGTTACTATCCCTATTCCTGACCCTCCAATCAACTGTGGAGCACTTTCATTTGAAGAAACACAGACTGCGGTGAACTGGTTGAAAGGGTAAAGCTCCAGGGATCTGTAGTATCCATGCTGAACTTCTCAACGCTTGTGGAAATGCTATACTTATGTTGTTGCATGCAGTTCTGTGCTCTGCCTGGAACGCAAGCATCATCCCAACTGACTGGGAGAGAGGCCTTGTTGTCCCTCTCTGGAAAGTGAAGGGTGAATGCCATGATTGCAACAACTTCCGAGGGGTGACACTACTCTCAGTGCCGGGCAAGGTCTTTGTTCGGATAATTCTTGACATGGTTCGCCACCATCTGCTTGAGCAACAGCATTCTGAGCAGTCAGGCTTTATATGAAAGTGTCAACGATTGACTGTATCCTTGCTCTTTGGGTCCTCACCGAATGCAGACAAGAGTTTCGGCAGGAGCTGCTTGCCCCCTATGTTGATTTCTGTAGTCTTTGATTCAGTAAATCGCGATGCCCTTGGAGGGTTCTTGGTCTTCGTGTGGTGCTACCAAAACTGATCAATCTGATGTCGGAACTATACTCTGGTACTGAGAATGCTGTGAGATGTGGTGGTACAAATCTGACATTTCCAGCTGTTACTACAGTTCCTCAGGGTGTGTACTGCCCCCCACACTTTTCAGCACTTGTATGGACTGGATTCTGGGGAGGATGTCATGGCGATCAAGCTGCGGTGTATCGTTTGGGAATGTCCAGATCTCTTTGCTGCCCTCTTTGCGGAAATTCTGGATATTCTTTTAGGGGCCCTCGAGGTGCTGATTGAGGAGTCGGAGTCACTGGGATTACGGGTTTCCTGGGTCAAAACTAAGATCCAGGCTTTCAATGATATTGTTATGGATCTGGAAACCATTTGCATTCAACATACAGATGTCCCAACAGTCAGTTATGTCGTTAAGTATGTGTGTAGTCAGATCCCCCTTCCTTTTGTGTCGTGGGAGAATTAAAGGCGTGCGTTGCGATTTCTTTTAGTCAGGTTATTACATCTAACAAGCATCTCATCTGCATGACCCCTTGGCCCATCACCATCCACCACCAACCAGCTGCCTTCTCGCACCCTGACGTGCCAAGGCAAGATCTCGCGGTTCCAGTTTCTCGGCTCCTACAAACGTTGTAACTCTTTCATGACGACCTTTGCAACATTGATACTGTTGCTCGACAAGCACGGACCCACGTGGAAGAGTGGGTGGGGTTTCCCGGCAGGGGCCGAAACTCCGCCCAGGAAGGGCGAGTCCATGGGAGCCTGCCTAATCAGGGTGGGGAGTGAGGTCTGTTCGAGCGAGCCCCGCCCCGTTGAGGGAGGTCCATAAATTCCCAAGCACTCTCTGAGGCGGTGGTGTTTTTGGGGTTGCTACGAAGGGGTTGTTACCAAGGGGTTGTTACGAAGGTTGTTCGGAGGTTTTCGACGGGGTTGTTGTTGAGCGTGTAGTTCTTTTGAAATGGAGGGTTGAGCAGGTCGTGAAGGCGGCAAACGTGTCTCTGCTGGCCCTCTACTAGGAAAGGAAAGAGTGACCCTGACCCCCCTCCGTGGACCCCGCCATTCACCACCTGAGCTCCGCCACAAACCATGACTCCCATCCATGCGACTGGGGACCAAACCAACGACCATTGTCAGGTGCCGCACTACGGAGCACCCCCTTCCTCCGACGGTCAAATACCCAGCTGGACTCTGACTCCCAGCTCGTCTCTCTCCTCGGCTGCGAGGGTCCAATAAAGAACTTTGGGTTTATTTTCATTTGTGTGTGTGTGTGTGTGTCTGTGTGTAGGCACGTCTTATAAGTAGAAACTGTTTAAGTGTTTGTTTTTGATCATTGTAAATATTACTTGCATATCTGCGTTAAGTCTTCCCTGTGTCTTTTTATTGTAAATAAACAATTGTAAAAATGTCTCCAGTTCGTTTCCATCCTTTCTTGAATTGGTCCAGCATGGTTCGGATCTGAGTTTAGGCTGGGTTTTATACCCGATAATTCGTTCATTCCAGCCGGCACGGCTTTGGCAGTTTCCGCTCGGCTGCACTCGAACCGGAGTTGGTAGTTGGAACTCTACCGCAGTCGGTAGAGTGACCCGGTTCGAGCAAGATGTGCCGAGGGTGTGGTTTCCCCGGTAGTCGAAATCGCGTAGTTAATTAGTTAAATTGGTTATAGACAAATAGACCCAACTGCTACGCAGTTGAGATTTTGGCATCCGCAGTCGGTTAAGTGACCGCCGCGTCACGGAATTATCTGGAGCGACGTCCTACAATTCTGAGGAATCTGGTGGGAGACGATGAACCTCCCCCACCTCGTGGTCGTTCTCACCACCAACCTCCAGCCCACAACAATATCTTGGATGCTGCTATCCTGTCTGTACCTGTTTTTGGCGAAGATATTGAGGTCACGGAGAGATTCACTTACCTTGGTGGTGAGATTCTTGTCTCTGCTGGCTGTGAGCCAGAGGTCAGCAGACATCTTGGTTGGGCCTGGGGAGTCATGGATTCACTGGATAATGGGGTGTGGTGCTGCTGGTACCTGTGCAGGAGGACAAAAGTCTGAGTCTTTGGGTCATTGGTGCTTCCAGTCTTGCTCTATGGATGTGAGACATGGACTCTGACCAGGGATCTGAGATGGAGACTTAATTCCTTTGGTACCAGATCTCTTTGGAGAATCCTTGGCTATCGCTGGTTGGACTTTGTGTCCAACGAGCGGTTGCTGAGAGAGACTCAAATGAGATTGGTAACCTGCATAGTCCGTGAGCATCAGCTGCAGCTGTATGGACATGTGGCTCGTTTTCTTGACACTGATCCTGCTCCCCAGATTCTCTCAGTAATGGAGCCTCATGAGTGAAGGAGGCCAATGGGCCGACCACGTGCCTCATATCAGCATCTCAAGTAGAAGGGGATGGGCCAGGCATCCACCTGCAGGATGGCCAGACGGAGGCCTATGGAGTACCGGTAGAAAGTGAACTCAGCGATGCGCTGCTCTAACATATGCTCACATACCAGTCCTGACCTTAATTAACCTGTTCACATTGGGCCCCTGTTGACCTTTTGGTCCATGTTGATCTCAAAAATAATTCACCGGTTTAATTCAGTGACCTGAAATATAAATCCTCTTCAAATATCAAGTCAATCGGATGAAAATTGAGGGTTTTAGAAATCTCACCTAAGTTGTTGACCTTTGGCCTATGTTGACCTTTTGTCCTTAAAAACAATAGACTTCTTATTTATGACAATCTCTACCACGTGGTGAACTTTCATGAAGATCGGTTGAAAATTGTGACCTGGAGGCTATAAACAGACAAACACACACACACACACACACACACACACACACACACACACACACACACACACACACACACACACACACACACACACACACACACACACACACACACACACACACACACACACACACAAACACACACACACACTTAGACAGAATAACAACTAACCAATACACTTGAAAAATCTTCGATTTTGCAAGTAACAAATGGAGTCAAAAGTGAGGACTCCCTTCGTTTGGTGATCGGCGGTGATGCATCGCCTGAATATGGAATTGGGAAGAAACGTTGTACAATATTTTTTATATGCAAATATTTTTTCAGGACGCTTTCTGCAGTGGCATATAAAGCATTCGGAACATCAGCCAGCGATAAAGTAAGTCGTTAACCTTTGGCCATTGAGGAACATCTTTTCTCCCTTGTCATCATTGTATTCACATGAGGAGGTTGTTTGACACCAACTCTTTTGATCATTTTTCACTCTTTCTTCATCTATGCTCGACTAAGGTATTAATTAATCCGAGCAGTTTGGATTCAATTCTACTGTCTTTATTTGTCAAATATTTTATCATATTTATTGCACTTTCGAAATCCATTTATACTTTCACTTTTTCATTATTTATTTCAATTGAACTTCCGTCACGGCCGAATTCAGGTAAGTTTTACAACTGATAATTTGAACAAAATTAATACAATATACAAGAAAAAAAAAAACGAGTTAAAATCCATCGATAACTGGAATACAAAAGTCATGTTGGTGAAAAGTATCTAAAAAAACATAATTCCACGGCGCCATCTAACATTAAACGTATTCAATGTAATCGATCCTCTGACCCCCTTCTTCATTGAGACACATTACAAGAAATAGAATCATGCTATTTTGAGATGTTGCTGTGTGACACTAGTCGATTTTCTACTTGTGAGTACCATGAAGCTGCATTGCATGAGTGGCATCGTTTTTCAGGAACCAGTTACTATACCTCTGAGATCGCACGCAAGAGGATACAAACTTGGAATATCGGTTTATTCTTATTTTCTAAAGTGCCTCAATCCCAGTCCCAATGAAGGCATACGAATAGGAGTCTCAGAACAATCCTCATTGCTCTGTTTTGGCTTTTCTCTAGGTCTTTAGTTTGCCCTTTTGTTCGTCAAGGATGCCATGCCGGTGCAGCAAATTAGAGTGATGGCCAAACGTTTGGCTTGTAGATGTTGACAAGATCGTTTGGTGGGACATTGAACTTTTTTCAGTCCACGAAGCAAAAGCGCTCTCTTCTTGCTCTTGGTCATCATTTCCTTTACTTGCTTGTCCCATATTTGATCATGTTGGAGCCATACTCCTCACATTTTGGTTTCCTTTATAACATCGAGGGTATTAGTTCTGATGTTGAGGGAAGGTGGTGCTGGCAGTGTGCGTTTTTTTTTTGTATACAATGTCAAGGCTCATATGAGAGCTAACACACAGAATGTACAACAATGGGAGCAAGTGAGAATAGGAGTGGGAGAGGGAAGGAAAAAAAAACTGTGGAACAGAGACATGAGGAGATCTGTGGAAGTTAGAGGGATGGGGTGGGGTACACAGGGTAAACAAGATGGACACTACAGGGAATTTCAGGTCCTTAAACGACAGGGACTTTCAGGAAAGAAAGCAGGGAATTTGAACGAGGTGGGTTTGGGGTGGATTAGCCAGGGTAGAAAAGATGGTGGTTTTGGATGGGGGTGGTGAACAATTGTTTTGAAGACCTGGAGGAAGAATGGGATTGAAGAGAGTGTGGTAGTTTGTTCCAAACGCAGAAGAAAGAGGAATGAAAGAGTGAAGGTGAGCAATGATTCTTAATTTTGGTAGTTTTACCAGAAGGGGGTTGCTGTTGGACCTTGAACACCCTGTGGAAATATGGGGGGGGCAGTGGGGATCAAAGTCAGAGCAGGGGGTGAGGACAGAGAGGAGACGGTGGAAGATAGAAAGACCACCAACCAGCCTGTGGTGAAAGAGTGAGACACCCAAATACTCATCATGGAATATACCAATGATCCTAAATGCCTGATTTCCACAGCATGGAGTTGAGAAAGGTGAGAGTCAGGAGCACCAGCCCAGAGGGGAAAGCAGTACTCCATCAGGCTGCAGATGAAAGCTTTGTTTGTGTTCAGGAGCTCTGGTGTCCCAAGGAAGGACTTTGAACGACGGTGGATGCCCATTCGGAGACTGGCTTTGGAGGACAGGTTGGAAATGTGGCTTTCCCTGTAAAGATCATGGCAGATAGTGAGACCCAGAAGCTTGAATGAAAGGACTTCTTCAAGAGGTTTGTTGAGAAAGTAAATGGTGGTGCGTTTTTAGAGAGACATAGTGAGAGTGTGAGATTTGCCAGGATTGAAAGACATGTTCCACGTGTTGGAAGCAAAATTGGAAAAAAAAAAAAAAACCTTTCAAGCAAAATTGCAGCTGTTTGCATTTAGCTGTTTTCAGGTGAAGATGATTCTCATCAGCTCATTCACTGAGTTCGCAGACACCGTTTTGTATTGTCGAGGGGGTGAAACAATTGTATTGTGTTGTATTTTTGTATCACCTTTCCGATACTCAATCGGCGACATACTTTCATTTCTGCATCTCTGGTGAGTCAGTAAGGTTCGTGGGATGAGGCTCAAAACGTTTTGCCAACCTGCCAAGATGCTACAACGACCAAAGTCGGTACAAAAATCAAATTACCAAGATTGTTGAATTAACATTTTAATTTTAGGGAATTGCCTTGAACAAAAAAAAACAAGTAAATAAGTTACATTTACTGGATTAACAATACGAGATTTGTCAAAACGCAATGTCGCTGCTTTGTTTACCCCACAATTAGTTACACAAATTGAAGTAAAATGTTCAAGTACACTACTTTTTATTCTTTCAAATGATGTCAGGAATATATGATAGATATTCAAGTTTATTTCAGGACCTCAAAAGGAAATTTAATCAAACAGAAACAGCTCAACGTGACAACAGGAATTATGGAAATCTGTTATTTCAGGATTTGATACAATAATGCTTTGAATGATCAAGAGGATGTCAAAGAGGACACAGAGATTCATAATCTATAGCTTAAACAGGGATGGTGGCAAACCTAATCATATGTTTAAGGTGTATTGGGACTCCTGTTTGAAACTCATTGGCTCACCTCTTGTTCGGTGCGTAGGAAGGGGGAACCCTCAGCCTATACATTTCTTTGTGGGTGAAAGATACAGGTTCAGGTACATGGGGCACTCAAAAGGTTCTGAGAAAGAGATAGATAATGAATCAAGAAAGGCCGTCGATTTATTAATTTTTTTCAAAATACAAGTACATCGGATTCATCATGGAATATATTTCCGAACAAATTATGTAAATGTACTTGCAGACTGAAAAATAGAGGCATTTATCAGACAATTTTATCTTGTTTCAAAAGCCATTTGCACATCCCTCATATGAGGATGGATCAAGGAGGATGTGGATTTTTGTTTTGGAATGGATAAAAGAAAGTTAAAAGTTTGAAATTTTGGCCAATGATTTCAACTCTCGGAAAGTTATAAAGTAGGTGACAACAACGCTGGTGAAAAAATTATGTGTACAACAGGAGGCCAATTAGAGTCAGATATTTCTGTGGAACGGAGGGAGTTTATTGTGACATCCAAAATAAAATACCAAAACAGCTGAAGTTTACAGGAGATTGTCTGCACTTTATGTGCTTATATACAAAGTCGAGGCTCATGGAACAGCTTGGACACAGAATGGATCAGGACGCAACAGAACAAAAGTAACAACAGAAAGAAATGTGGAAAAAGTAGCAGCAAGGTCAAGGGACAAAATAAATGGAAACGGACAAATTTGATTTCTGAGGATCTTCAAACTGGACGTACGTTGGCACACTTCATGGGAGGGTTGGTGAAAACATTCTCCATTGAAGGAACCGGAGAATGTGGAGCTGTAGGTACCAGAGAAGGGTGGATGAATTTAGAGTTTAGGAGTGAAAAGGTTTTGGGAAAGAAAGTTTGTGAAAAATAAGAAGTAGAAGAGATTGTGATGAAAAATAATGCATGGCTTGTTTCTGATGGAGGAGTAAAGAAATTGAGGCATTTTATAATGCATTTTAAAAGCGTTTTTTAAATGTTATTAATATCTTTTGAAGGAAGAAATGCTATATTCAGTGAAAATAATTCAGTTTGGGGATGTTGAAAAGGAGAAAGGATAGAGAATGAAGGATGAACTGGACATGGCAGATTGATTTTGTGTTGTTGTCGTTGTTGTTTTTGTTGTTTCGTGGGGTGGGGAATGAAGAAGAGTGCTTTGTTGTTTGTAATTTTTTTTGGAGCGAGGAGAGGATATGGGTTAAAGGGTATGGGAAAAAAGTTTGAAAAACCACAGGAAGGATGGAAAGACAGGCAGATGTTGAGCAAATATATAATCCCCTCTGGTGATACCTGTTGGGGACTAACAAGCCAACTTGCCAAGCCCGAGATAAGTAGGCCAGACATTAACTTGGACACAAATTTGACAATACAGCACAACAAAGTATGATTTAACACAGAAATTTTGACATAAACACAAACGGCAACACAAGGATGAAAATATAACAGTAAAAGACGACGGATCTGGTTGGGTAAACTTAGCTTTGATTGAGGTGAAAGGAGCAGCTGCAGATTCAACTTACATGTGGAAAACCCCAAAACCAGTTTGGTAATGCATCTTCAGTGATTGCTTGTTTAAATGTGCAGCGAGTTCAAAATGCAGTAAGTTTGCGAACAATCCTGAACATGCAACAACTGTTGTCACATAAGCAAATGTTAACCATGTTGAACAGCTGTATTTTGAGAATTGGCCAATTCCTGTATATTAACTTGCAGACTAAGCCTGGTGTTGGCTTAATGGTTAGGGTGGTGGGCTTGGGATATTATGGTCCTGAGTTTGAGCCCCGTTACCCTTGAATTAACGCCAGGTGGGGTTGACTCAGCCTGTCATCCTTCTGAGGTCAGTGAAATAATCACCAGTGTGAGTAATAGGGGCATTGCATCAGTGATGCCTCATACTCAGCAGCAGTGGCAATGCACCGTTGGTCATAGTCAGTTCAAAGCATGAAATCATGCCACCACAATAAGTGGAAGTATTAAAAAAAAATTGCAGACGAATGAGATGTTAGTGTTGGAATTTGGCAGAAACAATGTTTTATCCTCACTTACAGTGCCAAAAGAAAGTCTACACCCTCTTTGCAAATTTTTCACCTTTTGTTGCCTTATAGCCTGGAATTAAATTGCATTAAATCAGGCTTTGTCTATCGTTATTTACACATCGTAACTAACAACTTCCAAGTGAAAAACAAATTCAACAAACATCAGAAAATTAATTACAAATACAAAGCAAGAATATCTTGGTTGGATAAGTGTCCACCCTCCTAATAATAGCAATTGTAAATTAGCTCAGGTATAACCAATCACCTTCAAAATAACACATTAAGTTAATTGGTCTCCACCTGTGATAAAATGTGGTGATTCTGATTATTTCAGGATAAAATCAGCTGTTCCTGTAGGTTTCCTCTGCTGAGTAGTGCATTTCACAAGAAAGACTCAACCATAAGCACCAAGGAGCTTTCAAAAGACCTCCAGAATGAAGTTCTGAAAATGCACAGATCAGGGAATGAGTATAAAAACATTGCAAAGCCTTGAATAACCCTTGGAGCACAGTCAAGACAATAATTAAGAAGTGGAAGGCATATGATACCACCAAAACCCTGCCCAGATGAAGCTGCCCCTCCAAACTAGATGATGACACAAGGAGGAGACTGATCAGAGAGGCCAACAAGAGGCCAATGTCAACTTTGAAAGAGCTACAGGCCTGTATGGCAAAGACTGCTCACTGTGTGCATGTGACAACAATATCCCAAGCACTCCACAAGTCTGGCCTGAACAGTCAGGTGGCAAGAAGTAAGCCTTTACTCAATAAAGTCCACCTTTTGGCCAATTTGAGGTATGCGAAAAACCACTCCCGGGATTCTGAAGCCACGTGGCAAAAAAGTTTTGTGGTCTGACGGAACCAAGATGGAACTTTTTGGCCTAAATGCAAAACGTGGCGTTTGGCGCAAACCCAACACAGTACATCACCCAAAGAACACCATCCCTACTGTGAAGCATGGTGGTGGCAGCATCATGTGATGGGGATGTTTCTCATCAGTAGGGGCTGGGGCACTTGTCAGGATAGTAGGGAAATGGATGGAGAAAAATACAGAAAAACCCCAGAGGAAAACATGCTGCCCTCTGCAAGAAAGCTGAAATTGGGATGGAATTCACCTTTTAGCATAATGACGACCTGAAGCACACAGCCAAAGGTACACCGGAGTGGCTCAGGAACAAAAAGATAAATGTCCTTGAGTGTCCCAGTCAGAGCCATGACCGAAATCCAATCAAAAAATCTGTGACATGACTTCAAGATTACTGTCCATCAATGCTTCCCATGCAACTTCACTGAACTTGAATAGTTTTATGCAGAAGAATGGGCAAATATTTCCAAATCAAGGTGTGCAAAGTTGGAAGAACCCATCTCAGCAGACCCACAGCTGTAATTGCTTTCAAATATGCTTCCACCAAGTATTAACTCAGGGGGGTGGATACTTATTCAACCAAGATATTCGAGTTTTGTATTTTTAATACATTTTCTGATATTTGTATAATTTCAGAAAATTCGCTGATGTGGTTATTGAGGGGGGAGGAAGAGGAGGGAGAGGAGGGAAAGAGAGTAAGGGAGGAGAGTAGGAGGAGGAGGGAGAGGAGAGAGGGGAGGGAGAGGGGAGGGAGAGGGGAGGGGAGGCAGAGAGGACAGGGGGAAGGGGGAGATGATGGAGAGGATGGAGAAGAAAGATGGAGGAGAGGAGAGGATGGAGTAGAGGAGAGGAGAGGATGGACGGAGGGAAGAGGAGAGGATGGAGGGAGAGGACTGAGGGAGGGGAGAGGAGAGAACAGAGGGAGGGGAGAGGAGAGGACAGAGGGAGTGGAAAGGATGGAGGGAGGGAAGAGGAGAGGATGGAGGGAGAGGACTGAGAGAGGGGAGAGGAGAGGATGGAGAGGGGGAGGGGAGAGGAAGCTAGGAAGCAGGAAAGAGCGAGGAAAGGGGGGAGAGCAACACCTCACCAAATGTTGCTATACACTACAAGAGGGAGGAGTGCGAGGAGGGGGGAGAGAGAGAGAGAGAGAGAGAGAGAGAGAGAGAGAGAGAGAGAGAGAGAGAGAGAGAGAGAGAGAGTCAGAGAGAGAGAGAGAGAGAGAGAGAGAGAAAAAAAAAACCAGACAGCAGGCAGAGACAGCAAGGCAGACAGAGAGAGGGTGAGGGTGAGGGTGTGGAGGTGGAAAAAAATAAAGAAATGTGACGGTTGGAGGTGGGGTGAGTAAAGAGCATGATATGTTATGCTTTATGATAGAACACACACAAAAAAATAACCTCGTGTCAGAACCGTTGTACACACAACAACACAACAGAGCTTATAATGTAATCTCCTGGCACATCTGCAAAAGCATTGATATCCCAGTTCCATAGAATTTGTGGTAACATGAACCAAAGGTAATCACTGAAAACGTGGAGGGACCTCCTGCTCATGTACGACCTAATGATCCCATCGAGAGTGAACATTGAAATCAAAGCATTGCGACCAGATATCATACTTAGGTACAAAATGAGAAGAATGCATTGCGAAGTGAGATGTTAATACCAGTTATTTTAGACTAATGATGCAGAAATCAAGAAAATGACCAAATACTAAGACTCCAAGAATTAAGTGAAAAGATCCTGGAAACTGAAGAATGATAAAGTTGTACCAGTGATTGTTGGAGCTATGGGAATGATGACGAATAATTTCACAGAGATATTAAAAATCATCCCTGAGATATTACTACAAATGAACTTCAGTTAGAAGCTGTCTGGGGCTCGGTGATGATTGTGAAGAGAGTCCTCGGCACAAAACTTTGAGAACAAAAAAAAATCACAGCTAGATCCATGAATCGTGACCCCTTACTGAAATGAAGGTGGATACTTTGAGCCCACCCTGGGAGGACTCCATTCCACATTCTGAAACTCACATATGTCAATACCAATAAAGGAAACACACACATACACACACACACACACACACACACGCACACACATTGAAACATGGTAGTTCTCTGTTTCACCTCATAAAACCTACCCACCACATGAGAAGATAGCAAGCAACAAAAGAAACTTGCTTGTGCACACACACACACACACACACACACACACACACACACACACACACACACACACACACACACACACACACACACACACACACACACTTTAAGACCTGGGGCATGAGCATTTAAAATGTATGCTCTCTCCCTGAAGAAGGTATGCCTGCATGCATGCTCTTATGTGCAGTGATATTTGCGACCCCACCGTTTAGCTCACTCTGAATCTGAGTCGTACATGCTCGTCCCCTCAACAGAGAGGAAAGGGTGGGGAGCAGGGGGAGGGGTGGGAGAGAGATAGACAGAGGGACGAGGAAAGGGGGTGGAGGAGGGGATAGAGAGAGGGAGGGGTCAAGGTAGGAAAGAGGAATTGGGGTGGGAGAGAGGAAGTAGGGTAGGGAGGGAGAGATATAGGTGGGATAGAGGTGAGAGGCAGAGGGGTGAGAGAGGGGAAGGTGAGAGAGGAGAGGGGTGAAAGAGGGAGAGGGGTGAGAAAGGCAAGGGGTGAGGGATGGAGAAGGGCGAGGGCTTCTGGCAGATGTGACGCCCAGTTTATCATCCACCCGAGAGAAGGCACACATATTGATGAATTATCCTGCCTGTGAAACACCAGGATGACAGTTTATAGCTGGGTCGGGATTCAAAACCAGGCTACACAGAGCAAGCGTGCATACCTCTCGGCTTTCCTACCGTGATATTGCAATTCATCATTTCATAACTGAAAACATTTTTTACTCATTGTGATCAAATAACTTATTTTGCCTTCCCACCACCGGTATAGAACCAGGATATCACCATTGAAACTTGAACACACACTAAGTGGCTTCACCAATCAAAACAGTTGAAGAAACTCTTAAAAACGAAACATTTAATTTTTATTTGTATTTATCTATGCTGAAGTGACGGTTCGAAAAATAGAAGTATGTACAAAAAAGGGAAACATCATGGAAAATAAAATTTCACATTTTCAGTGAGACAGCCACCACCTTTTGCACCACAGAACATCACGTGGCCAACAAAGACGAGTGACCCCTGAACTTTGTTCAAGTAGATCGATATTCAGTATTCAGTGACTGAGAATATTGTAGACCACTGGCTGTAGCACTCCAACAAATCGGTCGACATGAAACGGCTCCTTTGGCACACAATTGGTAATCACCGAACCATCATATTAAACATACACTTCTTGAAGACCCCCAAAATGTTAAATATGTCTGAATTGGACAAATTAACACTTTTCTAAGAATTGTAAGTGCTTGTAGGTTCGAGTCTGGAGCTTAAATTTTGTAATTATGCTTAGTTTAAGTGATTGTCATGGTGATCGCCTGTGCGGAAATGAAACAAAGCAATGAAAGCTGACGTCTCCAGGTGATTATAAGCATCGCAATGTACCCAGCGATTCATCGCTTTGATGAACAGGCATTCGATAATTATATGAGTGAGCAAAAGTGAAGAAAAAAAAAAACACTATATCGTGAAGAAATCGTTTGCGTCCTGTTCTAAGTCAAGGTATGGTTGAGCAGGCCAAAAACATGGTGTCTTCAGACCCCAGCGAGGTTACCTAGGATATTCCTTAAGACCCTGTAGAGAGCTGTGACTGAGGATGTGCCTGATAATGGATATGATTAAATGAAGCTGATAATTATCTTCAAAAGGGGTGTTTTAATTAACCCAAACATTCAATTTTCAGTGGTGCACTTCCTAGGAGTTTTCTGAGTTGGCATGAAAAGTTTCAGGCTGCTCGGTTTTATAGTTTTGGAGTTATGAAGGAGACACCTTGACACACACACACACACACACACACACACACACACACACACACACACACACACACACACACACACACACACACACACACACTGACATTTATTAGCATAAAAGATACATGTGTTTGTATTGCAATATTGCAATTTCAGTGACTAAAGTTAAATTGCTGGTAGTGTCAGTGGGCATGGATAGGGTAAAACTACTCTGACTTTTTGTCATGGTTTGATGTGTGCGGTAAGGGTATGCTTGTGAGGAAGCTGTTGCACACCAAGTCAACCCCAACCTTCATGTGGTGCATCCTGGAAAGTGGATACTATCACTGCAGGTGATAGCAAACGAGTCTCTGGCTAGGGGGGAGGAAAACCTGACCAAAAACCTGCTGCGCAATGTGAGCTCTCCACCCAGCTTAATTCTTGCTAAAGAAACTGCAAAGGACAAAACTACTATCTCTACTCAGCCAAAATGATTCAACAGCTCCAGTGGGGATCCAATGAGTCGAAAGTAATTGGTCATTTGAAGAACTGTCAAGTTCTTTCAGCAAAGCATTCCACAACGATTACTAACTGGAATGTTCGATCCTTGTGTGATCCTTCTAAAAGTGAACAGCTATGGAAAATCTTCAGCGATCACAACCTTGATGTTATCAGCCTCATTGATCAGGTTAGATGGACTGATGCTTGTGAGCTACAGGTGGTGCTAAAGTAATTATTTACACAAAGTGAAAGAGAATTTCTCAGTCTCGAAGGAGTGTTGTATTATGACATACAGGGAGAGAGATTATACATGGAAGCACCCTTCTCTTCTCAGGCAGAGATGATGGCGTTCAAGGCCATGTCACACCTTGACGTTTTAGCCAGCGTATGGCAAGGTATCAAAATGTATGTAAAATGCTGGCGTACGCTGAACTAGTGATGTTTTTTTTTTCCAGTTTTGCATGTATTCATAACGAGTTGGACGTATGCATAACGTATTAGTAACGTACACAGAACGTTTCGATAACATATAGATAACTTATATCAACGAATGCTGAGCGTGTTGTCGGCGTTCACAACCTATGCCCAACGATAGTCTAACTTATGCATAGCGCACGGCAGCGTATCGCCGACGATCACGTGGCATCTTATATATTATTTCCGAGTTTGTGGTTTCGTGTCGCGCTATCTTCGACTTTGTTCTGCGCTCGAGTAACGTGATATTCGGCTTACATTACCTCAAAGACCATATGAGGTGCATGGTACAAAAAAAGTAAATAAAATGGTTCTGAAACAGAGAAATCGTATTCCACTGACTGCATTAAAGTAAAATTACTACTGATACTCTGCATCAGTTCCTTACTCAAACACACTCACCCCAACATGTGGCGCAGAGCGCGGGTTATGCTAGTAGCCTTTTAAAAGGCTGCGGCACGACGATTCAAATCATAACTGCACAAGACATCGAAGTGTCAAGCCGCTGTCACACCTTAACGTTTTAGCCAGCATATGCCGACGTATGAAAAATTTGCCGAATACACTGGCACACGTTGAATACGTTATGGGTAAGTTTTGTATACGTCAAGAGTATGCTGAAGCATGCTGGCATACGTCGTAGTACGCCGAGTACGTCGACAAATTTTCAGCATGTTGAAAATTTTTCGACATATGCCAGAGTATGACACACGTTCCGCATACACTGGCCATAGGTTGTAGGCACGTTATGCGATCGTTGACACACGTCGACACACGTCGACACACGTTACTTGTAAGTTACTCATAAGTCGAAACACGTCGAGGTAATGTATAACGTCAGTGTTCCAGACTCCCTGGTTTTTTTATTTTTTTTTCTTCGGTATGACGGTGATGTTGACACTTCGATTTCTAGTGCGGTTATGATTTAAATCGTTGAGCGGCAGCCTATTAATTATATTATATCATAACCGCACTAGAAATTGAAGTGTCAACATCACCGTCATTCCGAAGAAAAAAAAGAAAGAAAAAAAACAACAACCAGGGAGTCTGGAACACTGACGCTAAACATTACCTCAACGCGTTTCGACTTATGAGTAACTTACCAGTAACGTGTGTCGACGTGTGTCAATGATCACGTAACGTGCCTACAACACGTTACTCATAGGTTAGAAATAAGTTTTGGGTATGCAAAACATTACCTCGATGTGTTTCGACTCATGAGTAACTTACAAGTAACGTGTGTCGCCGTGTGTCAACAATCGCATAACGTGCCTTCAACTTATGGCCAGCGTAGCGGAACTTGTGAGTCATACGCTGGCATACGTCGAAAAAATTTAAAGCATGTTAAAATTTGTCGACGAGCTCGGCGTACTACGACATATGCCAGCGTGCTCTTAACGTATACAAAACTTACCCATAACGTATTGGACGTGTGCCAGCGTTTTAGACAAATTTTTCATACGTCCGCATACGCTGGCTAAATCGTCAAGGTGTGACAGGGCCTTCACAGGGGAAAAATCGTGCTTCTGATGAATCCCAGTGCAGCTTCATGTCTTGTTGGGTGGAATCCAGAGAATGATAGAATTATCTCCTCCAGATTTAAAACCCACCAAGCTATGGTTGCCATTATACAATGTTATGCACTGATGAATGAGTATGCAGATGATGACAAAGACTAGTTTTATCTTGCACTCCAGGACAAAGTCAGCCAAACAACCAACCATGATGTCTTCATTTTAATTGGTGACATGAATGCTAAAGTTGGGTCAGACAGAAATGTGTGATCAACAGTCTTTGGAAATCATGGCACAGGAGAGAGGAATGAAAAATAGAGTGTTTTCTACAGTTCTATGGCACAATGATCGAGTCATTGGTCGACTGTTGTTTCAGCACAAGCATATACACACGATCACCTGGAAGTCGATGGATAGGAAAACAGTCAATCTGATTGATCACTTTGCTATTCCTGGGAAATGGTGTTGCTCTTTTGAATATGTTAGAGTGCATTCTGGAGGACTTCTTAGGACTGGCAATAGTGACCATTTCATAGTACTGGCGAAAGTAAAGATAAAACTGAAGATCCCACAAAAATTCCCAAAGGACAGGAAGATTTGATGATGAGAAACTGGGAAACTGAAAGACGCAAAAGTGCACTAAGAGTTCCAAGTGGAAGTGCAGAACAGATTTTCTCTCCGAGCAGATGAGAATCATGGAGTAATATGGCCATGATTTGTAATTGTGATGACAGACACTGCAAAGGAAACACTTGGGTACCAAAAAGCTGCCAAGGATGGATAAGCACAGAAACATGGAAATTGATGGAGAGGAAAGAGCTTTATCAAAAGAATCTGCAAGCAACAATGGATGAAGACTCTAAAACATTAGCAGAGAGATAATACAAAAAAAGACAGTAAAACACAGTGCCAGGAGAGATAAGCTACAATGGTAAGATAAAAAAGCTGAGAAGTGGAAACTAATGTAAAGAAGGGTGATACAAAAAAAGTCTTCACAAAATTTGTAAATAATTGACAATGGTGTCATCTCATCACATCATCTCCATTGAAGCTCCCAGTGGAACCATCTAGGCAACAGAGGAGGAACAATGTAAAAGATGGAAGGAACATTTTGAAGAGATGTACTGAGTGGACCCCCTCCACAAGAAATCCCGGATAGTGACATCAACCCAGCTGTATTTATTGATATAAATTCCTTGATATAATTGTCTAACGGAAGTGGAGCAAGTGATTAAAAAAAAAACTGAAGGCTGGGGTTTCACCAGGAGTTGACAAGATCACTGTCACTATGCTGAAAGCTGTTGGTAGAAAAGTTGCTCACAAACTGTTGTTCTATGCAACAATGCATGGATGGAAGAACATTGTCCACAGGAATGGAAACAAGGCATAATTGAACCTCTCCCAAGGAAAGGAAATCTCGCAGATTAGAATAATTGGCATGGCATTATGTTGCTTTCAATTCCATGCAAAGTATATGCATTTTCATCGAAACCCGTATTCGCTATGATGTGGACAGGCAGTCAAGGGAGGAACCAGCAGGTTTTAGTTTTGGCACATCTTACTCAGAGCAAATACTCAGTCTGGTATGCATGATCGAATGATGCCTTACTTTCTAAAAACCCCGAGTGAATAATTTCATCGACTTTACAAAAGCTTTTGACGGCATTCACAGACAATCGTTCAGGAAGATTTTAGAAGTCTATGACATTCCAAAAAAGTTGTGTAACGTGTAACGTCATCAAATATTTGTATGATGGCTGTGAGTGTAGTCATGAAGAAAATGAGTGGATCAAGTTTAAGGTCATCACAGGTGTGGGATATCATTGCATCCTTTCGCCACTGCCTTTTGGATGTCATTGACTGGACAATGCGATGAGTGGATGACACAATTAATGTTGGACTATTTGCTGAGAAAACAAACTTCTTGCCGATCTTGACTTCATGGATGACATCGCTCTGTTAGCCGAATATGAGAATGAGCTGCGGTGACTGACAGAGATAGTTGCGCACTAGACCAGCTCAATTGGTCTGAAGATCAATGGAGCAAAAACACAAGTGATGAACCAACGATGGCGATGCTAACATCTATCTAAATGGCTCATAGTTAAAGGATGTCAAAGGCTTCACATAAATTTGGAGATACATTGGCTCTACTGGTGAAACAGGTGATGACATTAATGATTGCATTGGGAAAACTAGTGGTGTTTTCAAATCATTCAACAATATTTAGAAAAGCAAGATCAGCCTTCATATATATATATATATATATATATATATATATATATATATATATATATATATATATATATATATATATATATATATATATATATATATATACATACATACATACATAGTCAAGTCTCATGGAAGACCTCGTATGGGTACATTGAATAGATCAGGACACAACAGGACAAAAGAAACAGTTTAGAGAGTGGCGAAACACCAACAGCAGAGTTGAAAGACAAGATCGAGGCAAGCTTGAACAAACAATGTTTGTGAGGAGGAATGAGGGATAGGGAGGAAGCATGGGGTGGACAAAATGGATACAGAAGGAAACTCTCAGGAGGGGAAAACTGGAAATTTGGAAGGAAGAGGGATTGCATTGGCATGGTGGGGGTGGGGGAGGGGGTTAAGGAGGGTAGAAAATAAAATCATGGTTTTGGATTGGGGACCATCTGAGATGGTGGAGAACAGCTGTGTTGAAGACGTTATGGGAAGAGCGAGATTGATGCGAATGTGAAAGTTTATTCCACAGGTGGGGAAAAAGAGTAACGAATGAGTGGAGGTGAGCAATGATCCTGGATTTAGGTCGTTTCACCAGAAGGGAGTTGATGGTGGACTGTGTATGCTCCAAAGAAACCTGGGGGAGGGGGGCAACAAATGGAAAAAAAAACAGAGGGTGCAGGACCAGAAAGGAGGTGAGAGAAGACAAAAAGATCACCGACCTGTCTGGATGGTGAAGTGATCGACCCATAGACTCAGCTTCATTGTGAAAGATTCCAATCATCTTGAAGGCCTTGGTTTCCACAGCATCAAGCTGAGCAAGACATGAGGCAGGGGGGCCAGCCCAAAAGGGAGAGCAATACTCCATAAAGCTGTAAATAAAGGCCTTGTAGGTGGATAAGTGTTCAGCTGTGCCAAGGAAGGACATTGTATGATAAGGATGCACAGTCGGAAAGTAGATTGTTGGAAGGGGTGGGGGTTGCCAGATGGTCCTTTCCGAGAGAGATCGTGAGAGTGTGAGATTTGTCAGGATTGAAAGTCATATTTCAAGTGTTTGCCCATGTGATTTTGTCAAGGTCTGAAGAGAGGGAAGAAGCTGCAGCCTGCCTGTCTGAAGGATGTGGGATGACATGGCACAGGGTGGAGTCCTCAGCAAATAGATATGTAGAGTACCAAAATCAAACTTTACACCAGTAATGTTGACTCAACGCTACGATATGCTGCAGAGACCCAGCAATTTAAAAAGTCGCAGGAGCTCAAGCTATATGCTTGTGACAGAAGATGCCTATGTACCATTCTCGGCATTAAATGAACCGACTTTGTAACCAATGTGGAAGTAAGAAACAGGATGAAGCAACGCTGTGCTTGTGAAAAAGAAGACTTGCATGGCTTGCACATATAATACGCCTACCAAGCACATAAATATCCCATCAGGCTTTGACATGGCAACTGCCTGGAAGGAGATGGAGAGATAGACCTTAAACATCCAGAGAAACACCAACATAAACCCCTAGGGAAGCAGTCTCCTACTCAAACGTTGAACGGTTTGGCAGAAGCAGAGTCTGGTGGAGATAGTTTGTCACCTCATGTGTCAGAAGGCACAGGACAAATTAAATCTATGTAAGTCTTTGAGATGTCTAAAGGTCTTTAGGACCTCAGGAAATAACGCGTGGACAAAAAGACAGTCAACTGGAGTTTGGATTATGTGTGATCCATGGGATTCATGACAACGATAACAAATACAACGAGAGGAGGAGCACTCGGTAGAGTGTAAAACCTCTGCCGCCAATACTGCTGGGTCACTTAAGTGAACCTGATATCCTATTCATTGTAGGTCAAAACGGATCAGACTCTACTGAACCACGATTGAATAAACTAAACTAGATCAACGCGCATGTAGAAATGCCAAAAAAATAAAATCGAAATTTTTTTGAAAAAAACGGTGCAAAATTTCTGGGGTTTTTTTCTCTAACAAATTTTATTGTTTATTTATTTACGTTTATTTTAAATTTTTTTTGGGGGGTTGGAAATCACTTAAAACATGTAGAAATGCAAAAACAAAAATTCAAATATTTTTTTCAAAATGGCCACCATAGCAGCCATATTGGACTTTGGACCAAGTCCAAAATCTAATGGCATGATCCTTGGACCATACCTAACCCCCCACCAAGTTTCGTCGAAATCCTTCTTGGAGTTTTTCCGTAATACTGTTCACAAACAAACGAATGAAAAGCGTACCTTGGCCTTAGGCCAAAGGTTATCTTGCTAAAAGACCTTGATTTGAGAGTTTCATTTTTTATGAAAAATCAGTTTTTTCGTCATGAAGTCATCAAATGACGTCATAACGACGAAATTTTTATATCTCTGAGAAAAACTCTTCATGGGCTTCACTTTGAGGTACTACTCGATATTGTTAGTCAAAGATTTTAAAATGACCTTCATGAAGGTCAACTTCGACCTAAGGTGCAAACCATGAAGGTCAAGACCGATCGCCACCGAAAACTAATCAGCTGAGCGCCTATTGATATGCTATGTATCCACCAAGTTTGGAGATGATCCGATAAAATTTACTCAAAAGCTAAGGGTTTCGTTGATTTTGATGTTTGACCTTCTGGTGACCTTGACCTTCGAAATTTTGGGCGTCGAAAGCTATTCCGCTCACGAGTATACATGTCAAGTTTGAGAGCCATTGCTTTAGAACTGTGACTTAGAGAGCAAGTTGAAAGTTGAAAATCAATTGTAACAGACAAATATATAAATATATAAACAAAAAAACAAACAAACCGATCGAGTAACATATCTTGCTTTGGCAAGATAACAAACAGACAGGGGTGAAAACAATAACCCCCGTCCATCTTCGATGGCGGAGGTTAACTATAAAATCCTACATTAAAATCCTTTGGACATTTTTCTACATCATAATATTGAATGTTTGAAGAAAACTCAAGAATTCCATTTGTTTGACAAAACCATCTCAACCTATTACGCACACTGCGATGACACGAAACAACATCTAAACTTGAATTGCAGAAAGTGTCATCGCCGTTAAAATCAACCGGTTTTGTGCAAGGCATCTGCTGCTAATTTGTGTTGCTGTATGGAATTAAAAATAACTCAACTCAAGCACAGTCAAGCAATTCTGTCACAGTAAACATCCACAGCGTCACTGCCTACAATTCGCATGTCCTTTCTCAGCATTATAAATTATCAAAACTTTGCAATTAACAACTCACACCTGCGTACTTACAGGAGTTGCCAATTAAAAACGCTTTCCTTTTGAAGATGCTGTCATTAATTTTCAGAAGAACGAATAATGTGAATATCTTAGTGAAGTGTGCCTTAAAGCATTTATAATTATTCGATAGAGTTCCTTGCTGCATGTTTCTGAAGTCTTGTATAATTTCATGATTTGAATACAATCGGCATATTCAAAATGAATAATGAAACCATTCACTTGTATTCATCATGCTACACTTCTTCGAGACAGAAATTCTCTTTAACTTTGTGTAAAGAATTTATTTAGCACCACCTGTAACTCACAAACATCATAAGGTCACAAAGATTACAGTGATCGTGCAGTATTTGGACACTTACGGGCAAATTTACAGCCAGTTGCATTTCTATTTTCCTTGGATTACTCCTTGTTAGCGAAGGCACCATTTTCTACAAAATAGCTGGAATCGGGGACACAGAAAACACATTTCATCCCAGGGATGAAAACAGACCACAAACTGCATTCACAGCACATTACCTGGGATTTTGAATGCCATTCCACAGTTCAGTTGTAATCCTTATTTTCTTCCTTATTTTTTTTTCTCCCCTGCAAAAGGCGAGACAGCTATTTTGCACCACACCACAGTAATACAAAATTATGTTGTTAACTTCTGGAGTGAACAGAATAACAAAAAAACATTCTCCATAAAAATAATTCTGGCTTTCCAATTCAAATGAAAACAATTGTTGACACTATACTATCAAAGGTCTAATGCTGGGTTAACTCTATGATGAATAAAATTGCAAATTGAGGTCCTTAAACTCGAAGACAAATCCCAATTTCTCCAAGACTTAAGCTATTTAGTTCAAAAGGATAGACGTATCAGGCTTTGAATTTACTTTTCATTTGGCCAAAGCCAACAAGCTCATATGCTCTCTACATACAACTCAAGCAGGAAATAAACAACTTAATTATTATATAATTGATGGTGTAAACATGTGAATTTTGTGTGCATTACACTTCAATTGATGCGTGAACTTTTTCTCTTGGCTCAATTATCCAAAAGTGGTTCTTGAAATACGTATATGGCAATTTATCCACACTATTTTTGTTTACAGATTCGATGAGACATGGAGGAGCTGCAAAACAAATCGTGCATTCAAATGCAGCCAACAACATGAGCCAACACCAGACTTGACCAGACAAACACAACCGCTGTCCTTCAGGGGAAGTATGTTGACCTTTGAGAGCACTCTGGGTACTTGAGAGACCATTTTTGTAATGTCGCTTTTCTCTCCACAGTTAGAGAAGCAATTAAATAATTTTTAACCTCCCCCTAGGATGCCAACTCATAAGGTTCATGCATCTTCTACCTTCAAAATTTAAACAACATGCGTGGAAACAGCAACCAACAATATTTTTGCAGTATTTCTACTGTTTGATATGACTCGAGGGCTGTCAGGATAGCTTAGATGTATGCACACTCACCTCTAAGCTGTATAGCCTGAAATTGCATCCAAACCTAGCTATAGACTGTCATCCTGGTGATTCACAGGAAGGGTGATTCATCAATGTGTGTGCCGTCCCTCAGATGGACACTAAGCTGGGTGTCCTATCGGTCAGCATTAGTTGGTAGACATTAAAGGTCGCACAGTGTCTTTCATGAAGAGTAGTCGAGCAATTGCTGGCACCTGAGCCAAATGCCAAATTCTTGCTCTAACGTTCAGCGTCAAACATGGCTGGGCTAGCCATTTCATGATAGACTTGGGCCAAAAACCTTCCACATGAAATCCCACAATATGGGAATAATTGTGGCTGTTAAAGACTCAATCATTTGGTGTGAGTCAGTCAAGGTCAGAATTGAACCACAAACCCCCCAGAGTCAAAGTACATGCTCTCACCATTATGCCACTGAGTTTGGCTATCCTTACACATGATGCCACTTCATCCTTTTGTGGAATTTGTGCCTTCTCGAAGTTTCCAGTCCATCATCTAGTAATGCCACCAACTTTATCCAGACATGTTCATTGCGTAGTGCACAAAATAATAGGTTTTACTCTTAAAGATGGAATGCAGGAAAGCTCATTTGCTCATGCGCTCAGCATCATGTTGTCAAGTCTGCTTTTCATCCATGATGTCAGACTTGAATATTGTTGTTCTGGGGCTGTGACAAACTAGTGGTGCATTTTTGAACATGGTTCCCTTTAGATAAGGGCATAAAGCTGCATTTCACATCTGCTATTAGGTTGTGGGCATCTAAGATCTCATTGTATACTTAAAAAATAACACCACTGGACCTCAAGCTTACCAGAACCCTGGGCTCATGCTGTAACCCAAATTAGGTAGCTTTCTTACTGGTAGGTCTGAAGAGGAAGGTTTTTGAAGGAATTTACATGGTTTTCCCAAACATTTGCTAAGTCCACCATGTTGACACACTTCCGGTCATGTGGTCGGCATGACCTCCGCAATTTAACATAATGACCCTGCCCTAATGTTGTAACCCAAATTTGGTACCATTCTGACTGGTGGGTCTGGAGAAGAAGATTTTTGAAGAAATTTCTTAAGTCAGCTATTTTGACCTACTTAAAGTCATGTTACCAGAACGAGCTTTGCAATTCCTGTTAACAATCAGGAGAGGAACGTTGCTGCCAAATTTCAGCAGGATCGGCCCAGCGGTTTGGCCAATAACATATCTGGAATTTAATTCCAGATAAGATAAAAAATAGCTAAAATGTGCCAGTAATTTTACCAAACTTCCTGTATGGGGTGAGCTATATAATTAGTACTACCTCTGGTAGGTAGGAGTCTGGGATGCCGGAGCAGTAGAAAGGCAAGGGGGAAGAATTTATTTGAGGGTAATTTTTTTATCATTGAGAAATGTTTAAAGTAGACTGTGAGAAAATAAAATGCGTGGACCAATCATCAAACTCAGGAAAATTAGAATCGTTCCATTTCAACAGCTCAGATAAACAAAATTTACAAATTTGGTAACTTCAAGAAAAATCTTAATACTTTCCTAAAAACAATCAAAGGCCTTATCTTTCCTCGAGAAATTATCATTGGATTCATATACAGTGTTTTTTTATTGAAGTAATTAACCCAACACACCTGGACTGGTCGTTACTTCACTGAAATGATGCACCAAAAATATTTTCTGCATTGCACCAAATTACTAAATATCTCCTTTTTTATTTATTAGCTCACCTGGAACGTAGTTCCGGGGAGCTTATGGGATGGCGCATCGTCAGTCCATCCACAAATACTTGAAACTTCTTCTCTGAAACGACACATTATTTCGACAAAACTTTACCACAACGTTCATCACCTTGTATGTAACAAAGTTTGTTCATGGCATGAAAAAAAATCGGCCCCGAAGGGGGTCTACCAGGGGTTGCCCCCCAAAAATAGATATTTGCTTTCTTCTCAGAAACGACAAATGCAATTCTAATGAAACTTCACCACACCCCTCATCACCCTGTATTTAATAAAGCTTATTCACCACATTAAAAAAAATCTGTGGCTGAGGGGGTCTACGGAGGGAGTTTAAGAGGGGGCGTTGCTCCCCCCCCCCTTAAAGAGGTTTTTGCTTTCTTCTCTGAAACTACACACACAATTCCGATGAAACTTGACCACAACCTTCATCACCTATGATGTACCAAATATTGTTCACGACATTAAAAAATTGGGGTCTAAGGGGGTGTACAGGGGGGTTGTCCCCCAAAATATGTGTTTGCTTTCTTTTCTGAAACTACAAACACAATTTCGATGAAATTTGACCACAACCTGTGTGATGAAATTTGACCACATTCCAATGAAAAGATAACCGATGTGACAAATATGATGCCACTGTGCACAGAGTGTCCCAGGAAGTTACCTCACCTCCCCCAAGGTCAGCATTTGCATTTATCTGACATCAATTCAGGTGTTGGCAAGTGTATTTATCTGCAGGTTTGCATTTTTATAAAACATTTTTATGGCTGAACTATTTTTTCATATAAATGCAATTTTATTTTCCTGATTCGACTTCCATTTCAATGGTAGTATTTTTTGCTTTGTCTGATGTTTTATTTTGCCAAGTTTTCAAAATCTTGCATTTTTATATATATTAGACTTCATGTGACACACACCCATTTATTTAATTGAAAATAGGCCTGGACTAAAATTGTCAGATCTTGAAAGTTTCAATTTGTAATTGCTTATGCAGTACTCCACAGTAACAAAAAATTTCAGCCATATTTCTTTTTATGACATCTAATACTCACTGAGGAGCTTGAACAAAGGTGGGGCATTCAAAAAATTATATGAACGAGATACTCACAACAGCCCAAGTCATGACGAAAACATATAGCGAGGCATACATATACAGGGTGGGCAAGACATAACTGACATATATATTTCATGTATAAATAGCAATTTAATTGATATATCATACAATATATCAGGAGAGTTTCAGGAGAATACTTCAGCTTATTATAAGATCTAGGTCTTGAAAATAACACCTTTTAAGTGACCACCAGTTTCATGTCTGCATTGATGCACGCGAAAAACTACATTTTGCATCATTTTCCTGAAAAGGGAACCCAAATGCTCAGACCACTTCGACACTAATCTATCCCTTGATACCCTACAAAATTGATATGATGTGTCTTTTTCCGATTTGCAATTTATGTAAGGAAGTAATTTTGATTTGTAAGTAATTTTGCGATTAAATGTCGAAATTTTCTTCAGCTTCATGCTCAGCAGTGATGTTGTGCTCAGAAGTCGACCACCATATTTGTAATGTCTACGAGTTACATCGATTTATTTTGATCAAGGTGGGTTCTGAGTGTGACGTCACTTGTGAAAATCGAAAATCGACACCTTCGGGATTTTTGGGGCATTTTGCGATTGGCAAAAAAAAAAATTCAAAGTTTTTGTCCCTTCAAATTAGACCGTGATGATTTTCAATGGTTTTCATAAAAACAAAATTTGTATGGGTTCCCTGGATTTCAAGTAGAATATGGGCTAGTTCCTGTTCAATTTGCTTACAAAAGTCTTGAGTAGTCCTTGGTCTTGTCTGCTAGATTGTTGATTTTGAGGTACCCTCACAAGAAGAAATTGGGCACTGTTCGATCCAGACTTCTGGCTGGCCACGGAACATCTCCAAATCATTAAAGGAGATAATTTGGGAAAAGGTCCTTCAGGACTGGCATTAAGCCTGGTGTTGGCTTAGCGGTTAGGGTGGCTGGTGTGGGAACTTAGGGCCCTGAGTTCGAGCCCTGTTTGCCACTGAATTAACACCAGGTGGGGTTGACTCAACATGTCATCCTTCTACGGTCGGTGAAATGAGTACCAGTGTACAGATATAAATGGTTGTTTTGGTGCTGTTCCATGCCTGCAACTGCATTGTGGTTATCTTCATCCTGATGAAGCAGAACTCATATGGAAGGAAAGAAGGAAGGAAGGAGTCAGTCAGTGAGTGGTTGGAATGAGCTTTATATATTCGATATATTGGTATATATACTAATAAATGTCAGTGAATGTGTGTCTCCTCCATAATTCGAAAACCATGAAATCTAGTGGCCCAAAACTTTGCATGCATACTCAGGGAAATCCAAAGAAGTGCAAGAATGAAAACTGGATATTTGGGATAATTTAGTCACCTCTTTTGAAGATAATTAATGGCCTTATTTAATTATTCATTATCAATGCTTCATCCTCTCCCTCGCTGGGGTCTTAATTCACCATTTTATTCTGCCTGCTCAACAATGCCTTGACTTGGAACAGGCATCAACTCTTTCTTAATGATAAAGCACTCGATTTTTTTCCACTTTCCTCACTCATATCACCAAATGCCTGATCTTTAATTTCCTATTAATTAGCATGGTGTTGGCTTTGTGGTAAGGTGGCTGGCTTGGAATCTTAGGATCCTGAGTTTGAGCACCGTTGACCACTGAAATATCATAAGGTGGGGTTGACTCAGCCTGTCATCCTTCTGAGGTTGGTACAAATGAGTTCCAGTGTGCTTGGCATAGGGGCACTGCATCAGCGGCAAAGTCATTCCCCAACAAAATGATAGCTACCCAGCAGCCAAGCTGCCATACACAAGAAGAAGATACCAATGAATCACTGGATAAAAATTTCATTGCTTATAAACGCCCAGAGATGCCAGTGCTCATGCCTTTATTTCATTTCCACACAAGTGATAAACTCTAGAATCTCTTAACCTTAAACGAATTTGAAAATTTCAACTCTGGAGTTGACCTTAGCACCAGTTCTGACCGATAAAAAGTGATAATTTGGCCAATTCACACATTGTTTGACATTCTGAGCATCCCCAGGTGGTGTTTGTTGTAACCCATTGCTAATTGCTTGCCGAGATAGACTTTCTTTGCCAACCATTTTGTTGGCATGCTTGCTTGAGTGCTTAATAGTGGTGGGCATATCTATTCCAAAGTACTCAATTCTAACCATATAATCAAAAGGAATCGAGTGGTGCACTGGAATTGACATTGATTACAAGTAATTCTGACTCCATGAAACGAAGCGTTTTTTGGGGGGAATTTTTTTCATACCTGTTGTGCATGATCAAGATTCACATGGCCTGGTAACGTATTGATTGAAAAAGAAACACGCCACTGGTAGCGTCCCATTTGCAATATACCAGCAAAAGTAAGTCACTTTCAAACTAAACACGCCCCAAGGAAGCGTTCCTTTAAAATGAAGAACGAGGCATTTAGAGTTAGCCAGTAAAGTGTGCTGATTGCTTGGCTGATGGATGGGTAGGTAATAAAATGATTGATTAATTTTTGACAAAATTTTGTTCAAAAGATCCAAGAGTGCAGTTTGAAACTATTCTGGGAAGGTTAAAGAAGACAGTCCAAAGGTTGCATGCTCACTTTGTTGAATAGATGTTGCTCATCACTGTAATATATCCAATATCCAAAAATATTTGAAAAGCAAACACCAGGGATAGTACCTGTTAGTGACAGCTGAGAATACCGATTCAAAAAAACCAAAGTCTGCAACAGCAACAGGTTCACTTTCGCAATTGAAGATTGAAAGCAGTTTCACCCCAGTATGCTGCCTTCGTTTCCCCTCCACTCATGCTGCCTTCCCTTCCCCTCCCATCATGCTGCCTTCCCTCCCCTCTCTTCAATCTGCCTTCCCTCCCCTCAACTCAATCTTCCTTCCCTTCCCCTCATTCTGCCTTTCCCTTCCTTCATGCTGTCTTTCCATTTCCCTCCTCTCATGCTGCCTTCCCTTTCATCCCCCATGCTGCTTTTCCTTCTGCTCATGCTGCCTTCCCTTCCCCTCCCCACTCCCCTCTCTCTCTTCCCTCCCTCCTCTCTCCCCCTCACCATTCCAGTCAGAGAAGCAACGGGTGATAATTGCTCGGAGAAGGAGAAGAAGGAGAAGCAGAAGAAGAAGAAGGAGGAGAAGAAGAAGAAGAAGAAGAAGAAGAAGAAGAAGAAGAAGAAGAAGAAGGAGAAGGAGAAGGAGAAGAAGAAGGAGAAGAAGACACTTCCAACTATAAGTAAAACAACTAGATGGACTCTGCTAATTTGAGCAAAAAAACGAGAGCAGACCCGGTCTCAGGGCAACATTTCGCCGGCTTCACAACCGGCTTCATCAGGCACAATAGATCTTCCTTTCATTTTTTAAGTCACATTCAAGTGAAAGAACAACAACGAAAAACAACTATAACTCGAAGGGCACTCAGTAGAGCACACACCTCCGCACTGTAATGCCTGATCCATGAGAACATATCTGGCCAAATACATTTTTGAGATATCGTGCTATACATCGTATTTGGGACCTATCTCTCAATGGTGAAGAATCACTTTAAAAATTATCAGATCCGGATCCGGATCTTTGCCAAAATTGAATCAAATCTTCTTTGTCACACACGCAACATGTCCACCAAGTTTTGTCTGAATCCGCCCACAACTTTTTGAGAGATCATGCTATATATCATTTTAGCCTGATCTCTCAATGGTGAAGAATCACTTAAAAAAAAATTCTCGTAGTCGGATCCAGATTCGGATCTTCACCAAAATCTAATCAATTCGTCCTTGTCACACACACCCAACCTGTCCACAAAATTTCATCCAGATCCGTCCACAACTTTTTGAGATATCCTGCAGACAAACAAACAGATAGAAAGGGGTGAAAACATAACCTCCTTCACCTTCGGTGGTGGAGGTAACAAACCTCTATATAAACTGCATGCATGACTGTAGTTCTGCTTGCTTCCTTCAGTGACTTTGTTATTGCATTTGAAGTCCACATTTAAACAACTATAAAATATGGAATTATTGCCATTTTATTTTAAGTGTGATTACCCCTTGTGCTTTGCATAATGAGCAAATGAACAGTTTCAAGAGTGAAACAAAATCTACTTATGCATTTTGACATGCAAATAGATCTGTGCATCTGTCTGCCATGTGATAACACGTGACTTTTTTTTTTCCAAGCACAGCTGAGATTCCTGGCTTTTCCCAATAAGTAATACACCGCTTCAGTGGTTGCTGTAATCACAGAATTCCACGGAGATGCATGATGTCAGGCAGCAAGCACAATGCACCAGTGGTAAAAGAGGCCGGTCACCCAGAATGCAGGAGAAATGCAATCTGAGATAATGCCCTACAATTTCATATTAAATTCTACAGCAACGGCAACACACGTGTTGGTGCTGCAGTGATTAGGGTTTGCCAGATTGGAAACAGTTTGAGAGCAAACATTGTAACACCAGTGTCTTTCAAAAGAAAAGGAAAAAAAAAATCCCCAAAATTCAAATGCAATGCGTGATCCAATAAAGATTTTCGTCTTCATTGCGGATTAATTCAAAACCAACAAATTGCATTTTGAGTACACACAGCAATCAGTAAGGAATGAATAATTAAAAATCCCCGATACTGCCCGAAGCGGAGAAAAAAAGAAAATAGCACTCGCACCAATGCGCTTGGAGTTGGTCGCCAAGCATATTAATATTTTATTAGCACTAAAATCCATGCAGTTGATAGTGTGCCAAGCTTACACCTTAATTATCATCATGCATTTTGTCAGTAGGAGGAAAAGTGTAGCTCAATCAGCTTAGCCTGACAGCCAGATCTCTTGCAAAAAAGCAAGCTTCAAATAGCCATGCTGTTCCCTGAGGCCTACAAGTGTGCCATCATGTGTGGTCTGAAAACCGGGGTCAGCACCCTTGATTAAAACACAGCATTTGTATTCTTTCCCCTGATTGCTTCCATAATATTAACAACGGAATGCATTTTGAACTACAGTGTTACGCAAGTGAACTACACTACTTGAATATACGTTGGAGGTTTGAAGCTATACCATGCTGTATGGTTTTGCTTGATTATATTTTGATGGCTAAGATGCATGTGCGGACAGTGTAGATGCCATGTTGTCTGATGTGACCACAAAGTTTTATTTCCATTCAACATTTTCACAACTTGGTTTGGTGTTCCAATCTCATCACTGAGCTTGTGAAACTGGATCTTGGTTCGAACCCAATGTATATTTTGATTTATGCATCGTCTCCAAATGTCCTTGTATTGTAATTCATGTACATTTACAGAGGATGTCCTTCACATTCACATGCAGTAGTGGATGAGAAAGCTCCTCAACATGATTCTTAGATCACAGTTTATAAAAATGAAATCAGGTTAAGATTCCAGCTCCAGGATCTGTACAAATTAGTTCATACTCTGAAAGGCATTAAACTCGTTGGGATCATTTTTTGCTTCCTTTATTGCTTCAAGATTGTTGTTATTCTCAGAACCAGCAATCTCCCCTTTTCACAATTTAGAGAATTTTGTTCACACTTTTGAAACCTATTCTGGATGAGGATGGAATGGAGCAGATGTATAAAATGCAGGAGGCTTGCTCACGAGGTTGACGTACCAAAGTGTCAAGGGGTTACAAGAGGTTAAAAAAATAATAATAACCTCAAGGGGGTTACAAGAGTTAGAAAAAATTAAATAGAATGGTTAATCGAGGCCTTTCAAATATTTATATACCCATCCCCTGATCTGTGCCTTTCCACAACTTCATCCCGGAGATCTTTTGAAAGCTCCTTGGTGCCCACGGTTGAGTCTGCTGTGAAATGCACTACCCAGCAGAGGAAACCTAGAGGAACTGCTGATATTATTCTGAAATAATCAGAATCACTACAATTGAACGCAGGTGGAGGCAAATTAACATGGTGTGTGATTTTGAAGGTGATTGGTTACACCTGAGCTAATTTACAATTGCTATTGTTAGGGGGCTGGTCACTTATTCCAACGAAGATATTCTAGTTTTGTATATTTGATTAATTTTCTGAAATTTGTAGAATTTGTTTTTCACGAGGAAGTTGTGAGTTACGATGTGGAAATAAAGGTGGGAAATGTCTGATTTCATGTAATTTGATTCCAGGCTACAAGGCAACAAAAGGTGAACATTTTTAAAGGGGGTGTACACTTTCTATAGGCAGTGTATATGCAGCAAGGATTGTTGATGAAGATGGGTGGTAGGATGGTCTCGAGGTATGCAGACTCACCTGTAAACTGTCTAGCCTGGGTTTAAATCTCAGCCCAGCTATAAACTGTCATCTCAGGCTTTCACAGGCAGGGTGTGTGACATCAATAAATGGGAATCCCATTTGCTGGTATTAATTGGTGGACTTTAAGATCCTGCGGTGTGCTTTGTGAAAAGTAGGTGAGCTATCGCTGGCAACATGAACAAATTTTAAATTCCTGCCCTAACCTTAGTCGAATGTCAGGTCTGGCCAGACAATTTGTGAAAGACTTGAGCTAAACCTACCCCTGGCCAGCCCCGCAAGATTGTGGGAATAATTGTGGCCATCAATATTAATAATAATAATAATAATAATAATAATAATAACAATACGAAGTTGTCTGAGGTAGGTGATGGTTAGCTGACTTCCAAGCAGATGGAACATTACCTCTGGCAAATGATATCGTGAATTGAGGAGAATATTCGTGAAGTCCAACATGTTGGCGTTTAGTCCCGTGGAAATGTGAAGAAGCATGTTGTGGCGTCATTATGAAGTTTTTTTGGTTGATTCATCATCTCTGAGCTATCCTGAATCAGAATCAGCTGGGTACCCCAGACTCGCACCCTTGAGGAATTTTTTTTACAGGCGAAAAACAAAATGGCCACTACTGACTTTCGATAAATTCTGTTTTGGGCTATATCTTCACTTCTAATTCACTTACAAACACAATTTTGGGGTCTACTACTATGTTTTCATGGTCAAGGAATCCGATAATGATAAAATTGAAGGTTTATATATAAGACCTGTCTCATATTTTCAAGATGGCCACCATTTTAATATGAAAAATGGCTATTTTGCAGTTCCACTGATCACTTCGAGTAAGAAATTGAATTTGATGAACCCGCAAATATTAATACTATGTACAATAATAGTCAATGGCAGCTGAAGTAACTTACTTGCCATGATCAATGAATTGATGATTATATTGGAATACGATTTTTGCACAAATATATCCGGATACATGTGGATAGTTGACGATGACCTTGGGTTTTGTTTTAAAGTAAGTATGTACATTATATGATTTTGAAATTACCTTTTATTTTTTAGGCAAACATATATTAACTTTGTTGAGGATGCAATGTTCTACATTATTTTCAATCTTCGTCGTCGTGATTAGCAGCTACTGCCCTTGTCTGTTTGTTACAACAGTCTGATCCAGCATTACAACTGCAAAACATCGAACATGACATCTGTGCTGCCACACAACCACACCTCCCGGTGGAATATGGCCGGCTGGTGGAGCATCCACACTTGATCAGCTGCAGAATGGTGACTGGTGCAGCAGACACATCAGGTGGACGTGTGTTTGGACACAACGTCGCACCGTCCTTACCTTCTTGCCATCCATACTTGATGGGATCCAAGTTCGGAGGGTCTGACTGAGTGGCCGATTTCCAGATAATGACTTGATGATGAGCGCGATGTACATGTTGAACAAAGGCATCATGCGATGAGGGCAACGATTTCAATTTCGGAGCAGAGGTAATCTTGAAGTTGGTCATCTTAGACCGGTGTGTGGACATATCACCTTCGACTTTGGAACCATAACAGGCAGCAATGAAGGTAGCTGCCTCAGATATCATCTTTTCCTCGTCTGCGTCCAGCTGACCAAGTAAGGTGGGATGATGTCCGTCCATTAGTACCTTCATCGCTGTGGGCTTTCCAATGCCAAACAAATACGACACAGTATCGCATCCGGTCAGATCATGTACAGCAGGCAAATATTTGGGCGATGCTTTTGTGTTTCAGTGCTGTTTGGCGAATATCTGCATTCGCCCTCCTCGCACACGGACTCTCCATGCTGACATCCACAGTCATCTTTTCCTTGAGGGAGAAATGAATCAACAGGACAAAGACATCTGTATAGTCGCAGACCACTTTGATATTTGAGTCACCACTGCCACCTGACACAATTATAACTAAGTGATGGATGATGATGACATCTGCTTCTTCATGGTGTGTTTTCAGATCCTGTCTCTGGAGAGTGGAATTGTTCCATACTTGTACTGGTGTAGGATCTTTTCCGGTGATCACCAGTTTGGTCTGGTTGTCCACAATGTGGGTCATCAGATACTGACAGATCAAATCGATCAGTTGTACTTTGTTGTAGGCTACATTTCGGAACACTTTTTGCGCTGGAAGTGTTGTGTGTAAGTTGAGTTGATGTTTTCGACTTGAATCATGACCTGCGCGACTGGATCTCATCATTTGTTTTGTGCTGATTTTGATGTACCTGTCGAAAATCAGGTATACATCACAACACTCCAGGTGGTATTTGATGGTTCCCATGAAGTTAATCACGTAATCCTCAACTGTACCATTTGTGGGCCAATGTACAGTCCATAACATGGTGCATCCATCGATGATGACAGCATCTGGAACACCTTGGATTTGACTTGATTGCTCAACTTGGAGTTTCGTCTGAGCCCACATCGCACCGCTCTCATCAAAGAAGGAGGCTGGGACAGGGGGCAGTTCGTAAGAGAGGACATCCTTGATATCAATATCCCTGTATTGTTGGAGACATAAGACTCGGGTGTAGATCAATTCGGTATCATATACTGACCTTCCATCCAGCTTGATGCTCTTTTTGGTCGAAGTCATCAGGGTCACTTTCTTGGTTCGTGTCTTGTTGAAGCTTGTTGGCCATCCAGATTCAAATTCCGCCATCTGTTGTCGTCCAATCTTGAGAGAATCATCAACGTTTACCTTGTCTGTCACATGAAACATAGTAGTAGACACCAAAATTGTGTGTAAGTGCATTATAAGTGAAGATACAGCCCAAAACAGAATTTATCGAAAGTCAGGAGTGGCCATTTTGTTTTTCGCCTCCAAAAAAAATTCCTCAAGGATGCGAGTCTGGCACCCGGCTGAGTCTGATTCAGGATAGCTCAGAGATGATGAATCAACCAAAAAAAAAAACTTCATAATGATTCTAAAGCACGCTTTGCCCTGAAATGTCTGTTTGGCATCTAGACTATTTTGATTAAATCCGTCAACAAGTTAACAGGTTAAAATGCCGCGTAATCTATAAAATAGAGATACAGCTTCTTTGCTATTCCCTTGCTTTTTCCATAATCCACGTCAGAATTGCAATTTGATCTCGAGTACCTCTTCCTCTTCTGAAACCTGCTTGCTCAATGGGTATTTCTCATTTAATGAAGTCTTCTATTTGTGATCTTTTGTAATATATTGCTAGCATGTGAAATCAGGGCAATGGTTTTGGAAGAACAAAATTTTGCAATGTGGAACACATTTACTTCAAGAAGATGGCAGTAGATGTAGACAGAATTATTAACCTCCGCCATCGAAGATGGACGGGGGTTACTGTTTTCACCCCTGTCTGTTTGTTTGTTTGTTTGTTTGTGAACAGTATTACGGAAAAAACTCCTGGACGGATTTCAACGAAACTTGGTGGGGGGATTAGGTCTGGTCCAAGGATCATGCCATTAGATTTCGGACTTGGTCCAAAGTCCAATATGGCCGCTACGGCGGCCATTTTGAAAAAAATATTTGAATTTTTGCTTTTGCATTTCCACATGTTTTAAGTGATTTCCAACAACAACAAAAAAAATTGTTCGAGAAAAAAACAATTTTGCAACTTTTTTTCAAAAAAAATTCGATTTTCTTTGAAAAATATTTGAATTTTTTTTTGCATTTCTACATTTTTAAGTGATTTCCAACCCCGCCCCCCCAAAAAAAAATTTGTAAGAGAAAAAAAAAATTTTGCAACATTTTTTTTCAAAAAAAATTCGATTTTTTTGGGGGCATTTCTACATGCATGTCGATCTAATTTAGTTTATTCAATCGTGGTTCAGAGTAGAGTCTGATCCGTTTTGACCTACAATGAATAGGATATCAAGTTCACTTAAGTGACCCAGCAGTATTGGCGGCGGAGGTTTTGCACTCTACCGAGTGCTCCCCCTCTAGTCTTAAGTCTGTATCATAGTTTGTTTGAGAATACCACTCTTCCCTCCTGAACCTCAAGCTGGCAATACATCATCATCTCATGCCATCCATCCCTCATCCTCACCATTGATATTTTCAACCTCTAGTAACACTATCTATGCCAGCTCTCTTCCTTCCAGGTTGTCCCTCCCCCTTACGTGTCCACACCACCTGCTGCCAAACTGACCCACTCTCCGTCTCTTCGTTTTGAGCCCAGATTTGGAAACACGATAGAAGATCATTTTGTTTCGTTTTGGATTTGGAATCTCGTAGTACAATAATTTCAGCAAACTAATTGACGAGACAACTTTAAAATGAGGCCAATGAAGAAAAAAGAAAAAAAAGAAAAATAAAAAAAAAACTTAGGCAACTTTTGTTGCAAAATAAAGTTTCAAGTGTGTGAACAAATCTGTACTTTCTGTGACCTCACTCTTGCATGAGCCTCCAGGCTCTTACATAAAACAAAATCAATTTGAATAGAAAATTTAGGAACATAATTGAATTAAGTTTTCATTACAAATGGTGAAGTCAACAACTACTTGATTTACTTTGTATGTTATGGTGAAGCATGATGAAAGAAATAATAAAGCACATAAACTATCAAAGCATTTATATTTTCGTTAGTTATTTTGCAACGTAAGAGAATATCAGGGAATCGGACTGTGGTTCAAATGAGCACGTATCATCTCGTAGAGTCACGATGTTGTCAATAATGGTGCAATCGGCTATTCCTCGTGAGATGATAGGTAAGTGCAGCTATTACATGGATATATTTTTCGTGTATGTGCAATGGAAAACAAAAGAGGAGAAGTTTGGCCAAAATAAGAAATCCTTTTCCGATGAGAGAGAAAGAGGGTATGGAGATATCATTCCAGTTGAATTTGATGTGAGAACCGAATGTTGAAGTCAGTGTTGGAGATATTTGATTGAAAGTTGGCCGAGTGAACATGGGAATATTACCATATTCACAGTCAATTGTGACCGTCTCAAGTATTTATACTGCAAGCTGGACCAAGAACAGGCTGAAGAGGGGGAGAGGTCAGGTCAGGTCAGAAATGGGAGCATGCGCCGGAGCAGCACGTCACTGCATTCACTTTCTACCGGTACTCCAGGGACCTACATCTGGCTATCCCCCAGGCAGATGCCTGGCTCATCCCCATCTCCTTGATATGCTGACCAACCTGCTGTAAACACAAGGCATGTGTTTGGCCCATTGGCCTCCTCCACTCATGAGGGTCCTGAACTGAGAGAATCTAGTGAGCAGGATGAGTGTCAGCAAAATTAGCCAAGTTCCCATACAGCCACAGTTGACACTCACGGATAATGCAGGCAACTAATGAGTCTGTCTCAGGTCCCACTCGTTGGACACAAAGTCCAACCAGCGATAGCCAAGGATTCTCCGAAGAGACCTGGTAACAAAGGAATTAAGTCTCCGTCTCGGATCCGTGATCAGAGTCCAAGTCTCACATCCATAGAGCAAGACTGGAAGCATCAAGGACCTGAAGACTCAGAATTTTGTCCTCTTGCACAGGTACCGACAGCACCACACCACATGATCCAGTGAATCCATGACTCCCCAGGCCTGAACCAGTTGTCTATTGACCTCTGGCTCACAGCCAGCAGAGACATGAATATCCATCCATCCATTGGGACCAGACTCTATGCAGAGTATTGGTGCTGCTGAAGCAGTCTCCTTGGCTATTGGGTACAATCCTGGATGGGTCACCACTCTGACACAGGATACCAGCAAGCTGGCCGACCTCAGAAGGACAACAGGCAGAGTCTACCTGGCATTAATTCAACAGCCGAGTGTGATTGAAACTCAGGAGCTGAGAATCCCAAGCTCACCACCTGAACAATTAAGCTAACACCAGGCTTACAGGAATATCACTGCCAGGTAAGTGAATCTCTCCATGCCATCAACATGCTCACCACAAACAGTTGCGGATAAGACAGCAACATCTAATATGTCATAGAAAGCATGGATCTTAGTTTTGACCCAGGAAACCTGTAATCCCAGTTGCTCCGACTCCTCCTTCAGCACCTCGAGGGCCCCCAAAAGGATATCTGGAGTCTCCGCAAAGATGACTGCATCATCTGCGACATCAAGGTCAGAGATCTCAACATTCCAAAACGACGCACCACAGCTTGATCTCTACAAAAATCTTCCCCAGAATCCAGTCCATACAAGTATTGAAAAGTGTGCAGGCCAGTACACACCCCTGAAGAACTCCAGTAACAACTGGAAAAAAGTTGGAGATGGTACCACCACATCTCACAGCACTCTCAGTCAAAGAGTATAGTTCAGACATCAGATTGATCAGTTTTGGTGGCACCCCACGAAGACCATAAATCCTCCAGAGGGCATCACAATTGACTGAATCAAATGCTTTGCAGAGGTCAACATCGGCTGCAAGCAGCCCCTGCCAAAACTTTCGTCTTCGTTCAGTGAGGACATGAAGGGTAAGGAGAAATTCAATTGTTGACCTCTTTGGTGTAAAGCCTGACTATTCTGGGTGTGATTGCTCAAGCAGATGATGGTGAACCCAACCAAGAAATATCTGAGAAAAAACCTTGCCCAGAACTGAGAGCAGTGTCACCACTCAGTTGGTGTTGCATTCCTGGTGACCACCCTTTCCTTTCCAGAGAAGGACAACAAGGCTCCTCTCCCAGTCAGTTGGGATGATGACTGTTTTCCAGGCAGAGCACATAACTGCCTGCAACACCATGATTACAACATTTCCAACAGCCTTGAGAAGTTCAGCATGGATGTCACAGATCCCAGGAGTGTCAGCCCATTTCAAGTGGTTAAGTGCAGCCTTTTTTCACAAAAGAAGGGGGATCACAGTTGTTTGGAGGGTCAGCAATCGGGATAGTAACATGCCTGACATCCAACTCAAGAGCTGGTGAATCAGGCTGGTACAGCCACTCAAAGAAAACAGGCCAGTGGGCCTTCATGTCACCTCTGTCAAGAGCACACCACCCTCTGCTCTAATTGCAGTACACCAAGGGACAGACTTGGCAGTACGCAATGTGTGAATTCCCCTGTAAGTAGGACGAGAATCACTCGACCAAAGTTGAGGCTCTACCCCCTTACAGATTCCTCGCACATAGGTCTCATTGTCCACCCTCATCACACATATAGTTTTACACCTCAACTCCATAAACAGCTCAGCTCTGCCATTAAGCCTGGCCCTGTGACTCTCATCAATGGTATCCAGTGTCCCTTGAGAGACAAAATTCTTCTTCGCCCTACGGTGAGTTCCAATACATCCACCGCAACTTCAAGGATGGTGTTATTGAAGGTACTACACAACTCTTCAGGAGTCCCCAAAGCATCCAGACCCCCAAATCTCCACTCAGTCTGTTCGCAAACTCCTTAGCTACCCTCTCATCCTTAAGTTTGCCAACATCCAGCCAACGTTGGGATGGTACCATTCTCCCAGATATATGCTGCAAGTTCAGAGTTGCTACCACAAGCCCGTCGTCGGTATTGAGGAACTGAGCACTCCGGTAGACCCTGCAGTTCTGGATCATCCTCCAGTGAACTTCAACGAGCACATGGTCAATCTCCTTTGCCACACCGCCAGCGTTGGAATACCAAGTCGAGCGATGAGCTTGTGGGCGCTGAAACCATGAACCAGCCACCATAAGTCCATGACTTCTTGCAAAGTCAAGGACATTAGTGCTATTCTGGTTCACAGTTCCAGACCACTGGGGACCAACACATGTCTCATAACCTTCCCTATCAGTTCCAGTCAATGCATTGAAATCCCCCAATACTAGAAGAGTATCTTGCCTGGAGCACTAATCAACGACAGACTCGAGCGTGGCATGGAATGCATCCTTCATGGTGAGATCACTCGCCTCAGTCGGAGCATATACAGAGACCAGGGAAATGACACCCAAAGAGTGATGAATCCATAGCCTCATAATACACTCGTTTTTCAGCCGATTAGAATCAGCATTAAAATCAGCTTATTGGACACAGCTGCAGCAAATCCATGAGCATGGTAACCAACAGAGTGACCAGACAAATCGGTGTGACCAACCGCCATGATCTCACCACTATCCGGTCTCCGAACCTCAGAGAGTGCTGCAATGCCGATGTTCAAATGTTTGAGCTCAGATGATAAGAGAGAGGTGATCATCCTCTTTTAAGGATAGGACATTCCAGGCACTCACCAGCAGGGACCACCTCAGGTTAACCCAAGGAGCCCACTATTTGGTGCACGACACCCCATGACACGCACAACCGCAATGATGGTGAGGGACAGAGGGAGAGAGCGAGAAAGAGAGAAAGAGAGAGCGAGACAGAGAGACAGAGAGACAGAGACAGACAGAGACAGACAGAGACAGACAGAGAGACAGAGACAGACAGAGAGACAGAGAGACAGAGAGACAGACAGACAGACAGAGAGACAGAGACAGACAGAGAGACAGAGAGACAGAGAGACAGACAGACAGACAGAGAGACAGAGAGACAGAGAGAGATGTGAATTGAGTTGTTTGGTAATCATTGGAAGATTTTCCAGTGAGATATAGTCGACTTTGACCAAATAAAATGTGGATCTGCATTCGAGACTGTTATAATTCATGAGAATTTGTTTTATATATCTCCTCCTGGTGCCACAGATGGAGCAGAAATATATATGTATATATATATATATATATATATATATATATATATATATATATATATATATATATATATATATATATATATATATATATATATATATATATATATATATATATACATATATATATATATATATATATATATATATATATATATATATATATATATATATATATATATACATATATATATATATACATATATATATATATATATATATATATATATATATATATATATATATATATATACATATATATATACATACATATATATATATATATATATATATATATATATATATATATATATATATATATATATATATATATATATCAACAACACAAAACTCAGCAATCTATTAATTTTGAATAAAACAACGATTTGAATGCAATATACATGCTGCTGTGAGTTTTCATACCATATAAAGGTACTAATATTTAAAATGCATTAACGTTTAGCCATGTGATGGCATTATACTTTGGAAAATTGACACTTTGCAATTATTTTCCATATAAAAAGAAACAAATAATTTACGATGAAACGTGAGAGCACTCCATAGCATCACATACTATGAGATTTTGTTTTACGTGCCACCTGAGCTTTATTATAACTCGAGAAATGCTGTGCACTGTATCATATGAAGGACTGCTGAAAGAAGCAGCATGAATTAGAAGGGCACTTGGTGGAGTGCATCCCTCCACCCCACAATGCTTGATGCAGTCGAACATATATGGCCCAATATATTATTAAAATATGATGCCTCCTCGTTTTTGGCCCCATCTCTCAATGGTGAAGAATCACTTTAACGATTAAAAATTCTCATATCCGGATCTGGATTGTGATAATCAGCAAAATCAAATCAATTCGTCCTTGTAAAACACCCAACCTGTCCACCGATATTTGACCGAATCCATCCAAAACTGTTTTTAGATATCGTGCTAATATTGTTTTAGCCACATCTCTCAATGTTGAGGAATCACTGAAAAAATTATTGAATCCAAATCCGGATTCCGATCTTCACCAAAATAGAATCAATTCTTCGTCATCACACACCAAACATGTCCACCAAGATTTGTCCAAATCCGTCAACAACTTTTTGAGATATTTTGTTATATATTGTTTTTAGCCATATCTCTCAATGGTGAAGAATCACTTAATTTATTCGATTCAGATAGTTGGTTTCCAAAATAGAAAACTGGTTTCCAATCACAGAAAAAAAACAGTTAGTTTCCCAATTCAGTAATGCACTATGCAATTGCTGTTTAATTTTCAAGTCAATAGGATGAAAAATTGACAATTTTAGAAATTTGACCTTGAGTTGACCTTTGACCTTTTGACATCAAATAGTTGGCTTCCCAATTCAGTGACACAATATGCAAATCCTGTTAAACTTTCAAGTCAATCGGATGAAACATGATTTTAGAATTTTGACCTTTGACCTCAAAATCAATAGGCTTCTCAGTTGAGACTGCCTCTACAAGTTCTTAAAGTTTCATAACAATCAGTTTAGAATTGTGGCCTGTAGGCGATTGACAAACAGACAAACAGACAAACAAGAAAAAGACGTCGTGCAGAGCACGATACTTGCAAAATCCATCCCCTCTCCAAAGTTTGCCATGGATACATCAAATTGTCCATTTCATTAAGATTAACTAGAGGGGGAGCACTCAGTAGAGTGCAAAACATCCGCCGCCAATACTGCTTGGTCACTCAAGTGAACCTGATATCCTATTCTTTCAATTTGACGTCAACAGTGCTCACAGAGTTATAGTTTGCAACTTTCCCTTTTACATACTCAATTCATTCGTCATAACTTGATTCCTTGAGACAAAAACTGATTTTACGTGGGTATATCCACCTGAAGTTCCAAAATCAGCCGCAGTTATAATTTTGGCATGTTTTTTGTTGGAAATCACTTATAACATGTAGAAATGCAAAAAAAAAAAAATCGAAATTTTGTTGAAAAATAATTTGCAATTTTTTTTTTCTCTAACAATTGTTATTTTTTTGGGGGGGGGGGTGGAAATCACTTAAAACATGTAGAAATGCAAAAAAATATATATATTTTTTCAAATTGGCCGCAATAGCGGCCATATTGTATTTTGGAAGAAGTCCAAAATCTAATGGCATGATCCTTGGACCAGACCTAACCCCCCCCCCCCCACCAAGTTTCATCGAAATCCGTCATGGAGTTTTTCTGTAATACTGTTCACAAACAAACAAACAGAAAGGGGTGAAAACTGTAACCTCCATCCATCTTCGATGGCGGAGGTTAAAAATGAAAATCTTAATCAAAGCTCAGGTCAATCACATGAAAATTGAATATTTTCAGATTTTAATGATTGAAATTAATGATTTTAGATGTTGGCTCTTGAGTTGACCTTTGACATTTGGACCTCCAAAATAGTTGTTTTCCCAATCAGTGTTGCACTTTGCAATTGCTGTTTAATTTTCAAGTTAATAGGATGTAAATTGACGATTTTTCAGATTGAAATTTATGATTTTAGATGTTGGGCCTTGAGTTGTCCTTTGACCTTTTGATCTCAAAAATAGTTGGTTTCCCAATTCAGTAATGATCTATGCAAATGCTGCTTAATTTCCAAATTAATCAGGTGAAAATTGACGATTTTTTAGATAAAAAATTGATGATTTTAGAAGTTCGATCTTGAGTTAACCTTTGACCTTTTGAACTCAAATAGTTGGTTTTCCAATTCAGTGATGTCGTATGCATATGATGTTCAACTTTAAAGTCAATCAGATTAAAAATGACGATTTTAGAAATTTGACCTCAAGATGACCTTTGACCTCAAAATCAATAAATTTCTCATTTGAGACTACCTCTACAACTTGGTATAGTATGGTGATGATAGGTTTAGAATGGTGACCTGTAGGCGATTGACAAACAGACAAATAAACCAATGTCACCCGCAGGGTGACCCGTATCTTTCCAAAAGGTGACCATGTGTGACTTCTTTAAGGTCACACTGAGGTCAACAGAGCTGCTATCTACCAGGAGCGACTCCTTGAGAATATCTGCCTACAAGAGATTCCGATGAGAATCGTTCTACAGAGTAACCATGAAAAATATGCTTTTGCCTCATAATGTCACCAAATGACGTCATAATGTCTCAAGCTTGACATATCTAGAAAGCACTCATCGAGGTGTTCAATTTGAGGTACTACACGATATGGTTCCTAAAACTTGAAAATTTGACCTTTGGGTCAAATATGTTTGACCTGAGGCGCTAACCATGAAGGTCAAGGCCAATCGCCACCAAAAATTAATCAGCTGAGCACCAGACCATGAACTATATTCTCATGAAGTTTGAAGATGATTGGATCAAAATTACTCAAAAAATAAGGGTTTCGTCGACTCCCCTGATTTGCGCCAAAGTGACCTTGACCTTTGACCTTGACCTTCAAAATTTTGTGCACTGAAAGGGAACTCTATAGGCCTCTGATATGCGAAGTTACAAAAATTTCCAATGACAACTGTGCTCTGCAGAGTGATTTATACGTGATTACAGACCAAAAAACAAAACAAACAAAAAAAAAACATATGAAGGTCAAGGCCAATCGCCATCAAAAATTAATCAGCTGAGCGCCAGACCATGAACTATATTCTCATGAAATTTGAAGACGGTCCGATCAAAATTACTCAAAAAATAAAGGTTTCATCGACTCCCCTGATTTGCGCCAAAGTGACCTTGACCTTTAACCTTGACCTTCAAAATTTTGTGCACTGAAAGGGACCTCTATAGGCCTCTGATATGCGAAGTTACAAAAATTTCCGATAATAACTGTGCTCTGCAGAATTTTTTATATGTGATTACATTAAAAAAAAAAAAAACATACAAGCTGACTAACATATCTTGCAAAAACTTCGTTTTGGCAAGATAACAAATAAACCAATGTCACTCGCAGGGTGACGCGTATCTTGCCAAAAGGTGACCACGTGTGACTTCTTTTAGGTCACACTGAGGTGAACAGAGCTGCTATCCACCAGGAGTGACTCCTTGAGGAATATCTGCCTACGAGAGATTCCGATGAGAATCGTTCTACAGAGTAACCATGAAAAATATGTGTTTGCCTCATAACGTCACCAAATGACGTCATAATGTCTCAAGCTTGACATATCTAGAAAGCACTCATCGAGGTGTTCAATTTGAGGTACTCCACGATATGGTTCCTAAAACTTGAAAATATGACCTTGGGGTCAAATATGTTTGACCTCAGGCACTAACCATGAAGGTCAAGGCCAATCGCAACCAGAAATTAATCAGCTGAGCGACAGACCATGACCTATATTCCCATGAAGTTTGAAGACGATCCGATCAAAATTACTCAAAAAATAAGGGTTTCGTCGACTCCCCTGATTTGCGCCAAAGTGACCTTGACCTTCAAAATTTTGTGCACTGAAAGGGACCTCTATAGGCCTATGATATGCGAAGTTACAAAAATTTCCAATGACAACTGTGCTCTGCAGAGTGATTTATACGTGATTACAGACCAAAAAAACAAAAAAACAAAAAAAACAAAAAACATATGAAGGTCAAGGCCAATCGCCACCAAAAATTAATCAGCTGAGCGACTGACCATGAACTACATTCGCATAAAGTTTAGAGACGATTCGATTAAATTTACTCAAAAAATAAGGGTTTCGTCGACTCCCCTGATTTGCGACAAAGTGACCTTGACCTTTGACCTTGACCTTCAAAATTGTATGTGCTGAAAGGGACCTCTATAGGCCTCTGATATGCGAAGTTACAAAAAATTCCAATGATAACTGTGCTCTGCAGAGTGATTTATACATGATTACAGACAAAAAAAAACATATGAAGATCAAGGCCAATCGCCACCAAAAATTAATCAGCTGAGCGCCAGACCATGAACTATATTCCCATGAAGTTTGAAGACGATCCGATCAAAATTACTCAAAAAATAAGGGTTTCGTCGACTCCCCTGATTTGCGACAAAGTGACCTTGACCTTCAAAATTTTATACGCTGAAAGGGACCTCTATAGGCCTCTGATCTGCGAAGTTACAAAAATTTCCAATGATAACTGTGCTCTGCAGAATTTTTTATATGTGAATACAGACAAACAAAAAATAAAAATAAAAATAAAAACATACAAGCTGACTAACATCTTGCAAAAACTTCGTTTTGGCAATATAAAAAACAGAATAACAAAATCGACTGACCAATATAATTGAAAAATCTTCGATTTTGCAAGTAATAAGATAGATTCCACGCATAGCACGGTACTTCCGAAATCCATAAAACAAATTTAACCTTAAAAAATAATTGGTGATTGAAGTCAATGAACAAATATGCAAATCCTATATATATTTCAAGTCAATTGGATGAAAATTGACAATTTTAGAAATTTGGCCTCTGTCAACTTTTTGGCCGATGTTGACTTTTGGGCCCATGTTAACCTTTTGGTCGATGTTGACCTCAAATTAATTAGCTGGTTGAATTCAGTGACCTATAATGTAAATCCTTTTAAAATTTAGGTCAATCGGATGAAAATTGAAGAGTTCTGAAATCTCACCTTAGTTGATGACCTTTGGCTTATGTTGATCTCAAATATAATTAGCGGTTGAATTCAATGAGCAAATATGCAACTCTTGTTCAATTTTCAAGTAAATCGGATGAAAGTTGAGGATTTTGGAAATATGATGAAGTTGTTGACCTTTGAGCTATGTTGACCTTTTGACCTCAAAAACAAGATGCTTCTTGCTTATGACAAATTCTACCATGTGGTGAAGTTTTGTAAAGATCGTTATAAAATTGTGACCTGCAGGTGACAAACAGACAAACAGACAGAATAACGCACAAGACTAACCAAAATACTTGAAAAGTGACAAACGAGAAGACGTCAGGTGGTAGCCTGTCAGGTATGACGAAAATCATGCAAATGATGTCACTGCCACCTTGACTTTTGACATATATAGTCAAAAAACATTAACAGCCTCACTTTTGTCCTTTGGAATCCTCTGGTAATGTTTGACAATGATAGCTGAAAGCGTTCGTGAGTTATTGTACTGACAGACAAACATACATATGGGTATTTCAAAAAAAGTGGACTATTTGAACATTTTATTGTAGAAAAATTACAAATGGTAGCAGGTTCAGTGATGCATTGATGGAAAGCATCCACCATGCCATTTTCAAATCACTTATTTCATACTGTTTGTAAATGACATTTTCAATGTGTGTTCTACCTCTGTTCAAGCAGGCTTTGATGCTGACTCCTCCACAACTCGTCTGCAAGTGGCTGGAGTGGAAGCCTGATGGTAATCCTCCACCTCCTACTTCAGAACAGCCAGTGTGTGAGTTTTGTTGCCGTAAACTTTTCATTTGGCAGCACCCCAAAAAAAAAATAAACCAATGTCACCCGCAGCATGACCCGTATCTTGCCAAAAGGTGACCACGTGTGGCTTCTTTAAGGTCACACTGAGGTGAACAGAGCTGCAATCCACCAGGAGCGATTCCTTGAGGAATATCTGCCTACGAGAGATTCTGATGAGAATCGTTCTACAGAGTAACCATGAAAAATAGGTGTTTGCCTCATAACGTCACCAAGTGATGTCATAATGTCTCAAGCTTTACATATCTTGAAAGAACTCATCGAGGTGTTCAATTTGAGGTACTACGCAATATGGTTCCTAAAACTTGAAAATTTGACCTTGGGGTCAAATATGTTTGACCTCAGGCGCTAACCATGAAGGTCAAGGCCAATCACCACCAAAAATTAATCAGCTGAGCGCCAGACCATGAACTATATTCCCATGAAGTTTAAGGATGATCCGATCAAAATTACTCAGAAAATAAGGGTTTCGTCGACTCCCCTGATTTGCGACAAAGTGACCTTCACCTTCAAAATTTTATGCGCTGAAAGGGACCTCTATCGGCCTCTGATATGCGAAGTTACAAAAATTTCCAATGATAACTGTGCTCTGCAGAATTTTTTATTCGTGATTACAGACAAACAAACATACAAGCTGACTAACATATCTTGCAAAAACTTCGTTTTGGCAAGATAAAAATCCAATGGATTCAAATCCAGGCTGTGGGGAGCCAACTTATGCGCTGTGCCCAGGCTGATGACACGATTTCAAAACAGCTGGTGGAGCAAGTTGATGGTTTCACCTGCAGTGTGTGGTGGGGTACTGTCCTGCATGAAACATGCAAGTCTGAGTTGGTTTGGAGACAGTAGTTGAGCGAGATCAGTGTAGAATCAGCATAAGACCTCACGGTACCACTCGCAGTTCACTGTCACACCATTGGTGTCCTCGAACCAATACAGTCCCAGCACACCCAATCTGGCATTCAATACAAAGAAGCAAGTGGACTTGGGGCCCTTGAGACGCATCTCAGACACCTCCTCAAGGCCCGGTCACACCTTGACGATTTAGCCAACGTATGCCGATTTTTGATTTTCTTTTCTAAAACGCTGGCACACGTTGAATACGTTATGGGTAAGTTTTGATAACATTGAGAGCACGCTGAAAAACACTGCCATACGTCATTGTACGCTGGCTTTAAACGTTGTACTTTTTGGCTGTCCTCAAATTTTTTCATGCTTGAAATTTCACGATGTATGCCGGCGTATGACTCACACGTTCCGCTACGCTGGCCACAAGTTGTATGCACGGTCTGCGATCGTTGACAGACGTCAACACATGCTAATTTTAAGTTAATCATAAGTTGAGACACGCCGAGGTAATGTTTAGTGTACCCGAAACTTATTTCTAACCTATGATTAACGTGTTGTTGGCAGGTTACGCGATCGTTGACACACGTCTACACAAGTTACTTGTAAGTTACTCATAAGTCGAAACACGTCAAGGTAATGGTTAGCGTCAGTGTTACTTTTAAGTTACTCATAGGCTGAAAGACGTCGGTATAATGGATCGTCCTTGCGTCAGCGTCCACGGCCACGACCAGGACACTTATTTGCAGCATTCTTCAAACTTTTCTTCGGCATGACGAGGATGTTCACACTTCGATGTCTAGCTTGGCTATGATTACAATTGTCCATCGGCAGCGTCTACTTTCAATAGTGGAGTTTGAGCGTTTTAACACGTTCAGAAGAAACGCTTCAAATTTCCAAACCCCAGCGTCAAAAAACAAAGGCGAGTGACAGCAATTTAAATCGTTCATTGTAAACAATGAAAATAGCTGAGTGGTACCGTTTAAAAGTCGTTGAGTGTAAAAAAATCCAATTGTTGAGCGCAAGCGTCTACTTTCAATAGTGGAGATGCCGCCATTTAAATCGTTGAGTGGCAGCCTATGAATAGCAAACCCTACGTCACCGGCAAAGATAAACTGCCGCACGATATGGATAAGTTAGGCTATCGTTGGGCAGAGTTTGTGAACGCCGGCTTCACGATAATTATTCGTTGGTATATCGTATCTATAAGTAATCAAAGTGCTCTATGCACATTATTAGTTCATTGTGCATTTGTCCAACCCGTTATGAATAGACCTAAATCGTAAAAACAAGCTATTGCTCATTGTTGAAAAAGCCCCATAAAAAATTAGCCGCGAAGAACTTCGAACAATGGTGAAAAGATGTCTCCTACCCGTGGACACGCGGACGCAAGGACGATCCATCATAACCCACACCCTCCCCCTCACACTCACCTACTACTGCCAACATGAACAAACTACTACTAATACTAATACTAATACTGATACTGATACTGATACTGATACTGCTGACATGGACATCGACTCAAAAAGGACTCGAAAACACTGTTGGGTTCCCCTTTTATGAGCAGCATTTTTATATACCAATTCCAAAAACCGCTGTGGGAACATGTCTTTATATGGCAGTTGTAAGCTAGAAACACATTCATTTATTTTTTTTTGTCGACCGGAAGACGTCATTGGAATACGTCTACATACGTCGATGTGTGTTGGGACTACGTAGAGAATTGGTTCAAAGGACGTCAAACATAAGTTAGAAATAAGTTTCGCGTAAAAAAGACATTACCGCGACGTGTTTCGACTTATGAGTAGCTTATAAGTAGCCTTTGTGGACGTGTGTAAGCGTCCACATATCGTGCGTAAAACTTATCCCCATCGCATGCGGAACGTGTGTCATACGCCAAGTACGTCCAAAAGTTTTGAACATGTTTAAAATTTCTTGACGTACTCTACTTACCACGACGTATGATAGCGTACTTTAGCGTTCTACTCACGTATACCAAACTTACTCATACCGTATTTGACGTGCCCCAACGTTTTAGACACATTTTTCTTAGGTTGGTATACGCTGGCAAGATCGCCAAGGTGTGACCGCGATGTTGACACTTCCATTTCTACGGCAGTTATGATTCGAATCGTTGTGCGTCAGCCTTTTAATAGGCTACATCACGACATCGTCGGCGATGCGTGCAACGCGCTATGCCTAAGTTAGACTATCGTTGGGCATCGGTTGTGTAGGCCGACAACAGGTTCAGCATTTAGTTGGTATAAGTTATCTATAACACAACGAAACGTTCTGTGTCCATTACCAATGTGTTATACATAAGACCAAGTCGCTATGAATACGTCCGAATCATTAAAAAAAAAACATCAAAAGTTCAATGTAAGCCAGCGTTTTACATACATTTTAAGACGTTGCCATCGCTGGCTAAAACATCAAGGTGTGACCAGGCCTTCAGGAGGTTCAGCACCCAAATATATGTTGTGATTGTTGAGAGCCCCATTCAAATGGAAGTGTGCTTCATCACTGAACCAAAAGGAGTTGAACCAATTGGGGTACCTTTCCATTCAGTAACTGAACCAACCACACATTGTTACTTGGCTTGACAGTTATTCAGAGTTAGTTTATGCCTTACAGATATGATGTAGGGGTAGAGCTCGAGTTCAGAAGTGAAAATGCTCCACACAGATGAGGTTGAGATCATCAGTTCTCAGGAACACCGACAGTGGGATTTCTTAGGACTTTCGCTAGCCGAATCTCTCACAAGATCAACGTTCCCTTGGTCCTTGGTAACAGTTGGTCGGTGGCCACTGTTGCCTTTATTTTGATGTTTCACGCTTAAATGTGCTTGGTAGTGCTCCATAAACCGCTGAATGCTCCCATTGGAAGATCCTTTATTGGTGTGAACATTGTAATGCTGACAGTATCTTCAGGATACCTGCACGTCGGATTTTTTCTCAAACCACAAAGTCACGATTTTCACTTTTTGTTCCACTGTGAACACCATCGTGAATGCAGGGTCCCACTGACTACTTGTTAGAAATGGCATACTACTTCCACCATTACCTGCAAGAGAGAAGGGGATAGCATAAGAAAGGACAGAATATCAGGCTGCTCAAATCGTCCACTTTTTAAAGAACACCCTGTACATACTGTCATACATATAAACATACAAACATACAAACATACAAAGAAATGAGTCAGACTGGCATATGACGAAGATTTTCAATTTTCGTCATAATAAACAGACAGACAGAGAGATAGGGGTGAAAACATAACCTCCATCGACCTTCGGTGGTGGAGGGAAAACGGGATAGCGCTGAAAGGGGACAGCACAATGTGAGATGTAAAATTAGAAACGATAATATCTATAATGAAAAATAAATTCCCTTTCTGGTCATGGTGAACCCATGTGTACCTCAGCAGACTCGGGGGCGTAGTGGTGAGAGGGTCTGCTCTGAGTCTGGGTGGTCGGTGGTTTGAACCTCATTATCTTACCCTATCAGCAACCTTAACTCTAACCCTAATGTTGATTTCTGCACCAAGCAACAAGAGGAACTTCATCACTAATGCAGGGATAACCACTTCACTAATTACAGCAATAACCTTCACCCCAAAAGTAACCTGAACTCTCACTTTAACCTTAAGGCCAACCCATCTGAATATGAACCGTGCATTATTTGTACCTGTTTATTCAGTATCATTATGGTATCTAATGCACTCACGGAAAACATAATCATTTATTTGTCATATCAAAGAGAGGTAAAACTCCAGTATGGAACATGTTCTGTAATGAAGTAAATTTATCTGTACAAGGACTGACCATAGTATGTTACAGCCTTGCTTCATCCTATGGATAGCATAACAGCTATATTCAACAAGCAAACCATTCACAAACGTCAACTCCACACCACTCACAACAAATTAAACATCTCTAAAGTCCACACCAAATTAGGCAGAGTACAAATATATAATGCCAATAAGTTTGTTGATGAGATGGTGGGGGCAATGCTTCCTTCACCCAACTTGAAAATCATTTACATAAAAATAACTATTAAATAAAGAATCAACATGCTTTTTCATCATCGTAGCCCACCAAGAATAACCTCTCCAGGATCAGCATTCAGGTTTTAATTGCTGTTAAGTTGCAAACACCCATAAGATGCTTTGTGCCAATTCCTTCCTCAAAAAATACTTTTAGCCATCCTGTCATATACTACCATATGACAAAAATATGCATTGTGGTATCTGTCTCTCTGTCTGACCACAATGCATTTGGTCCTTGCTTATCCAATCTCAACCAAACTTTACAGGGGGATTAAGGGTCATACAACAAAGGTTGTAGCGACTTCATTTCCCCCCTTCCCCAGAGGGTTTTCTGTCTTGGACCAAAGTGCGGGTGGAGGTGCATAAATAGCTTATCATGGCATTTTGTGGGACACACCAACAGGAAATAAAAATAACCACAAAATCTTCAGTCAATTCCGTCAAACATATGATTATATATATATATATATATATATATATATATATATATATATATATATATATTTATATATATATATATATATATATATATATATATATATATAAATATAAATATATATATATATATATATATATATATATATATATTTTTTTTTTTCAAAACAGTCGATAATTTCATGCCTGGTGTTGGCTTAATGCTTAGGGTGGTGGGCTTGGGATCCTTGGGTCCTGAGTTCAAATCCCACTCACCTGTTGAATTAATACCAGGTGGGGTTCACTCGACCTGTCATCCTTCTTAGGTCAGCAAAATGAGTTCAAGCATGCTCGTATCCTGTGTCGGAGTGGCAACCCAGCCAGGATTGTGTCCAAAGGCCAAGGAGACTGCTTAGGCAGCACCAACGCATTGTACAGAGCATGTTCCTGATGGATGGATGGATAATTATCAAGGGAGGTGCTTCCACCCCTCCCTTTATATGGAAATTGCATATAGAGAAACCATTCAACACAGGGACTGAAAATGCGTTTCTCGGCTTTTACTGGATGAAATTGGCTGCAAATTTCAGAAATAAATCCTTTCTATTGTCGAGGTAATATGTTTCTAATTTACAAGTATGATTCCAACAAGCGGTGTCGTTAGAAGCAGAGACTCGTGCAGCAATCAAGGCATGGGTGAAACTGCAGAACTTAAAAAAAAACGGAAAGTAATGAGTAAGATTACTTGGGAGGTCCAGGGTCATGTTACCCCCGAAATTTTTGAAAAATCGATGTCAAAATATGCAGTTTGGGGGTGATCCTGTCCAAATTATAACGAAAAAAAATTAAGCAAATGAAAATGATATTTGGGGAAGAATTTTTTTTATTTCACCTTCATATATATCCATTGCTGGGAAGATCATTTTCAGTTAGTTGGTACAGCACACAGCATTTTCTTATCTATACTAATAAATGTCATTGTCAGTGTGTCAGTGTGTGTGCGTGTCTCCTCCATAACTCCAAAACCATGAAACCAAGCAGCCTGAAACTTTGCACGCATACTAAGGGATAACCATGAAACTGCAAGAGTGAAAATTGGCTGTGTCAGATTATTAAGACACCCCTTTTGAGGATAAACAACGGCCTTAGTTAACGATATCCTTTATCAGGCGCATCTTCGGCCACCGTTCTTTTTGGGGTCTTAAGGCGTTTCCTGGGTAACCTCGTTGGGGTCTGAAGCCACCATGTTTTTTGGCCTGCTCAACCATGCTTTGACTTGGAACAGGCCGCAACGATTTCTTAATGATAAAGTTATTTTTTCACTTTCCTCACTCATATTATCCAATCCCTGTTCATCATACCTACAAATCGCTGGATACATTGCAATGCTTATAAACGCCTGGAGACACCAGCGTTCATGGCTTTATTTCATTTCCGCACATGCTATAACCTGAAGAATATCTTAAACCAAGAAGAATTACAACATTTAAGCTCCAGAATTGAACTCGGCATCAGTTCTGATGCTAAAAAAAATAAGTGTTAATTTGTCCAATTCAGACATTACTTGGGCGTTTCCAGGTGCATGGGTTTATCGACGGCAATTGGTAATCGCTTGCAAAGCCAGGCTTTCCATTAGAGTGCTTGATTGAATGATTAAGCCACTTGCCGAGCACTCCACAGTTGATAGTGGTACAGTTCATGTCCCAATCAGGATGTACAGTCGACAGTTACTACAAGATACAGCACACACGGACATGGTACATATCGGTAGATTGGGATCTGTCAGGACTCTGTGCAGGAGAGTCATGTGGGCATGTGGGATAAAAGGGATAGGGATAAGTTAAATCTCGGTCATCTAGGGATAAAATTGTCCACAGAAAAAAAAATTGCTGACATCAGCGGTCACATGATTTGGCAGCCATATTGTTAAAAAAAAAACCTTCAAAAATCTCCTTCTCTGAAGTGGCTGAACAGATCGAGGCAAAACTTTGCACATATGACCACTGCCCATGAGCAACAAAAGGTTCACACATATGATGTCATTGTTCACTTGGTTTGGCAGCCATATTGGATTTACCTTAAAACCTATAAAAATACACCACTCAAAATAACTCCTGGTGAAGGTCTGCAATCTCTGATTCATCTTTTTCTTGTTATAAATGTTTTTTCTTTCGTGTGTGTGTGTGTGTGTGTGTGTGTGTGTGTGTGTGTGTGTGTGTGTGTGTGTGTGTGTGTGTGTGTGTGAGTTACTGTTGTTGACTGCTACCTCTACATTTGGGTGGGTTTTAAGAGATGGAACGACCTACCACGTCTTTAAGTATCCACTTCCAGTGTGTGTGTGTGTGTGTGTGTGTGTGTGTGTGTGTGTGTGTGTGTGTATGTGTGTGTGGGTGTGTACCTGTCCAGGCTGTAACTTTTTAACCATTTTCACTTTTGTTATCTAATTTTCAACAAAGCTTTACAATGAGAATACGAGGAAGACAAATTTCTAATTTTGTCAAAAGTTCAAAAAGTCAAACTCGTCATCACATAAAATCGTCAATTTTCATCCAATTGACCGATTGTATTGCTTATTATTTCATTATTTTCGTCTTAAAATTTTTGCTATTGGCTGGGACTGCCTCTTTGTCCTTCAAACCCGAACTGCTTGCTAACAATTTCAACAAAATCAATATCTAACAGTCCACTGAATCTAATTGACCTGAAATTTAAAGAAATTGCATTTTAGAAGAAGGAGAAGAAGAAGAAGGAGAAGAAGAAGAAGAAGAAGGAGAAGAAGAAGAAGAATAAGGAGAAGACGAAGAAGAAGAAGAAGAAGAAGGAGAAGAAGAAGGAGGAGAAGAAGAAAGAGGAGAAGAAGAAGGAGGAGAAGAAGAAGGAGGAGAAGAAGAAGGAGGAGAAGAAGAAGGAGGAGAAGAAGAAGGAGGAGGAGAAGAAGAAGGAGGAGAAGAAGAAGGAGGAGAAGAAGAAGAAGGAGAACAAGAAGGAGAAGAAGAAGAAGAAGAAGAAGGAGAAGGAGAAGAAGAAGAAGAAGAAGAAGAAGAAGAAGAAGAAGAAGAAGAAGAAGAAGAAGAAGAAGAAGAAGAAGAAGAAGAAGAAGAAGAAGAAGAAGAAGAAGAAGAAGAAGAAGAAGAAGAAGAAGAAGAAGAAGAAGAAGTCAGGGTTTTATGTGCGGCGGAAGACATGGTTTTGCAATCACATCTGTATGTTTGTCTGGGCTGTAACTTTTATGGCTTTTAAACTTTCGTCATCAAATTTTCAACAAAGCATTATTATGAGAATATGGAGAAGACAAATGAATAATTTTGTGAGAATACTTTTCACGATTAATATTATTTTTATTATTATTAGTCTTAGACTCTTTTTTGCCTCTATTATTCTTTTCACTTTTCTTTCTCAGCAACCACTTGTCCGAATTTTCACAACCACAAAATTTTCAGGGTAGATGCAAAACCCCGAGGAGAAGATTTTTGTGATAATTGTGACATTATAGGTCATGCGGTATGGCAGTCATATTGGATTAAACACACACACACACACACATACACACACACACACACACACACACACACACCCACACAGACACACACACACACAAAAAAGTATATCTCTGAAACCACTGATTGGAAAAACTTGAAACTTTGTACATCTCACTCTACTTCCAATGGGGAATAAGGGATTGCAATGATGATGTCATCAGTGATGCTAGACCAGCCATGAATGTTTTTGTCAAAATCCTTGTTTACCATTGAGATCCAGTGTGTACATACAGGCCGTAACATTTTTTACCAAATGAGCTTTTTTCAACAAACCTTCATTTTGAGATTGTGGAGAACACAAATGAATAAAATGTACAATTTTTTTTTTAACTTTCGTTTTCTTCAAGTTTAGTTTGAGTACAAAGTGAACATGGATGGGGTTTGCATTTTGAGATGCATTTTAGATCAAACAGTCAACGTTGCATAAAATCGTCAATTTTCAATCCAATTGACTTGAAATTGAGCAAAATTTGCATATTGCATCATTGATTGGGTTAACCTAAAATCAAAACGATTGATTTTGCCATTTTGTCATGTCAATGGTTTAAATGCAGTGCGAGCTGCGCAACCGTCAGTTAATTAACGCTTTGACGTGTATTTATTTTGTATTATTCGCTGTCTTCATCAGCTGTCTTCATCATTAGCATACAAAAGAAGAATAACTCCGAATACAAAGTGCATGCCGAAGAAGAATTATAACATTTAAGCTCCAGAATTGAACTCAGCATCAGTTCCAATGCTAAAAAAAATAAGTGTTCCTGTGAATAAGTGGATAAGAAATTAAAAAAAAATAGGAAACCTGTGAAAATTTTCCGACAGGCTTTACATTTTCAGATGCTTTCAAGTTGACTTTTGTTATTAAGTGTTATTAATTTAGTACGTACTCAGTGTTGCTTATTATTTCATGAATTTGTTCTTAAATTTTTAGCTATCAGCTGGGACTGCCTCTAAGTCCTTCAAACCTGAACTGCTTGCCAACAATTTCAATAAAATCAGTATCTAACAGTCCACAGAAACATTCAGATAGGCTTTAACATGTTTTTAAAAAGGCTGAAATGTAGAAAGATATCATTTTTGGGTGGGGTCATATTCCAGTGATTTTCACACGTCTCCTATTCCAGGATTCCTTAAGACATTTCATATGCTACAGGGGATATATTCAGGAGGATAAAATAGCAGAGATACTTTATGTTGCAATTTGTTCAAGGTTGACCAAATATTTTTCATAAAATGCCTGCACTAAAGAACCATTTTCGATAATAACCGTATTTTCATCTTCAACGAATCAATAAGGCATAATGTTTGCAGGTAATCAAGTATCTTTTTTCATTTTTTGTGTTGAATTGTGAATTTTATTTCCATCATTGTTGCTAATTACTGGAAGATAAGCAGAGCCCCCCCCCCCCCATTTACAGTGAAGTCACAAAAGTGAATTGGCATGCGTTTTATTTACCATACAGACAAATGATAAGTATTGAGTATACCGAGTAAGTGGAATAAGAAGTAGTATCAGTGATAGTTACAACAAAATATAGAAATAATAATTTGGTCGATTTTAAATTGGGGTATTGGTGAGAAGGATTTGGGTAGTGGTGAGACAGGGAGTTGGCTCCTGCTCCCCTTGGTGTACATTCTGTCTGTTCGCTCTCATACGAGCTTTGAGATTGTATTAAAAAATATATATTCACTCCCCTCTGGAGGTGTCAAGGCTGGGTTCAAATCTGGGCTCATCTATAAACTATCATCCTGGTGTTTCACAGGCAGGGTGATATTTATCAATGTATGTGCCATCCCTCCAACTGATGGATATTAGACTGAATGTCCAGTCTGCCAGAATGGTCTCCTTTGTGAAGAGGAAGCAAGCTATTGCCAGCATGCTGGCCAAATTAAAAATTCCTACTCTAAACTAAAAGGGGGCACTGCAAGAGTGGGACCACTGCTCCCCTTGAAGAACTGATGCAAACTGACAGCAAAATGCTGCATAGGAGTGATGACGATTGTGAGAATGGTTTTCATCAGACCCAATTTGATTTGCTGGATTCTAATTGGCAGGCATTTGAATTAGCAAGAGTCACTTGTACCAAATTGGGATTGTTGTGTCCCATAATAGTGGAACACTAAATTATCTATCAGTGGTTGGTGGTAAGTTGCATTGTTGTGAGCCTCCAAATCGCATTAACCCTTGGAGAACAGTCAAGCCAATCATTAAGAAGTCGAAGGCGTATGGTATCACCAAGACGCTGCCAAAATCAGGCCGTCCCTCCAAACTGGATAGCCAAGAAAGGGGGAGAATGATCAAAGAGACTACCAAGAGGCCAATGGCAACTTTGAAAGAGCTACTTGCATTTATGGCAAAGACTGGTCACTGTTTGCATGTGCCAACAATGTCCATAGCACTCTAGAAGTCTTGCCTGTATGATAGGATGGCAAGAAAGAAGCCATTACTGAAAAAAGCCCACCTTGATTCATGTTTGAGGAATGCAAAAAACCACTTTGGAGATTCTGAAGCCACGTGGCAAAACGTTTTGTGGTCTAACGAAACTAAGATGGAACTTTTTGGCCTAAATGCAAAACGTTACGTTTGGCACAAACCCAACACAACACATCACCCAAAAAACACCATCCCAACTGTGAAGTATGGTGGTGGCAGCATCATGTTATGGGGATGTTTCTCATCAGCAGGGTCTGAGGCATTTGTCAGGATAGAAGGGAAAATGGTTAAAGCAAAATACAGAAAAATCCGAGAGGAAAACTTTCTGCCCTCTGCAAGAAAGCTGAAATTGGGATGGAAGTTCACCGATCAGCATGACAACGACCCAAAGTACCCAGCTAAAGCTCTGCTGGAGGGGCTAAGGAACAAAAAGATAAATGTCCTTGAGTGGCCCAGTCAAAGCCCTGACCTAAATCCAATCGAAAATCTTTGGCATGACTTGAAGATTGCCGTCCATCAACTCTCCCCATGCAACTTGACTAAGCTTGAGCAGTTTTGTACAGCAAAATGGGCAAATATTGCCCAATCAAGGTGTGCAAAGTTGGTAGAGAGCTATCCCAACAGACTCACAGCTGTAATTGCTCTCGAAGGTGCTTCCACCAAGTATTCACTCAGGGGGGTGGACACTTATCCAACCAAGATATTCTAGTTTGTATTTTTAACTAATTTTGTGAAATTTGTCGAATTTTTTTTCACATGGAAGTTGTAGGTTACGATGTGTAAATAAAATTGGAAAAAGTCTGAAGTGATGTAATTTAATTCCAGGCTAAAAGGAGACCAGAGGCCAAATTTTTGAAATGGGGTGTAGACTTTTTATAGGCACTGTCTATGGCACTCGAAAAAAAACATCATTTCCACTTTGCTGTGAAGCTCAGTGTTTGTTTTGGTTTAAACCTCCACTTAAAATGAGTGAAATTAAAACATTTTGAAGACTTAGAATTTTTCTCATTCATATTTCAACATAAACGTAATGCATATTGTTGAGTTGTTTGTTAAACTTTCTCAAAATGAGAAGATGATTTGTGATACCGGCTACAACCAGGTGGTGGTATATAATAGGCATGTATATAAAGAGAAATGAGGTCTTCTCCCTTTCTTGAACCCCTCACCCTGATATTCTACCCTGACGGAAACCATACTTGTGGAACCCTTAGGTAACATGCAAAGTTTGGTTGGATTTGGTTCAGTAGTTTTTTTCACTTTTGAAGCATATATAAATAAGCAAACAAACAAATGAAGAAATCCATGTACAAATGCAGTTTTGTAGTACAGACGAGCAAGTGTACCTATGGTTCTTGCTTGGCCATACTTGAATAGACAGACAGGCACATACTGAGGGTGTGGCCTCCAGTTAGGTTACCGTGCCAATAGAAAGATCAATGTGTAACAGCAGAACTTAACCCTATCAGGCAGGTAAGTCGAAGTCAAGTGGCTACAGTTGTGCCGCAACATTTAAAACCCATCGGATTGTAGGGATATTTGCAAGCTGGCGAGGTGCAGGGCCGGGCATTCAGGAGGAGTCTGAGTCTCATTGTAATCCCTATCCCTGAATCTGCAACAAAATGGATATACAATAATATCTCCAGCATTGAAATAAACCCTTTATATAACCAGCCTTACAAAATACCAACAGGCGCCACATTCATCTGGGAAAATTAGACAGACAAGGGGACAGAAGGAAAGAAAGAAGTCCGGTCGTGTTGGCCGGTCTCCCTCACCCGTATGTCAGCAGGCTTGGCCTCTGTAGGGCTCAATGAGGTATCGATGCAGTGAATGAGAGGAGCGGGTGGGAGGTGCGGTGTCTTGTAGTATCTTGTAGAGGTTTGCTCTGAAAATAACTGTTCGGGTCTTGTGTCATTTGCTGATGCTCCACAACAGAAGAACCGTAAGGTGTATGCGCTGAAATATGCAAGGTTATATGGTGCATGTTGGAAAGATATGTAAGAAATCAATTTTACCGGGTTGGTCAGTGTTGTCCCGCCTGGCACATTTGACAAGCTCCCTGTTCCACACCCTCGAGTTCCACAGGGTAGGATTGAGAAGCGCTTGATGAGCATCCTCGCGTTCCACTGGGTGGCATTGGAAAGTGTTTGCCGAGCACCCTTGCCTTCCACTCGGGCTCACCTCTGAGTTTCACTGTTCGACGTGGGTCTCACACTTTGACCACCCATACCTCTATCTATCCTTTGTTTAAACTGCCCCAAATTGAAGATTATAAAAACCACATCCTATGATGGGTCCCTTTGCCCCGGTAGCCATCTGCAAACTATGGTTTTGCAAATACTGGATCTGGTCTCAACCATTTGCACTCAAAGTCAAGACCCCTAGATCATGGCACGTAATCCTGTGTCCACCACAGTGTCTACCCCATTGCCTTCAATTTTTCATTGATTTGTTAAACTACTCATGCCAATCTGTCCACAATATATGACTTGCCATGGAGGCGAGAGCTCTTGCCCACCTACCATTGCCAAACACGGCCCTATATGCTCGGCCATACTCAGTTTTCTGGGGCCTGGTGAGGGGTGGGGGGTGGGAGGCTGTGTGGTCCACGGTTAGTCCAGTCTGTTCTGGGTGGAGTTAGTGTTCCAGTGTGCTGGGGTACATCCCTACACGGGGTTCTGCAGTTCCGGAACAGGTGACCCAGGTGATCACATTTGAAACACCTCACCGGGTAAGGTGTGCACCTCTGAAATTTTCCCCCCTAAAATTCTGCATTAGCGAATTCCCCGACCTATCTCATGCCATGACTGGAGCCACCTGCCATGGCCCTGATCTTGCGAGCTGCCGGTCTACCATGTCCCGAACCATCCTTTCCACACTTTTGCCCCATTCTCGGGTGACTCCCTCCCAAGACCCGCCATTATTTGCAGGACTCACTTGCCTCACTGTTCCCATATGGCACTCTCCACCTCCCATTGGGTCATGGTGTCAGCCACCTAGTTCATGGTGGGCAGTCGCCAAACAGACAACTGAGTCCTGAGGTCTGGGTCTGGGAGGGCATGGATAAAATGATCCCTGGCCAGGCTTACCTGGGTAGACGCTTCCATACCAACATACGTGATCCCCACTGCACAGCAAATGTCATGTGCCAATCCCCCCCTAGTCTCATGGAGCTTTCCTTTTGGCCTGCGAGCTGAGCTTTAAGAAGCTTGCTCTGCTGTGCCAAAATGAGGTTTGTCCCCAACATAGTGCTGTCAGGTCTGGTGATTAAAGCCTCTGCCACAAGACACACTCGACCTTCTTCCAGGTTCCCCCCAAGCTCAACATACACCCATTCGTACCATCCACCTGGTCTGGCAGACACCTTCTCACCTCGACTTGACTCACCACCTCCTGGCTCTCCTCAAGGACTGGTGTCCTTGCCACCTGTTCCTGAAATGTGTTATTCAGATCCTTGCTTTACCCACTCTCTTGTCTATTTGTTCCTCCCTTGTTTTATCCATATCATCCTGTATCTTCGTTATCTCCCACTTTACTCTTTAAATTCCCCTTCTAAAATTACTTTAGTAGCTTCTATAATTTCTCCCATTTTCCTCTCTTTTTGTCTCCATCATCTGTCCCATCTTTTACTTTCTTTGTTTCCATGACATGTCTTGTCTTGCATTCCTTCTTCACTGCTATTTTGTTCCACCTTTGTTTCATTATGGGCCATTTTCAATTCCTTTCTTGCTTTAGTGTTGCTTTCAATATTTCTTGCCCGACCATCAGTAATTTTTACTTCCTGGTTAAGTCCATTTGTTTCCTTCATCATTCTGGCCTCACCGTTCACACACCTCCTCACTTCATTGATCTCTCCTCGGCCAAGCTCAATCTGCTTTTCCATATCATTACCCATTGCCTCCATGTCAGCCTTTACCTCTACCTGTCCAGCATCAATTTTATTGCCCAACACCTCCTTCCCCAACCACATATGTGCCACGAGCTGACTTATTCGGAGGAACAGTTGGCTGAGGCAAGTCATTGATTCCCTTGCAGTGTGGCACCATCTTGTTGTAACCAAAGGTTTTTTTGGTGATTCATGATAATATACTCCATTGCAGGTGCCAGGAATGTGGTGACCATTTCCTGATAATGGTCACCTGTGACAACAACTGCTGCACCAGTTGAAACCTCGATAAAGTAGGGACTAATTGTATTTGTTGAGCATATCCCACACCAAACTTGACATGCTGGGAGTGCAGTTCTTTGTCATGAAGAACCATGGGGTTCTCAATTGCACAGATGCTGCAATTGTGTGTATTTGTGAAGCCATCCATATGAAAGTGAGCTCCGTCACTCATGAGATTGGCAAGGAGGTTATCATCATTGGTGGTCATCTCCAAAAATCGCTGAGCAAATGAGCATGTGCAGCGATGGGTACCTTTTTCTGCACAACTTGCACTCCGGATGGATACCACCAATTGTCCTTTTTCATAATCTGCCACAGTGGTCTCTAAAATCTACAGTTCATGGGATCGCCGTTAAAACAATTTCTTCAAGAGCGCACGACATCTTCCTGGACAGCGTCAATGTTTGCTGCAGTTCTCACTGACCGAGGATGACCTCACCTTTTTGCATCTGACACTGAACCAGTCTGACAGAATGCTGTCACCCATCTCCTTATGTCTTTGTCGGTTGGTGCTGTCAAGACATCAGACCACATGATCTTTAGAATTGACACTGTGCACACACAACCATTTCAGAAGTACAGCTCCACATTAAGTGCCTCCCACTTAAGTGTCCACTTGTTCATAATAAATTCAACCCCTAATATAGATACACACACAATCATATATATATATATATATATATA
>NC_140962.1:60492428-60544928 GCF_056783735.1 Eptatretus burgeri
TCAAGTGTGTGCAGTATCCACATCCCAATACCCTCACTTATTGGTAGATATTGCTAATACAATTAAACACAATAAACCACAACCAGGAGAATTGGCAGGCATGTAGGGTATGGGTGCATATTGTACTCTGTTCAAAAGGTACTATTTGAACATTCACATCAAATGGTGATCAAGATATTGAGTGAGCTACAAAATTACTTATATTTAGCCTGGTGTTGACTTAGTGTTTAGGGTGGTGGCTTGGGATCCTCGGGTCCTGAGTTCAAGCCCTGTTGGCCGCTGAAATAAAATACACCAGGAGGTTGACTCAGCCTGTCATCCTTCCGAGGTCGGAAAAATGATCACCAGTGTACTGGTAAGGGGGACACTGTATCAGTGGCATAGCTGCGTCCCAACCAATGATGCAACCAGCAGCCACAGGGAGAGAGAGAGAGAGAGAGAGAAAGAGAAAGAGAAAGAGAAAGAGAAAGAGAAAAAGAGAAAGAGAAAGAGAAAGAGAAAGAGAAAGAGAAAGAGAAAGAGAAAGAGAGAAAGAGAAAGAGAAAGAGAAAGAGAAAGAGAAAGAGAGAGAGATACAAAAAAGTCTGTTTTTCAGTACAAGAATTACTTATACTTTTTGTGGATGGTAAAAATCTCACATAATGAACAGTCTTTGTCACCCAATTACTATGAGTTACTCCACCTCATTAAGACCCTTTCCATTTTGTAACGATATCGAGCTGTGGTTTCAGCAGATGCACGAGATTCATAATGTTGGCCTCAGCAACAAATTAATTTACGAATGATAAAGGTGCACTGTGACTAGACTTTTTCAACCATTTTATCTTTCTTACAAGAGAATAAAATGATTTTTTTACAAATGAAAAGAAAACCTGAAAACTGTTCATGAGAAATACACCTCAAAAAATATGTTAGTGGGAAAGAACCTCATCTTTGGGAAAATCTAACCAGAGTTAAAGAGCATATGGCTGTTTATCCAGATGTGCTTATTTTTGCGATTTCAAGTGATTCTCATCCTGGTAACAGGGAAATTCGTGCATTGTGTTCCTCCAAGCCCATCCCTCGGTGTACTACAGTTAGAGCAGAATGTGGTGGGCTCTTGACAGAGGAGTCCAAAGTGAAGGTCTGCTGGGCTGGTTACTTTGAGTGGCTGCACCAGGCTGATCCACCAGCTGTTGAGTAGGATGTCAGGGATGTTACCATCCCCATTGCTGACCCTCCAATCAACTGTGATCCACCTTGGTTTGTGGAAACAGGCTGTGGTGAATCAGTTGAAATGGTGTGAAGCTCATGGGATTTGTGGCATCCATGCTGAACTTCTCAAGCCTGGTGGAAATGCTGCACTCGTGTCATTGCATGTAGTTCTGTGCTCTGCCTGGAACACAGGCATCATCCCAACTGACTGGAAGAAGGGGCTTGTTGTCACTCTCTGGAAAGGGAAGGGTGATAGCCAGGACTGCAACAACTACTGAGGGGTGACGCTGCTCTCAGTGTCGAGCAATGTCTTTGATCAGATAATTATTGATAGGGTTCGCAACCATCTTCTTGAGCACTCACGCCCAGAGCAGTCAGGAGGTCAACGATTGACCATATCCTTGTCCTTCGGGTCCTCACGAAACACAGATGAGAGTTTTTGCAGGGGCGGCTTACAGCTGATGTTGATCTCTGCAAAGCATTTGATTCAGTGAATTTGGGATGCCCTCTGGAGGATTCATGGTCCTTGTGGGGTGCCACCAAAACTGATCAATCTGATATCTGAATAATACTCTGGTGCTGAGAGTGCTGTTAGATGTGGTGATACCATCTCCGACTTATTTTCATTTGGTACTGGAGTTTGCAGGGGGTGTGTTCTGGCCCCCACACTTGATGATGCTTTTTGATGATGATGATGATGATGATGATGTATTTGATGGTTCCCATGAAGTTGATCACATGATCCTCAACTGTACCATTTGTGGGCCAATGTACAGTCCATAACATGGCGCATCCATCGATGATGACAGCATCTGGAACACCTTGGTTTCGACTTGATTGCTCATCTTGGAGTTTTGTCTTCAGGATTGCTTTCAACTGAGCCCACATCGCACCGCTCTCATCAAACAAGAAGGCTGGGACAGGGGACAGTTCGTAAGAGAGGACATCCTTGATATCAATATCCCTGTATTGTTGGAGACATATGACTCGGGTGTAGATCAATTCGGTATCATATACTGGCCTTCCATCCAGTTTGATGCTCTTTTTGGTCGAAGTCATCAGGGTCACTTTCTTGGTTCGTGTCTTGTTGAAGCTTGTTGGCCATCCAGATTCAAATTCCGCCATCTGTTGTCGTCCAATCTTGAGGGAATCATAAACGTTTACCTTGTCTGTCACATGAAACATAGGGGTCGACACCAAAATTGTGTGTAAGTGAATTAGAAGTGAAGATACAGCCCAAAACAGAATTTATCGAAAGTCGGTGGCGGCCATTTTGTTTGTCGTCTCTAAAAATAATTATTCAAGAGTGTGAGTCTGACACCCAACTGATTCTGATTCAGGAAAGCTCAGAGATGATGAATCAACCAAAAAAACTTCATAATGACGCTGAAGTACGCTTTGCTCTGAAATGTCCGTTTGGCATCTCGACTAAAACACTCACTCCACATCATGGTCGTTTCTCAACCTATCAAAGACCAAGCATGGCTGCCTCCTCCTCTAAGATATTACTTAGAGGTCCTTGCAATCTTTTCACCAACATTGTGAGATGAAATTGCTCGATAATTACCAAACCTAGTAATTATGTTTTTCAAATAAACCTTTTGTTTTACTTTAATGAAAATGTTTCAAGTTAATTCTGTATTTGACTTTTGTTGTTCCCTATCGATGTTTAAATAATCACTGGCACCAGGTATGAACATTTACTGTCCAGTGATATTTGTCATTTTTGTCTCCCGCCCATCTGACAAGGTCGGAGAGGAGGATATTAGAATAAGCTTTGTCCGACCGACCATCCGATCATGATCATCCGTCCATGTACTTTTGTGTACACGATATTTCAAAAACCGTTGAATATGTAGCTTTCATATTGCAGATATCTATTCCTCCTGCCATGATCGAAACCTGTTTAGATCACAGCTGTGATTGTCTGAATTATGTTGTCATGGCAACCATTTTGGTATCTTAGCTTGTGTACGTGATATTTTTAAAAAACGTTCGAGATTTAGCTTTCATATTACACAGATCTATTCTTCATAACACACAAAAGGCAGGAGAATAAGTGTATCCAATCCTTGTTATTTTGATTGTTTACTTTGTTGGGAAGGGTAGAATATAGGGCAAGCTGTTTGTGTCGAAGTACTGCCAATCATTCCTCATTTGGGGGTTATAATATCCACTGCAATAAAGTATCACAATATCTTTATTGTTCTTTAAATATTTATTTTCATTGGTTGAGTGAATGTTGTATTTAATCACTCTATTTCTATATTCCTCATTCATTTCAAATCAACTATAATTTCACATTAGTATGGAATATTAGCTTTAAATGCTATTGATCAAATCAAATGGAATAAAACAAAGAATACTTGAAACTCAATTGGAAAAGATTACATTCATTCTTTCCATCATTCGCCGTTAGGCGTCACATTTAGTCGAAGGAGTGTGTTCCTTTGATAGTTTTTGTTGCAGACCATGAAGAGTTCTTAGAAAGTGGTCAATCTGTGATTTCAAAACCGAGAAAAGCAAATAAAATGTCAAAGAAGCATGAAAGCATCAAATAATTATACTTAGCGAAACATGAAACTATTTTCCTCCAATACTACATCATCAAAATTGACTGAGTTAAATGTAACTGTACTTCCTAGAATTCAGATAGCAAGGCCTCAACCCAACTCGGCAATTATGCTGCAAATCTCACAAGCGCTCCTGTGATGCCAAATGGCACAAACGGCATTCAACAAAGTCACCCTTTGTTATAAAATTAATTCAGATTGATCTGCAGCTAAGCGCATAACAAGCGTGTGATAAATAGCAACTGCGCGACTGCATCCTCACGTCACACCTTTAGGGAGACCTGTGAGCACAACTGCAGAAAGGCCAGGAGACCAGGAGGCTAATAGCACCATAATGTGCTTGGCAACAAAAGAGCTTGTCTGCTGCACCGCAGACCATGGCGAGCCAGCAGAATCGTTTAATGAGCTGACCACTGTGTGCCCACTTCACTGCTAAGTGCATTTTTCACTGATCATTGTGGTCTAGTTGAAGGTAGCAGATGGCCTTGCTATCCAGGGCTTTTTCTTTCATGCAATTTGAAACAGGATTCCATGCTATTTACTTCCGGCACATAGTACTAATGGGAGCTGCCGTGCTGGCTGGGCAGAGGTCACGAGAAGAGGGAAAAGCGTAGTGACAGGTTCATCGTATGCTTTCCCCAGTGACCCAAGTTTTGTCATTTACACGCACAGATGGAACTGTGAATGTCTAATAGGCAGCTCGTGGAAAGTCAACAGCAAGATAGCCAAGCGTTAACACATTTTTCACCTGTATATTCCTCATGTAAATTCTTTAATTCAACGTGATAATCAATGTTCTTTCATCTCGACTACCCATCATTACAGAGCATTTACATCTGTCATACCTAACTTCAGTCAGTGGAAAATTGAATAAAGAAAAACTGTTAGCATGTGATCCATTTTGCTTTCAATGATAAATAATTAATCCTTCACTCGAAAATCAATCAAAGACATCAATTAATTAAAGATCACCCAAAACATTACATTGCTATCTTGGTAAAATGTACATCCTGCCATGAAAGTTCCAAACTGAAACTTCCTATATTACATTGGGATAGCTCGAGATGACCCACCTCAAATTGATTATTTTGATCTCCTGTGTTGCGTCAATGCATCATCTGTAAATATATAATTAGCCCATCTCACCTGCAGTGGGAGACAGGATTTTGCAATCGCTTCTGTTAGTATGTGGGTGTCTGTCTGTCTGTCTGTTTATTCCATTACATTTTTATCATTTACGCTTTTGTCATCAAAATTTTCAACAAACCTTTAATATGAGAGTATTAATAATTGGGTGAAAATGTCAAAAGGTAAGATACTGCATGATACTGCCCAGCCGATACTGTGCGGCACGAGATGGCCGAGTTATTTTAATCCCTTCCATGATTCATTATTTATTTACCATTTGAGCTTCTGTGTGTCTGACCCAGCCATAACCATTTCACCATTTGAGATTTTGTCATCAAATTTTCAACAAACCATTATTATGTACAAAGAAAAGAAAACTTTGAACACAATGAAAAAAAAATGTAAGACAGTGGCAAACAAGTGAGAAGTTTTGTTGTGGACTTTTGTACTTGATATGAACATTGATTTCTTTTTTAAGAAAAGTTTCTTTTTAGAACCGATCAATGTTAAGAAAACCTGTTTGTATTGTATTTGTTTATTTGCGGCAAAACAAATCCACATCACGCACTGACTTGCAAGTAGATCTTTGAACCTTTGCAAAGTGTGTTGATATTTCTCCACTGGTCTGAATGAAATCTGGTTACTGTTGGCAACAACTAGGGAGCGAAACTGAGTAAAGGCATGGACGATAAACCCAGAAAATATGGAGGAAATTTGAGCCCAAGGTATTATAGAAGTCGCTTCTATGGCAGACATCATGCTTTAAGCTACATCCAAAGACATCCGTCTCTGGCAGGAAAGATACTTTGTGATGTTCGTCTCTGCAAAAGTGATTGAAAAAGCCAGAACTCTCTCGACAAATATTCCAAGCATCTATCTTTTGATTCTCTGGTACATACCTTGTGCCAATCCCTTTATGTTGCCACACCATCCACTATCCCTTTATGTAGCCACACCATCCATAGTAACAATATTTTGGCAGTGTTCTCCTTTAACATGACAACTCGGAAGAAACTGCCCAAGCTATTTGCAAATAATTTGTGTTACCATCAGAAGGTTGCTCAACCCAATGTTGCCTACTGAATTGATTGTACCTTCAATTTTAGTCCTTCCTGTGCAAATCTTACACGACAGTTTTGCTTCTTTGTTTGCCGCAACTGACTGTCACACGATCCAGGATAAAATTAAAAGAAGAAAATCATGGTAATAAATCGAGCGTCGTACGATATTGTATGCTTATTGGAGGAAGAATCACCTGGCTACTTTTTGTCAAAAGACACCGTGGGGATCTTTAACATCCACCACCGAATATTAGCATATGGTTCACCATTTTCCATCTACAAAAAAGCACACGTTTCTGTAATGCAATACCTACTGTGCCTTCGAGCACAATCTGATGGTTTGTTGTCAGGCCGAGAGTCAAACCTAGACTAAGCAGTTCAAAGGTAAGCTCATTACCTCTGTACCATTCTTTCAGAGCAATAAGTCAAGTTATATACCATACAAGGAAAGTGCTAAGCAGGGGGAAGTGATTTAGACCATCATGCCTGTGCCATTTTTACAGCCCAATAACTTTAACTGTTTCTATTGTCAATGTTTCACCTACAGAGAGTTAGATATGCCAACTCTTTTTAAATTAAAGACGAGGGATCTTATTAAAGGGTGAATTCTGTTACTCCATGGCCTTAATCCATCAACCTCTTCACTGAGCAAATCTGAATCAGATACCGACTGGGTTTCAGGAAATTTGACATCAGATAACACTGATTAACAATTCGCGTTTTGGTAATTGTGAGAGTCATCGGATCCACTTGGTGTTAAAGCGTTTATTGAGCCAAATATCTACAACATCGATTCAAAGCAGCGATTACCTAGTAAGGGGCATTAAATGATAAATTCAACTTATGAAAGTGATGCTGAAAATCTATCCAGGGATAGGGGGAGCTGGGGGATAGTAAGGTGGGGTAGAGGTTAAGGGAATGAATGGGGGAATGCACACAAAGTGAACCTCCCAGGAAATACAAGTCAGTTTGTATACATTTATAATATAAACCACCATTCTTTTCATCAACTTCATAAAAATTAACAGACACAAAATTAACCAACCCTCTTACAATTAACTGACATATATTATGTTGATTTTGAAGGCCGGGAATTTTGTCAGAATTGTGGCACATCCCCTGAACCACTTTTTTCCTTCCCATGTCTGAAACCACACATTTAACCATTGTTTGTTTCATTATATCATGTATTTTCTTTTAATGCCCACAACCTAAATTCAGAAGCTGCCACTGGCTAATCCATAGATGGCATTTTCCAAAATGCAGCACCCCCTCATGCATTACATGCACCAGGATGACCCTTTGAATCGGATTCACTTCCACTCTGGAATAAATTAATTAGTTACCAATAATGAACAATTTAATTTGTCGCCAAACGTGGTGCACTTGTATGCTGAGGCCGTTCAGGCCGGTTTACAGCAAAGGATTTCGGGAAACCCTCTCCTAGCTATCTCCCCATCTCCTTCCTTCCTACAACCTCCAAACCCGCATAACCACCACTACTTGGTGGAGAGCCCTGCTTGAGTATCGAGACTGCTGATATGGCAGCTTAGCACAGGTGAGACGCCTGTAAGGCATTCCCCTTTGCTCCGGTAACTGCGTAATGATGTCAAATCCAGCATAAAATGCCCTAAGTCAGCCCACAAAAAGAACAGCTTGTCAATTACTGAGCGGGATCAACGGGCACAGATGTACAATCTTCTTTGGGTCTCGTTCATACAAAATTGGGCTTATGAAGTTCCGATGAAAACTGCTGTGTGTTTTCTGGTATTTTGCTCATGCACGCATTATGTCTGAGTGCAGATGCATTTGCGTTTTAATAGAGCGGCAAATTTCCTTGGGGACTCGCCAAAGAAGCATAATATAGCCATCAACAGGCCAATATTTTCAAAGCCTTCAGAGAAGACTTCACGGAGGAAGACAGCATGCAGAGCATGAAAGCTCAAACGCCCCAAAACACACCGTCACTTTGATGTCTTAAGCTCTGTTGTCACGGTATGACAGCTTTTAATCAACATTGCAGATCAGTCATATTCCTCCATGACGTTTCTCTGTTGACAAATCATATCTACCCACGGATTATCACGCAAAGCCCTTGTACACCTTCATAGCTCAATTTCACTACTTATCAGCAAATAGCATCGAATGATGACCTTATTACCTATGCTTATAAAACGAAATCATTGGAGTACTGAGTTCGCCCACAACATACAAAGCGATTCACCTTGAAAAGGTAATTACACCAGAAGTTTCAGAATAGGTAATGTCACTCATCCCATCTTCATAACGAAGATCTCTGCAACACTGTTGCAAGAGTTACCGAACAGCATAAATGGTATTAAGCGCAGCATCGCAGCGAGATGTATATTATCTTCGTGGTGGTGATTGACTCAAAAATCCATGCGGGAACGAAACAGGAAACAATTGCACAATAAACCAATTATGCAATGATAAAACATAATTTATTATACACAATTAAACTTTACTATGTTGAGTATAAAATTGCTTCATGCAAAAAATTATATATCCGCAGGGTGTCCACAAAGTTATTGTGCAACTTTGAAATTTTAAAACTTCTGATGTACACATGATAGAAACAAACTATAAATGTTACACGGAAGAATAATTCACGAGGTATTTACTCAATACAGAACAAATTTTTAGCCTTTAACATGACCAAAATCTTTCGTAATACTTTATTCAATCCGGTATTCCAACTTGTTGAAAACATTCTCCAGTTTCTGCTGAGTAATTTAGTGAATTGCATTTGTGATCATAGCCCTGAGTTCACCAAAGAATGTGGTTTGGAAGAGTAAACAAGAGTTTTACATAGCTCCATAAAATATCGTCCAAAGGGGACAGGTCAGGCGAAAGAGATCGCCAAGCAATTGACCCATGTCTGCTGATCCACACGTCTGGGAAGACATCATTCAAGAACCATCGCATATTCGAAGAACCTGAGCAGAAGGTTATGATTGAAGGCTGAAACATGGTAGGAAAATCTCGTCAGTAGGGTGAATATGAGCTGTGTGGTGAATATGAGTTGCCCTCAAAACATGTATTTGCTTTCTTCTCCAAAAGCGCACACACTTTCAATGAAACTTGACCACAACCTTTATCATCGGTGATGTACCAAAATTTGTTCACAGCATTTAAAAATAAAAAACATCCGGAGTTATTTACTTTCTTCTGCGTTACATATTTTGTGGGTCATCCGTGCCGACCAGTGTTTCCCTGGTGATGTTATCCAGCTGCTACCAGGTGAGTGCCCTGGGGTATTGCGTCTATGTTTGTGCCTCTGCTGACGAAGTCGCCGGAGGCATTATGTTTTCAGGTTGTCCGTCCGTCCGTACGTACGTCTGTCCATGCTACTTTTCTCTGTTGTCTCTCTAACTGCTTATCAGATTGACACAAAATTTGCACCAAAAGAGCAACTACTCATGGAGAATGATTTAATGATAATTATGATGTCATAGGTCACGTGCTGTGTCAGCTATGTTGGAAAAAAAGGAAAAACTTTGGACCTCTGTATCTCTGAAACCGCACCAAGGAAAAAAATGAAACTCGGCATATGGCATGAACTCTCCATGGGGAAGAAGAGTAATTTTTGCATGATGTTGTAGGCACCTTAATTATGACGTCATAATTGCATACGTAGAATACTACATCCGATCAGTATGAAAAGTTTTTGAGGGTCATCTTGGGATAAATTGGTCAACAGAAAAGAAAAAAAAAGACGTCACTGGTCATCTGGTTTGGCAGCCTTTTTTTTTTTTAAACCTTCCAAAATATTTTTCTCTGAAATGGCTGAACAGATTGAAGCGAAACTTTACAGCTCTGACAGCCTATCCATGAGCAAGAAAAATGTTCCCATCATTGACATAGGTCACATGGTTTGGCAGCTATATTGGATTTACCCAAAAACCTATAAAAATCTGTTACTCAAGAATGGCTGGATAGATCGAGAGGAAACTTCTCAAATTTGTTAACCAAGCCTTGGGGTTACCAGGATGTTCATGAATATTTTGGTAGGTCACAAGGTCTGGGAGCCATATTGGTTTGAAAAAAATCTATAAAAATAACTCATTCTCTTGAACCACTTCAATGATCAACGTGAAACTTCAAAATTATGATGTTGTCGTGATGGGGAATATATGTTTTAAATTTTAACCTGATCGGATGCATGGTCTAGCAGACAGAATTATTATTATTTTTTTTTTTTTTGTATACCTTGGTCGAGGCTCGTATGAGAGCTAACACACAACTCACAGCAAGGAGGCATGAGACAAGAGGGGCGGGAGTGGAAGGGACAAAACAGTGGGGAACAGACACATTAGGTGAACTGTGGAAGGGAGAGGGATGGGGATGGGACGGGGAACATGGCGAAGAGAAGATGGACATTTCAGGGACTTTCAGGAAGGAAAGCAGGAGAAATGAAGGAAGTGGGCTTGGGTGGATTATCGGGGGTAGAAAAGATCGAGGATTTGGATGGGGGAAGATAAGAGGTGGTGGTGAACAGCTGTTTTGAAAGCCTGGAGGGAAGAATGGGAAAGAATAGAGTGAGGAAGTTTATTCCAAAGGCAGGAAAAAAGAGGAATGAAAGAGTGAAGATGAGCAGTGATTCGTGATTTTGGTAGTTTTACCAGAAGGGGGTTGTTGGCGGACCTTGAGCGCCCTGTGGAAATGTGGTGGGGACAAATCGCAGAGAGAGCAGGGGGGGCAAGGCTGGAGAGGAGTCGGTAGAAGACAGAAAGACCACCGACCAACCTGTGGTGATTGAGTGAGAGGCCCAAAGACTCAGCTTCATTGCGGGAGATCTCGATGATCTTAAATGCCCTGGTTTCGACAGCGTGAAGCCGAGAAAGGTGGGAGGCAGGAGCACCAGCCCAGAGGGGAGAGCAGTACTCCATCAGGCTACGGACAAAAGCTTTGTAAGTGGTCAGGAGCTCAAGAGGGCCGAGGAAGGACTTGGCACGACGGAGGATTCCCAGTCGGCGACTGGCTTTTGAGGCGAGGTTGGAAATGTGACTTTCCCAGGAAAGGTCATGGCAGATAGTGAGACCTAGAAGCTTGAAAGAAAAGACTTCTTCCAGAGGATTGTTGAGAAAGTGGATGGGGGGGTTTTGTAAACGGTCCTTTCGAAGAGACATAGTGAGAGTGTGAGATTTGTCTGGATTGAAAGACATGTTCCACGTGTTGGACCAGTTTGTGATTTTATCCAGATCTGCAGTGAGTGAAGAAGCTGCTGCTTGCCGGTCTGAGGGATGACAGATGGTACGGCAGAGGGTGGAGTCGTCGGCAAAGAGAAATAGAGGATTTTCCAGAGAGTCCGAGATGGAGATGATTGTTTGAAGATGGGTTCTTTTTAATTCTTTTTTTTGATTAAGGTTAATTTGTCTGTGCCTGGATGGGTTGTAGGGTAGAGGAGTTTCAGCTTCAATCAGAATCCCATCCAGGTTCCTCCTGATGAATTCATCTTTCCTTTTGCTTATTTGGATTCCTTCTGATTACTCCAATGCAGTGCTGCACCTATTTGGTTTTCCATTTGATTTGAATTTAATTTATTTAAATCCCGTTCTGAATTAATTTGAATAATAATAAATGTCATGGGTCAGGGTCAGGTGTCCGATCAAAGTGGGACGTCTTGGTCATCACTGCCACCAGTTATAAAGTGGCAGTCCTACTTATGTCTATTATTAATTAGAACACAAACACCACACAAAACAACTTCTGGCAGGGGTCTGCAATCCCTAATTGCTCTTTTTCTTTATATAATTGTATTAAGCATGAGAAGAGGCATTGAGTATATGATGCTCATAACATCCATATATTTTACCTCCTGAATATGTCTCAGAATTTTGCACAGCAGTGTATATAAATATGTATTATCTAACTCCATAAAGTTGTGTCCAACTTCTGACGACATTCATGATCAGATTTTTCCAAACATCTCTAGCCTGCACTTTTTCGCAAAGCTCTGCCAGACACAGCTTGGTTGCAGCCTTTATTTACCCCATCCATCCAGCACATACAACGTCTGCCTCTTCCTCCTCTTCCTTTACCAATACCTGGCATGGTTGGTTTCTCCAGAATTTAATTTTCTGCATGCAGGATGTGCCGAAAGTTCAACAGTTTCTGTTTTAGCATCAGTGCCTCTAATGTATGTACAGGGTGGTTTAATTTCTTCAATCATTGATTTGTTTGTTCTTCTTGCAGACCATGGTGTTTTTGACATTCATCTCCAACACCGCACTTCAAAACCGTCAATCCTCTTCCATTCTTTCTTTTTCACTCTCCATGATTCTAATCCATATACTTTGCAACTCGAAATACCAGAGCATTCACCAGCCTTCTCTTGGTTTGCATTGTCACAAATTTGTCCTTCCAGATCTTTGTCAATCCCGATCGACATTGATGCTCTCCCCAATATTAACAGTCTATTCATTATCCTCCATATTTCCCTAATCACTTCAATCTTAGAACCCAGCAATATGAAACATTCCATTGTTCCCAAATAATAGTCTCAATCTGACCACGTCAATCTCCTCAGTTGACAAGATTTTAATCTTTTTAAAGTTTAAATAATGATCAGCTTTTCCACTTTCCGTCTCCACTGTCTGCAGCAGTTTCATCAAGTTCTCTTTACTTTCTGCCAACAGAGTGTTCTCCTTAAGATAGCTTAGATTGTTGATACGTCATCCTCCAATCCTGAGTCTAACCTCTTTGTCATCCAAGATTGATTTCCTCATTATATACTCTCTATACAGATTGAACAAATAAGGGGAGGGAATGTACCCCTGTCTGACCCCTTTTCCAATTCCAATCCATTCTGTCTCTCCACACACTTCTTACTGTAGCTTCTTGTTTAGGATACAGGTTTCTTATGAACCATATATGTCTGGTGTTGGCTTAATGATTATGGTGGTGATCTTAGTGTCCTGAGTTCAAATCCTATCTGCCATTGAATTAATACCAGGTGGGGTTGATTCAGTCTGTCATCCTTCTGAGGATGGCAAAATGAGTAGCAGCTTGCTGGGATGATTGAGCCATTTGAGTATCCTGTGTTGGAGTGATGACCTGTCCAGAATTGTGCCCAATCGTCCAGGAGACTGCTTTGGCAGCACCGATGCTCTGAAAAGAGTATGGTTCCAATGGATTTGGATATCTATCATGTCAGGTGCTCCAACATCTCCATTTCTCTCAGCATAATCCACATAAATTCTTCATCAGCACAAATTAAAGCTTTCCTATATTCTTATCAATACAATTAAATGGCTGTGTGTGTGTCTCCTCCACAGCTGCAAAACCATGAAACCTAGTGACCCCAAACTTTGCATGCACAAAGGGAACTCCAAGGGAGTGCACGAATGAAAACTGGGTATTTTGGTAAATTTAAACACCCCTTTTGAAAATAATTAATGGCTTACCTCCATGTAAGGCTTATCGTTGGTCAGCCCAACTTCACCTCGCAATGGTCTTAGCCCCCATTTAGTTCAGCCTCTTCAAACATGCCTTACCTTGGAAACGTGATCTACTCTCACAGAATAATTAAAGTATATAATCAAAATATTATGTCGGATTTGAGAATCCGATATTGCGGACTAAACAAATGTCGAAATCTGGAGTGAAATCCGAATTTTTTTAAACAAATTAGTGATTATTTTAACTGTGTATTCATTTAAGCAAAGCATTAACCTTAACTTTTTCTACTTTTTCTACAATTATAAGTGAAGAAAAGATTAAGGAATGTGCAGAAAGTGTAACTTCATTGAGTACATTGAAAATAATTAACCAAATGGATCGCCACGCTCGACAAGCTGCTTTTGCAAGACATGGAGATACAGTCCACAGGAGTCGTATTTTTTTCTGGAAATTACATAGTTTTACACAGTTAACTTTTCATTCATTTTGTGCAATCTGCTTTCATTACAAAATATTTATAGAAGTACCGGTATACTAATAGTTGCTCCAATATATTAATAGCCAGCAGTTGCTGCAAGTGTGAAGAGGCTTTTTTTTTTTGCCTTTTCACCATTTTTGTGTGATCTGCTTTCATGACAAAATATTAGTATAATTATATGAAGAGTTGCTGCAGTATATTAATAGACAATAGTGGCAGCAAATGGTGGTCGTATGGCAGCTTAGCTGCCGGGGTAGCTATCATTTCTTGAAGCGCGACTGTGTCGCTGATGCAGTGCCCTTCTACCAGAAAACACACACACTGGAACTGGTACTCATTTTGCTGACCAGTGGCAGCAAATGAAGAGGTACGTCGACAGCACACATGGACATGGTACAGATTGGTACAAATGACTCTCAGCAAGGGTGTGTGTGCGTGCCTGCATGCTTGTATATGTGTGTGTGGTGCACAGGTTTCGCGGGCATGCTGTCCGAAATTGCACCCAGGTCTGTGGTGTGTGGTGCAGTGGAGGAATATATGTGGCTATATTACGAACCATGTATTTCTGCACACGGAGAGTGGACGAGATGCATCGCCGAAGCCATGTGGGACGTGCCGTGCAGTGTGGGAAACCTGTGCACGTGTGCAAGTGAAAGGATGAGTATATCACGGTGCACGTGCACAATGGGCATGGGCTGTGAAGAGGTTGGAAGAAAGCATATGGAGGGGGGGGGGTGCTGTTAAAGACTGATGGTATCGTTTTGAATTTAAAGCTGCTTTCTCAGAGTGCAGCATGTATGAATCCGATTCGGAGTGAGCTGACCGGAGGGGTGCAAAGCTCGCTGCATGTGCGAGCATGCATGCATGCAGGCCTTTGTCAGGTACATAGTACGTGTTTTAATTTTTAAATGCTCCTACTCAGTTTTATGTGGTGGTTAAAAATAAAAAGTTGCTGTTTGGGCATGTTTTATCACCTCTGTAATGCACTGGTATGCCACCTCCCCCCCCTCCCTCAAGCTGCTTTCCATTCCCCTCACACTATCTTCCCCTCGACTCATGCTGCCTTTCCTACCCCTCATGCTGCCTTCCCTTCCCCTCATTCTGCCTTCCATTCTCCTCTCATGCTGCCTTACCCTCATCTCACGCTGCCTTCCCCACCCCTCACGCTGCCTTCCCTGCCCCTCACACTGGCTTCCCCACCCCTCATGCTGCCTTCCCTGCCCCTCACACTGCCTTCCCCACCCCTCACGCTGCGTTCCCCACACCTCATGCTGCCTTCCTCAACCCTCACTCTGCCTTCCTCACCTCTCATGCTGCCTTTCCCTCCTGCTGCCATCCATTCCCCACCTATCATGCTGTCTTGTCTTCCCCTCATGCTGCCTTCCCTTCCCCTCCCATCATGCTGCCTTCCCTTCCCCTCCCATCATGCGGCCCTCTCTTCCCCTCCCATCATGCTGTCTTCCCTTCGCCTCCTCTAACACTGCCTTCCCTTCCCATCTCCCCTCACACTGCCTTGCCTTTCCCTCCCATCATGCTGCCATCCCCTCCCCTCAGGCTGCCTTCACTCCCCTCTCCTTATCCTTCCCTGCCTTCCCTTCCCCTTCCTCACACTATCCTCCTTCCAAGCCCCTTCCACCACCATTTAACTCTTGGGAGTCGAGGAAACTAAGGGGTGTCAAACAATGTATGAATAGGACAAATGAATGCTTTTTTAGCAGTCGGAACTCCTGCTCAGATCAATTCCACAATTTGGCTCATGTTACAAGATCCGTGAGCTCATCACATGTGTGGAAATTAAATCAAGGCACGAACACTGGCACGGCTTTTTCAACAATCAAAAGAAAACACCCTTCTTTCCCTTCCCTCATGCTTACCTCCCCCCAAAGCCCTACCCCCAATGGACATCTCCTGGCGGTGTCTGAGCGTTATTTAGTCTGACCCATTTGAACATGCTGTTTCAACGTACCCATTTCGTTCAATCCTCAACTAATGCTGGCACAAGGGGACCACTCCCACCCCCTCTTTTCCTCACATCCCCCTACCAAATGTGAGTCGAGAACCCTCCCCCCTTTCCTCCTCAAGTTCCCCTATCAAATGGAAGTTCGGAACACTCCCTTCCACTCCCCATTATCCCCCTCTCTTCCCCATCCTCTCACTCCAATCCCCTCTTGCAGTGTACAGCAAAGTGTGGTGATGCGTCACTCTACCCCCTTCCTCGCTACCCCTTCCTCACCCACTCCACACTCCCCCATCCCTCCCTCTCCCACCCCTCTCCGCCGTCACAATATTTCCATCTGCGAAGTGACGGGTTGTATTTGCAAGTGATCTATAAAACAGAGATCCACCTTCCTTTGATATTCCCACTTTTTCAATGATCTCCCTCAGATTTATGATTGGATCTCCAGTACCTCTTCCTCTTCTGAACCTGCTTGCTCAACAATAATTTTTCACTTAATGAGGTCGTCTATTATGTGTTGAATGATCTTTAGTAATACCTCGCTGGCAGGTGAAATCAATGCAATGATTCAGTTATTTTAACATTCTCTTGAATCCCCTTTCTTTAGCAATGGTATGTAGACTGACTGCTTCTGTCTTTTATTTAGCTATAGGATAGGGGGAGGCTTATCGCTGTTGTGTTTGTTTCTACAATTAGTCCCTCCAATTTTTAATGGTACCCCAGAGTTTATTAGATCCCTATGAGTGCAGTACTAAACTACCATTTAGGGTTGTTTTTTTTCTTCCTTCACTGCCAATTTTTGAGCTGTATGTTTGAGCCGGTTAAGACTTTTGCAATTAAATTTTGCATCAATAATGGGAATAGTAAGTATGCAGGTATGACACATTTTTTAAGGTCATGACCTAATTATAGACATTTTCACAATTTTCTCCATAACTCGACTCAGATTTGTCCAATCAGAACAAAATCGCCCTCTCGAGATAGCCTGTCTTCAGGTCTTTGGTGCTTTCAGTCTTGCTCTACGAATGTGAGACTTGGACTCTGACAAAGGATCTGAGATGAAGACTTGATTCCTTCGGTACCAGGTCTCTTCGGAGAATCCTTGGCTATCACTGATCAGACTGTGTCCAGCGAGCGGTTGCTGAGAGAGACTCTGATGAGATTCTTCACCTTGTTTGTTTTATGCACTTCCCATCCATCAATCCTCGATTGATCCTTCCAAAAAGAATAAGAACAACAACACTAATAATAATAACAATCATAAATTGCTTCCCCAAGCTAAATTATTCAATTAAATCTTTTTAAATGGAAAACTGCCATTATTCAAAATTCTAAGAAAACAACTTGTTCCTCTTCTTCTACTTTTCCCTTTTTAAGGGGTGAGGTCCAATGGCACCAAGTGAGGTCAAATGCCCTGCCTTGTCCATGATGCTCCTACACCTCACTCTGTCCTCAGAGAACTCTCTCCACTGTCCAACCACCCCCACCTTACTGATATCTCTCCTCACACAATCCTTCCATCTCAAACATGGTCTATGTCTTTTCTTCCTACATTGCTCACTTTAAACATCCACTCTCTTTGTAATTCTCTCTTCCCACCATCCACACCAAGTGTCCAGCTAATCTCAGCTGGAATTTCACCATTCCCCTCCTCAAGCTCATCTGCACACCAATCTCCTCCCTCAGTTCATCCATCCTCCTTCTGTCCACCGTCTTCACTCCCACAATCCTCCTGACCCAGTTGTTCTCACAAACCTGTAACCTGTCTCACAAACCACACAAAGCACAAATCTGTCTCACAAACCTCAAGGCCTCTGTTGTCTCTGTCAGTGCCACCATTTCCAGACTGGAAAGGTTGGCAGGCATTTCACATGACATCAGAACCTTTCCTTTCAATTTCCTTCATATCTTTCTGTCTGCCATTACCCCTCCACCCTCCTCTACACATTCACCCTGACCTGAATCATCCTCCGTACCACTGTCTCCGACTTATCATCCCCGTACTTATCATGTACCACAAAACACTGTTACCCCCAAGATACTCAAACCTATTTCCCTGTCTGATTTTCCCTCTAACCTATTATCCATTTATTTTCTCTACTATACTGCCCGACCCACATCACCATGATAAACCTGAGAGGGCTGAGAGTTCTTCCTTGCCTCAAACCGATGTTCACGCTGAATTCCTCAGACATCCCAGGACCAACCAAAACTCTTCCCTTCATTCTCTTGTACACCCCTTCCACCAACCTAACTTCTGCTTCCAGCACTACCATCCATCTCAGTGTCACCAGTGCATCACCATCTCTTCCAACATATTGCTGATAGTCACAATTCATCATGCAGGATTTATATTGTCTCATAAACCTCAATGAACATTATTCTTGAAAAAAAAAATTGAATCAGAGAAACCTTGATAATATAAGGATGCATAACATGTACCACAAAAACTTTCAAGAAGTCACAATATATACATATGTATATATATATATATATATATATATATATATATATATATATATATATATATATATATATATATGTATATATAGATATGTGTATATATATATATATATATATATATATATATATATATATATATATATATATATATATATATATATATATATATATATATACAGAGCCTTATAAGTAGAATAAAGATTCCAAATTAACAGCCCAAAACTCAGCGTAAAAGTCCCTTTCGTCCCCATTTATTACCTCAGGCAAAAAACAGTAAACGTTGAAAAATCTTGAAAATCATTCAATTTTCTCCAAATTTATTTTGCTTGAGTGCTAAACAACATGAGTAAGCGCTAAAAATGAAATAATTTGTCAAATATAATCCACCAAGATCAAACACACTTTGTTTGTGCATTTGTCTGTCCCCCATCACAAGAACTATTAAAGAAGGGTTTTAAAGGACAATCTTTTAACATGACTGTGTGTTTGTTCATTGTAGTCTATTTTTTCAGGATAAAAAAAAATTGAAAAACATTTTTCATTAAAGAATACTTATATCTCTTCGATTGGAAATGTAGACAGTGACTTGCAACCGGGCTTCAATGGCGGTGTACAGAAGATTGTTAAAAAAAAATACAAGGTGCAGGGAGGTGAAATTCGCTGCGCATGATGTAGAACACACACAGAATAAAACAAGTGTTCATTTACGTCCGTAGGATGTCTAATAAATAATGAAAATATAAGCACACCTGACGCTAGGCCGAAGCTTTTGACTTTGGCATGCTCACGAGGCTGTTCCATCAAAATGAAACGCCCCAGAAGATAAAGAAAATAAGATCACATTGGTACATGTGGTGTTTTAAAATAATACCTTCACTTCGTACGAAACATCATACCTTCCAAGCTCCTTGAATATTTTGAATAATTTAATTCCAACCCATCATTTTGACAGGCTTTTATACTAGTTAGGAATAATCCATACAAATGTGGGTAAGTGCTATTCTATACTATAAAGTGGGCCATTCATGTGTCTGTGTGTGTGTGAGTTCCATCCATTGGTTGGACAGTTTGCCTGACTCCACCACAACTTCTATACTACGGCCGCCATATTTCTCCACTCCATATCGGTCTGAGGTTTCATTGGCCTCTTTTATAAGGCTCACACTTTCTGACAATCTCATGACTTTATCTTCACTCTAATTCGATATCCATTTTCATTTTTCATGGTCGCTAAGATGGTTTAAAGACTTTTGCAAAAATCGGGAAGAGAATCTGATGGAAGCTGGTGTTTTCAGACAAAAATGCATTTTAAGAGAAAATAGGCCTATTTTTAATCTCAGGGTTGTAATGTAAAGTCCATTCAGACTCCATCACAGCTTCATCTTAAGTCAAATTTGATATCTAAGTTCAATTTTCAGAGTGGCTAAGACGGTTTAAGACTCGGTTGCAAAAAATGCGAAGGAAGTCAGACAAATATTGATGGTTTAAAAGGAAAGATGCATTTTGATGGCCGTTTCTGATTGGCGTGATGCGGGGAGAGAGGAAGGGGAGGAAAGAAGAGTGGGGAGGATTGGAGAGAGCAGGAGTGGTAGAGGGTGGGGGGAGGGATGGATAAATAGTGGGGAAATGTGGGAGAGAGTGAGGGTGAGCGAAGGGGGCAGAGAGTGAGAAGGGAGGGTGTGTGTGTGTGTGTGTGTGTGTGTGTGTGTGTGTGTGTGTGTGTGTGTGTGTGTGTGTGTGTGTGTGTGTGTGTGTGTGTGTGTCACAGTAGGTGGGTGACGCAATCACCCTATGGATAATGTGCTAGTTTATATATAGCCCAAAGCCATCCCTTAGGGGAAGTTACATTTTAAATCCTAAAATACCAATTGTAAGCCATCCATGCGCAATCCATATATCATATTTTAGCAACATAAATCAGACATGTGATGAAATGAATGATTTGTTTGAACAAAAAATATTTTGCACACGTTTAATACTGAAAACTCTTTGCAGTCTCACACTAGTCAAAACCCTTCATGTTTGCAAGAGAGGCTGTTACATTTTAATAGTAGATAACCCGTCCCATGGACAGGTGGCAGAGGTGGTGGTGGTCACGTGATTTTGTTGTCCTTCACGGTTCGAACATCTGCAGTCGTGATTTCATTCCTTTTTCGCGTGCCATTTTTTTTCTGAATGAGGCGTTAATTTCTGAATGGCTGTTTTAGGGTTGTAATTGAAGATAGTCATGTGGAGACTTCGAATATGTTGTCACAGCATTCTTTTGAAAATGTAGTACAGTAACAGGCAATAATGAGCGAGTATGTACATTTTCGCTCATAAGCTAAATAGTATAGCGATCCAGAGTCATGTATACTAAGTACAATATGGCTGAGTGCCGTGGACCGTTGACGCTTCGTCTAGGAGTAAACAAACACTTCGCTCCATTATAGTAAAAACCTGCCGTCACTGGTCTGTTCTGTCTTGGGCACATGATAGCACTGGACCAATCATGTCCGGTGATGTACCTCGGGGAGCAGGACTAATACTCGGAGGCCTCGGCTTCACTTTTTAACCCCCCATAATTTTTGCTCATTTTCTCGTGATGGCGAGCTAAAAAGTATCACGATCCAGAGTCATGTAAACGAAGTACAATATTGCTGAGTTTTGTGGACCGTTGATGCTTGCTTCATCCAGGAGGAGATAGCAAACACTGAGCTTCATTATAGTCTTAATAAGCTGTAATAAAATGATAAGTACAAATGCCACAGATACGAGACTTACATTATTCTTGTTGGAAAAGCAACTTGTAAATAAAACAAGCTCAAATGAGCTAAGATCCTCATCCTCTTAATGATGACGTCATAAAAACGAATATTACGTCATTGTGATGTATCAGGTTTGCAATAAATTATCTGTGCTAATGCCCGGCTTGATTCCCGTAAACAAAATTCAAACGGTTGCCGAGTTTCGGAGATAATGGTATAGGCGATTTCCATTCGCGGTGATATTATGACGTCAACGTTTTTTTCTAGGAACAATTTCCAAAATCGGAGATGGTTACTGCCTGTGCGTGGGCTTTCTGCATATACCTGCCAAGTTTCACGAGGATCCGATGAAAACTCTGGGTTGTGAAACAAAAAATCTCAAAAAATAGGAATGACGTCATAAAAACTGATATGACGTCATAGTGATGTATCATATGTGCGGTAATTCATCTCTGCTAATGCCCCGTTCGATTCCCACAAACAGAGTTCAAAAAGCTTGCCTAGTTTCGGAGATATTTTTTTAGGAGATTTCCATTAGCGGAGATATTTTGATGTCATAACTTTTTTTCTAGGAGGAATTTTCAAAATCGGAGATAGTTACTGTCTGCACAGGGTACTTTTACATATATATGCCAAGTTTCTGGAAGTTTCGATGAAAACTGTAGGCTGTGAAACAAAAAAGTCCACAAGAAGAAGATGCAGAACAACAATGTGAGTAAGACTTAGAGATCCTCCACGAGGATCTCAACAAAAATCTTAAGCACGACTCAGCCAGTGTACCTTGTGTGTTTCACGCTCTCTTTCATTAGCACTCCCTTGACGAAACATATATGTCATCCTTCAATTCTCTCCTCTTCTCTTCTCACCCTTTGTTATCCAAACTCCAGCTGGAATGTCAAGAAAATGAGCAGTTTACGATCCCTTCTAAATTCTTGCAGTCATCTACAGGGGGCATCAGCTTCATTGCCATGCCCCTACAAATGATGAATTCAGTAACTAGTTGGTGCATTTGCATAAATAAAAGGCATTTTCCAATTATTGGTAAAACCCAGTTTTAACCTAAATCCCTCAATATTCAAACTTAGATTATGCAGAGTTAAGCACACCACCAAGCTATTCTGCTACTCTCATCATTTAGCTCTGCAAGATATGAGGGAACTTTCTTTAAAAATTGCATCATGAATTCTGGTCATACTCCATATAGAGGGATTATATGGGGGAAAAAAGGCCACCAATTTAAATTTGAACACAATGATCTGCATATAAACTACCAGAGTGAAGTCATAAGCATTAAATGCCATACCTTTTATTGTCGAGCATGTTCTGAACTAAAAAGACTGAAAAAGTTGCCAGAATACATCGCTGAAGTACCACATTGGGAGATCGCTAAAATGCCAATTTATACTTCTTCGTCTTCTTCTTCTGCTTCTTCCCCTCTCAAAACAATGTAAAACTGTAGCCCAACCAACCTAAATAACTGCTGGAGCCGTGATTGTGATTCCAAAGCGAGGAAGTGACTTTGTCTCTGGGCTAGTGCATGCAACCCACAATTTTAAAAATAAATTAAACATGAATCGTTTTAATAGGAAAATAAATCACAGGTAAATGTGGACTCAACCAAACCAGGACAGGGTCGTGGGAGGGGGGAAGATGGCCAGAAGCATTCCAAAATCAGAACATACCGAAACTATCTCCAAAATCATAACATACCAAAACCATCTCCAAAATCAACTGAAACAAGTATTAAAACAATTTAAGAATATAGATGGATTTAATCCATACCAAAATAACAAAATATGTCACCATTATGCATTTTATTATTTTTTTGAAACGATAATCGCTTCGTTTCGCACATGTGATAATGTGATGTGATGTGTCCACATAGTGGACTGAACCAAAAGCCAGGATTGAGGTGGGGGGGGGAGAATGTACCATAAGCCAAATTTAATAATATAGATGGATTGAACCCATACCAAAATAACAAAACATATAAAACATGAAGAATTTTATGACTTAAAAAATTGCAGAAACAAGAAAATAAACATTTAAAAAAATGTAAAAACATGGATGAAATCTCAAAAAAACAACAATCAAACAAGGTCGGAATTATTGTATACCACATTACGATGCCACAATAAGACAACACAATCCTCTTCGGGATTACCATCACAGCATTTTTTGATATTTTACTTATGCTATGGGATTGTGATGGGTGAAGAAGAATAATTAAAATCGAAGAACACCAATGAAGAATGACATCACATTACGATACCACAATACACCACACCAATTCTCTTCTGGTTTAGCATCACAATATGTTTTGACGTTGTTCAATCACAATCCCACAACAAAAGTAAAATGTCAAAAGATGTCATGATGGCAATCCGTAAGAGGATTGTGGTGTTGTATTGTGGCGTCATAATGTGCTGTCATTCCTGCATTGTTTGATTGGTTTTTTGAGATTTCATCCCTCTATGTTTAAAAAAAAAAATTAAATGTTTTTTTCTTTTTCATTCGGAGCTAATGCTATTATTCTTAATTTATTCACTGTTTGCACACAATACCTTGGCTGAGAAATATGCAGACACGCAATGCCTCGGTGGGTTCAATAATCAGACACGGTAATTTTATTAAGGTAGAGTGCGATTTATTACAAACAAGTTTTAATTTCCAGGGGCTCAGTGAAAAAAAATCCCCTAAGTTAGGGGAAGGTCCCATGAGTTAAATGCTAACTTTTTCAATTTAATATCCTGCATGAGGCTCCATAACCGACAATCATATGCAAATGATTTTTGGGTGGCCCTAAAATGAAATGTACTTTGCTTCGATGCTATACAAAATATTTGAATCATGTCATTTGGATAAAACATTCCTCATGTGTCTTTGGTTTTATATGTACATATGAAAGCAAGTAAGGTCTCCTTAATGGCAATTCATTGTTCCATAACAAGATTTTAAAATGTAAAAAATATTTAGAGGAATTTCAAGAAGCATTCATCACCTTTGGTAATATTCTTTTGAAATTGTTACCCTTCGTGGTGACAGGTGCTTGAAACAAGCAAAACAGGTGGTGACAGGTGTTTGAAACCAGCAATATAAAAAGAAGCAATTTTTATATTTCACAAACTTGTTCTTTTCCACCAAAAATGCTCCTTCTCAACACAAATCTCATTACACACAAACAGGCCGGCCTTCTGTCGAGTGATTATATTTTCATTAAAGATATACATTCCCAACAAATCATCATAATTTCTTCTCAACAACTTGTCAGATGAGCAAGGGTAGATGCACATGACAATCAATGCTTGAAGATTAATCATCTCACAAATGAATTATAACTAACAATAAGCAGATGTGTCCATCATTCGCCAGCGCCAAACTGTGTGGGGGTCACTGGTACGGTTGGGAGATGGTCTGTGTTAGACAAGCATGATGGAGCTGCCTGTCTCACATTTCTTGCTACACGAACCAAATATCAAAACAAGAGTGATGATGAAATTTCTTTCTTTACACTCCTTTCGTCTATTTGAAAGTGACACTAATGTGTGAATAAATGGGGTTTGCATAGTTTATGGAAAGGCAGGTTGCATTTACGAGAAAGAATAAATTTTGATTAGGGGATTGGAAGACAAAACATAGGAAAGATAATGGGGCAAGGGGAGGATAAAAAGGGAATTATGTTGGTAAGGGATAGGAGGAGAGCAGAGGGAATGAAAAGATGCATGTGGGACATTCATGGGGAGGAAGAGAAGGATGGTAACAAATCAATAAATTCTGGCACTTATGGATACAAAAGATAGAGATGAATGAGTATTACAATGGGGCAATATGAGGTGCGAGAGGTGGGGGAGGTGGGGATTGAGAAAAGTGAAAGTTTCAAAAGGGAAAATCTTATGGAAATTATACAGGATTGTTGGAGCACCTGGAACCAGTTAAAGGAAACTCAAAACCTTGATGCTTTTTGTTTTGACATGCTTTTTGCTTATGCTTAAATAACTCATAATGCTTTGAGAAAAATAATTTCTCAGTCAGTGGCATTAAAGGGGATGTCAAATGCTCACACCACCTCGATGCTAATCCATTCCTTGATACCCTACAAAATAGATGTCTTTTTTGGATTTCCAAATTATAAATAGGTAAATTTGAGATAAAAAGTCGAAAGGGGGAGTTTGGTTGGACGCTATTACAGGACGGTTTTGAGTGTCGAGGGTGCATCGGCTTTATCTGGTATTCCGTATCCAATTAAGCTTATATTACGATCATGTCTTTACTCAATTGGCCATGTTCATCTTCCGGGGTGCCAGGAGGAGGTGATCAATGGTGATCAACATTTCTAGTGATGATGACGAGAGTTCATCATGGAGGGTTAATCAAACTAGGAAGAGGAGCAGACCACGGCAGGAGAGTTCTGAGGGGTCGGAATCCCCCAAAGTAGTTAAGGGCCCATCCACCCCTGAAGAGTATGATCACAAACTTAAGGTTATAGTTTCGGTTTTTGATGGCGTTACACCCCTAAGCCCTGACAACCCAATAAAAATGGCTACATTGATTAACAAATAATTCGGTGATGTGTCTAGTGCCAAAAAGCTCAGATCTGGAGACTTCTTCATGAAATATAAATCAGTCGACCAATGGGAGAAGGTCATGAAAGCCCACTATTTTGATGGGGTTTGTGTTTTGTGTTATATTCCTTGGAGTCTAAGGGAGAGCCGCGGAGTCATTTATGGGATTGATCCCTCCATTGAAATTGATGAGATCACGAGTCATTTAGTGGAGGTAGGAAATGTTGACGCCCGCCATCTCACCACAGTCAGGGATGGAGTTAAAGTTAATACCACCTTGGTGATTTTGTCTTTTGATACCCCAGTCCTTTCCCCCAAAAGTTTTCTTGGGCTATTAAGCATTCACTGCATGGGAATACACCCCCCCCCCCCATAAAATGCTGCAAATGACAAAAGTTCGGTCAAACTGCTCCAGCCGGAAGAGGAAAACAATGCTGCAGCAAATGTAATGGAGAGCACGAATAAAAAAGCTGCACTCGTGAAGAAATGTCTTGTGCTAATTGTGGTAGTGACCACAGTGCAGCCTTCAGGGATGTCCTGAATTCTGGAGAGCTGCCCAGATCCAACAGGTCAAGACGTGGGGGAAACTGTCGTACGCTGAGGCTGTCCGGACGGTTCCCAAAATGAAGAAAACTACGACTCCAGTAAAAGCGGTTGAGAGCAAGTCCAAAAGTGAGTGTCTGGTTAACATCTTCACCAATTCGGTGAAAGTCCAGACTGAGATGAAAGACACAGAATGCCAAACCAAGAGAGCAACCACCGACGTTGCCATCAATTCCACACAGTAGGGATTAAGTGGCTTCATCACTGAAGTAGTAAATTGTACAATTCAAGCAAGGAGTACATCCGAAAAAATCAAAATCATTTCCGCTGCAACCTTCAAACATCTGGGCTGGGAGGAGTTAACTTTCAAGACAATCAACAAAATATTCAGCCAATCGACCCATAAACACAAAAGGGTAGTCTCCAGGCAGTCCCAGGATTCCCCTGCTGATTCGTGTAAATCATCCAATGATTAACATGAGGTGAAGCACGCATGTGTCAGAGATTACTAAATTAATCAGCGATCTTACATCCACACTGGATGTTTTCCATTCGTTATTTAAGAAACCTGGCTTAAAAGCCCCAATCGATTTAAGATGACCGGTTACATCCTTCAATGTATTTTCTGAATAAGCTTACTGGATACACTTTGCTAACAGAGCCACATGTCCCCTCGATTCTTTAAATTTGTCTGAAAATTCAAAACGAAAATGGGGCGGACAGTATAACGTTATTATTATTATTATTATTATTATTATTATTATTATTATTATTATTTTAAACTTTCTATTCTTTACTTCCATTTTATCAATACTAGTACGGGCCCGTAGTTGCGTGCCCGTAGGTGCGTGCCAGTATGTGCAGCCTCTCTCTCTCTCTCTCTCTCTCTCTCTCTCTCTCTCTCTCTCTCTCTCTCTCTCTCTCTCTCTCTCTCTCTCTCTCTCTCTCTCTCTCTCTCTCTCTCTCTCAAACTTCGAAAAGGCACATCCGCGAGTCCCCAGCAATATTCCTGGCAAGTTTCAATCAGATCGGACCGTCGATCGTGCAAAAAAAAAAAAGAATAAATAAATAACCATTAATTGTGACGTCATTCGAGATGTCATTGCACCGTTTCTTGTCATTGATCGAAAATTAATGGCCGTAACTTGGGAACCGCTCGTCCGATCGATATCAAACCTCGAAAAGGCACATCCGCGGGGCCCCGGAAATATTCCTGGCGAGTTTCAATCAGATCGGACTGGCGGTCGTCAAGAAACGGCGGTCGCAGACAGACAGACAGACAGACAGACAGACAGACACACAGAGATTGCTGGAATTATAGATAGATATTTTCCGTTTTTGGTTGGAGTGCATGGCGTTTATAGCGAGTCGCAGCTCTGACTACGCCAATAAACAACAAATAGAATAATAATAAGAAAAAGTCGCTATCTTATTCTTCTGCAGAAAACCATGATGTCACATCAGGAAGTGACCGTCATATCCAACCTGTATCCGGGTTATATCGTTACATCGTGGACTGATTTAACACCAACGGCAAATAATTTTCGATTTTCAACAAATATGCTGAGTCGATGTATCTTTGGTGCTTGTATAGCACGAAAAACCGAGATGGTTTCATGTGACAACAATGGCCGAAAGACCTTAAATTTGTCAAAAATTGGACGAGATTTGACCTAAATACCCGAGTGTGGACCAGGCCGACAAAATGTTTGCTTTTGTGCTCAGAACATTTTACAGAGCACTGTCATGAAACAATATAGATGACTAGATCTTGTGTTTATCCATCATGATAGAGAGAGGATGCCATGCACATGATTAAGAGGATGAAACAGCTGTTGCTCAAAACTGCAACACTATCTCTTCCCAGCTACCAGCACATGTACACTGACGATTTGAGCGGTGAATGAAACACCTGATGCCATTTCCTGGCAGTTGCCACAAGAAGGGCTGAAAATAATTATCCATTATCAACACAATTTCTACAAATAAAATATAAAATAAAATGAACCACCATCTATTTATAGTGGAGAGAAAGTATGTACTGTATCATCATCATCATCATCATCATCATCATCATCTACTCCTCTGAAAGGATTTGACCTTGAACGCTAAAACTTTCAGGGTCCCTCCCTCAACCCCCTCCCCCCCCACAATCTCCCATCAACCATCATCCCACACAATACTCACCACCATCCCACACATCCCTCTCCACAATCCCCCCACCCACGATCCTCCATCAATAATCACCTCACAATCACCCATAAATCATCACCCTCACAATCCTCCATCAACCATCCCCCCACAATTACCTGTCAACCATCTCCTCACAACCCCCCATCAACCATCACCCCCACACTACCCACCACCACCACACATCCACTTCCCCCATAGGAGCACCCCCCCGCCCCCCTCCAAGGTGGCAGGCCATCGACATCTCACAGACACAAATGGTGTCTGGGAAAAGAATGAAACGGGACGATCTCGTAACATACAAGACACCTGGTCAGCCTGCGATGGTGGGACAAAGCAATTGTCACCAATTTTGTCTATGATGTCTGAGTGTGCCTGGGCAGTGTGGGCTCTCCAGCGATGATGGGTATTTCTGCTCGAGTAATATATAACTGATTTATCAATTAATACAAAATCCCTCCCTTGTAACCTGTCAACTAAATAGAAAAGCAAAACCTACCGAGCTGTCGTTAACATGTGACCAGTGTTTTGATATTTTTAACACCTCCATCTTCACTTCCACTTTCTTCCTCTGAATCGCTCACACAAGGCTCGAAACTAGACACCTCCACAATTTCTATTTCCATCACTAATTTTGTTTCGAATAGTTTCTTCAAAACCCATTAATCGTTTTCAATAAACTGAGAACCTCCATAGTGAGGAATGACGGTGGAATCAGTATCGGAATCTGACCTCGACATGTACTGTTTCTCGATGTAAAGCTGCCAATCGAATCAAGGTGAGTTCATAATGTGACATCACTGGCAAAATCGAAAATCGACACTCAGGCTTTTTTCGACACTTTGTGATTCCATCCCATTGGGACCATACTCTGTGCAGTGTTGGTGCTGCCGAAGCAGTCACCTTGGCTCTTGGACACAATCCTGGATGGGTCACCACTCCGACACAGGATACCAGCAAGCTGACACACATTTTGCCGACCTCGGAAGGACGACAGGCAGAGTTAACCCCACCTGGTATAAACTCAACAGCTGAGCAGGATTTGAACTCAGGACCCTCGGTATCCAAGCCCACCACCCAAACCATGAAGCCAATACCAAGCATACATTGTGACTGCCAAAAAAAATTAAGTGGTTTCCACCCCCCCCCTTCAAATTAAACCATGATTAATGATTCTCAATGGTTTTCAGAAAAATTAATTGGCATTTTGGTATCCTTTATGGCTTTAGGTAAGTGAAATGGATTTAAGTAGAGGTAGAAAAAAAATACAATGTAGGGATGATTGTTCAGTTAAAACATTTAAATGACGAAGAGGAAAATGTTGAAAACAAATTTCAAATTGTGGTACAAATACGTGGAATCAATACTTTCTCTGAAGTCAGTTGACAGTTTTCTTTAATCAAGCCATTAACCTATCGATGTACAAGTGTATTGGCACAAATCATATCGCCAGCACCTTGGCAAAATTCAAAATCCCTGCCCAAACTACTGCTGGGAGAAGGATGACAAACCACCCAGCATGACTCCAGGCCAAGAAACTGCTTTGGCAGAACCGATTCTCTGTAACACAGAGCATGGCACATGGTATCGGGATATGTACTGGTATGTAGATAATAGGTTTGGCATTGCTCAAAGGAGAAATATTCTGAAGCCATTAGAAGTCCTGTTGTTGTAACCAGAAAATTACCAGGAAGCATATTTCACACCATGCCCCCCTAACTTCTCCACATACAAATGAGACACAATGTCACACCAGTGGAGAACAAGAGATTAAACAAGTGCTGTTGGAATTGAAATCTGCAAATGAGAACACCATCTCGTTTGATTTATGAAGGTTTTTCTTTGCTTAATTTCTGATGTGACAAACAAATTTAAAATGAAGAACAAAATACAATTTCTAATCTTACACAAGGTCAGGTCAGGTATGGGAGCATGTGCCAGAACAGCACGTCGCTGCGTCCACTTTCCGCCGGTACTCCAGGGGCCTCCGTCTAGCCATCCCCCAGGCAGATGCCAGGCCCATCCCCATCTCCTTGAGATGATGGTCAACCTGTTGCAACCATGAGGCACGTGGTCGACCCACTGGCCTCCTCCACTCATGAGACTCCCTCGCTGAGAGAATCTGGTGAGCAGGATCAGAGTCAGGAAAACGAGCCACATGTCCATACAGCCGCAACTGACGCTCACAGACTATGCAGGTAACAAATCTCATCCGAGTCTCTCTCAGCAACCACTCGTTGGACACAAAATCCGACCAGCGATAGCCAAGGATTCTCTGAAGAGACCTGGTACCAAAGGAATTAAGTCTCCGTCTCAGATCCTTGGTCAGAGACCAAGTCTCGCACCCATAGAGCAAGACTGGAAGTACCAAGGACCTGAAGACTCGGACTTTCGTCCTCCCGCACAGGTACCGGCAGCGCCACACCCCATGATCCAGTGAATCCATGACTCCCCAGGCCCGACCCAGACGTCTATTGACCTCTGACTCGCAGCCAGCAGAGACATGAATATCACTGCCAAGGTAAGTGAATCTCTCCACGATCTCAACATCCTCACCACAAACAGACACAGACAGGACAGCAGCATCCAAGATGTCACCGAAAGCCTGGATCTTAGTTTTGACCCAAGAAACCCGTAATCCCAACGGCTCCGACTCCTCATTCAGCACCTCGAGGGCCCCCAAGAGGATGTCTAAAGTCTCCGCAAAGATGACTGCATCATCTGCAAAGTCAAGGTCCGAGATCTTGACATTCCCAAATGACGCACCGCAACTTGATCTCTCTGACATCCTCCCTAGAATCCAGTCCATACAAGTGCTGAAAAGTGTGGGGGCAAGTACACATCCCTGACGAACTCCAGTAACAACTGGAAATAAGTCAGAGATGGTACCACCACACTTCACAGCACTCTCAGTACCAGAGTAGAGTTCAGACATCAGATCGATCAGTTTTGGTGGCACCATACGAAGACCAAGAATCCTCCAGAGGACGTCCCGATTCACTGAATCGAACGCTTTACAGAGATCAACATAGGCTGCAAGCAGCCCCTGCCAAAACTCTCGTCTACGTTCGGTGAGGACACGAAGTGCAAGGATACGGTCAATCGTTGACCTCTTTGGTGTAAAGCCTGACTGCTCTGGACGCTGGTGCTCAAGCAGATGGTGGCGAACCCGATCGAGAATTATCCGAGCAAAGACCTTGCCTGGCACTGAGAGCAGCGTCACCCCTCGGTAGTTGTTGCAGTCTTGGCGATCACCCTTCCCTTTCCAGAGAGGGACAACAAGGCCCCTCTTCCAGTCAGTTGGGATGATGCCTGTGTTCCAGGCAGAGCACAAAACTGCATGCAACGACACGAGTGCAGCATTTCCACCAGCCTTGAGAAGTTCGGCATGGATGCCACAGATCCCTGGAGCTTTGCCCCGTTTCAACTGGTTCACCGCAGCCCGTGTTTCCACAAGCGTAGGTGGACCACAGTTGATTCGAGGGTCAGCAACAGGGATTGTAACACCCTTGACGTCCAACTCGACAGTTGGGGGATCAGCCAGGTACAACCGCTCAAAGTAACCGGCCCAGCGGGCCTTCACTTCAGACTCCTCTGTCAAGAGCCTACCACTCTCTGCTCGAACTGTAGTGCTCCGAAGGATGGGCTTGGATGAACGTAATGCGCGAATTCCCCTGTAAGCGGGATGAGAATCACCTGTCCACAGGTGATGCTCTACCCCCTCACAGATTCCTCGCACATAAGCCTCCTTGTCCACCCTCAGTGCACGTACAGTTTTACGCCTCAGCTCCCTGAACAGCTCAGCTCTGCCATTCAGCCTGGCCCTGCGACTCTGGTCAATGGTATCCAGTGTCCCTTGAGAGACAAAATTCTTCTTTGCCCTGCGGTGAGCTCCAAGGCATCCACCGGCAACATCAAGGACGGTGGTCTTCAAGGCGCTCCACAACTCTTCAGGACCCCCCAAAGCACCCAGACCCCCCAAGTGTCCACTCAGCCTGTTCGCAAACTCCTCAGCTACTCTCTCATCCCTGAGCTTGGCAACATCCAGCCTCGGCTGGGATGGTACCATTCTCCAGGATTTAAGGTGCAGCTTTAGAGTTGCGACAACAAGCCTGCGGTCAGTATTGAGGAACTGAGCACTCCGGTAGACCCTGCAGTTCTGGATCATCCTCCAATGACCGTCAATGAGGACATGGTCAATCTCCTTTGCCACACCGCCAGCGTTGGAATACCAAGTCCAGCGATGAGCTTGTGGGCGCTGAAACCTTGAACCAGCCACCCTAAGTCCATGACTTCTTGCAAAGTCAAGGAACTTAGTGCTATTCTGGTTCATAGTTCCTGACCCATGGGGACCAACACACACCTCATAACCATCCCTATCAGTTCCAGTCGATGCATTGAAATCCCCCTAGATTAGAAGTGTATCTCGTCTGGGGCACTGATCAACCACAGACTCGAGTGTGGCATAGAATGCATCCTTCACGGTGAGATCACTCGCCTCAGTCGGAGCACAAACAGAGACCAGGGAAATGACACCTAAGGAGTGACGAATCCTTAATCTCATAATACGCTTGTTGACCGGTGTTACCTCGATTATCATTGGGGTCAGCTTATTGGACACAGCTACAGCAACTCCTTGGGTATGGTAACCATCAGAGCGACCAGACCAATAGTAGGTGTAACCACCCACCATTATCTCGCCACAATCCGGTCTCCGAACCTCAGAGAGAGCTGCAATCCTGATGTCCAAACGCTTGAGCTCAGATGATAAAAGACAGGTGATCATCCTCTCTTCGGGATAGGACATTCCAGGCACCCACCCGAAGGGACCGCCTCAGGTTAACCCAAGGAGACCGCCGTCTGGTGGACGACACCTCAGCACCACTCCGACACACTCTCCCGCAATCTGACCCAGGGATGTTACCCCGTGGTTTCCCTCCTATCAAAGATTGGGGTTCCCGAAGGCTTTGCCCCAATCCCGTCATCCAGTGAGCTGCCCTGCGAAGGGAAGCTGCACAGGAGGTACTCCCACGGAGTGGGTTTTCAGATTTGTTTGCGTTTTTGCGTTTTGCGGAATGAAGGGTTTTACAGTGGCCGGAGTGCAAATCCTAATAAGAAGTGACCCAACTGCAGGAGGACGTCCGCAGACACAGTTGGGCACTAGATATGGATGGCCATTGGCTCACAAGGAACTCCTCCGCCCTTTGACAGGTTTTGTTTTTAATCCTGCTGGGTGTAATATCCAAACACCCTCCTCACCAGAAAACCTGGTGGGGGAGACGGTTTAGTCGCCGACAACCCAACCATGGAACAGGTTAGTACAGGTTTACATGGTACCTGTAGCAGGTCACAGATCGAACCTGACCTGACAGACAACTGACCTTACACAAGGTTCCCACCGATTTTGAAAATGAAGCATAATTATATGTTTGCTCTCCAAGATTGACTTATGTTCATCGTTTTTCACCATCTCTGTCTTCTTTTTAGTCCTTATGTGTCATGGCTGTTTATATATTTTTGCACTCCTCTTCCATTGTGCATCCTTTTGGTTTGGGAGTTTGGCCTTTCATTGTGCAATTCGAAATGCAATGCAGGCTACATGATGAGGTTTGTTTTTTTTCTGTGCCCAAGTGTGCTTTCACTTGCATTTTTTTGTATTACTTTCATTTATAACCTCACCATGATAAAGGTCAATTGCATTTTTTTTTCCAATGCCACATATATAGAGCAGAGCGAGCTGATGTACATGATGCACTACTCTATGGCAGCAATGATCCGTAACTCCACACTGGGTAGAATGACATCCTTCCATCTGCTTTAATTAAACAGCCACTTGGGCTAGAAGAGGGACAGCTTTCCAGCAATTCGTAAACATTGTCGAAGCTGATCTGTCTGAACAAATCGACAATTATCTATCTTTGTATTTGCGGGCTAAGCAGATGAGGTTACAGAAATATAAAAAAATAATTCTCAAAAAGTTAGATTTGTGAATAAACGGCATTGAATTGTGAGTTGAAATTTACTGTTGCAGATCATCTAATATAAACAGTTCATTCAAACCACTCACTGACTCAATGATATTAATGTTCAGTACTTTCCGGGTGATATAGAAAGCTGAAATTTTGCGTGCCGACAGTTATCGAAACAGATACACTTGGAAGAAAAAAAATCATTGAAAAGCGTCTGGAGATGAAAATATAAATACATGAAAATAAATCAATAAATACAATGCAGATGAGCGACCCGGGACAATGGGGAAGGATGGTAATTTTGCTTGCCAATGGATATCGAAGCCGATGCACCAAGAAAAATCACAGAATCATCAGAAAGAATGTGGAAATGAAAATATAAAAAAATGAAAAAATAAAAATAGAAAAAACAAAAGCAGGTGAGTGACCCAAGTCAATGGGGAAGGACGGTACGTTATTGCTTACAATGTGTAACAAGCATACCCTGCTAGTACACACACACATACATATATATATATATATATATATATATATATATATATATATATATATACATACATATATACATACATATATATATATATATATATATATATATATATATATATATATATATACATACATATATACATACATATATATATATATATATATATATACATACATATATATATATATATATATATATATATATATGTATATATATATATATATATATATATATATATATGTATATATATATATATATATATATATATATATATATATATATTGTTGTGGTTGACGAAATTCGCAAACCACCATTCAGGTCCCTTAGGTGAGATATCTCTGTAAGTATATGTGTAGTTAGGCCCAAACCCGTTGTTTCGAGGGAATAAATGTCATTCAGTCGGGCTGCGACTCTTCAGGATAGCCGTTTTTCTTTTACTATCTTTATTTTGGACCAGCCGCCATTACTACCACCACCAACCACGTCTCAACAGCCGTCACACAACAACCACCAACCACAACGCCGCTTCACAACAACCACCAACCACAACGCCGCTTCACAACAACCAGCAACCACAACGCCGCTTCACAACAACCACCAACCACAACGCCGCTTCGCAACAACCACCAACCACAACGCCGCTTCACAACAACAACCACCAACCACAACGCCGCTTCACAACAACAGCCACGACCTTTACCGTCACAACTCGCCACCATCGCATCCCCACCATTCTCGCGCCACTTGTGGGCACCGATACTGGACTCGTGTAGGGCGCGCACCGAGCAGCGTGTTCAGAAACATCACAGACTTTCCGAGAAAAACGGATCAAAAACGACTCACGCCCACTTCTGTTCCGTCCTATCGGCGAGCTGGGGCGATTTGGCCCCGCCTCCAGGGCGTTGGAGTGAGGACGCTATATGCAAATTCATGGATCAAAAAGCATTCATGCCCACTTTTCCTCGGTCCAATGGGGAGCCAGTTAGAGAGGTGAAGGGTCGGAGGCAGAGGGTCAAAGGTGAAGGAGCGAAGCCACGGGGCTTATATAAACGGCTGCGTTCGTCAGTAAAGAAAAGTTGAGAGTGGTGCGTTGGAACGAGTTGTCGGTGGAGCTGGGAAGAAGAGTCAGAGTTCGGAGGGGAGAAGTCAAGAGTGAATAGTTGGGACGAGCCAAGAGAGGAGATGGAGAGGGCGATTAGACGGAGCTGTGGAGAGGTGGCGGCGGCGAAGGCGGACGAGGGGGTGCTCGCGTCAGTGCCGGGAGCTGCAGAGGGAGAGGCCAGCAACGCGACCGAGGTCAAGGAGGAGACGCTCGTCGCGGGACCCGAGACAGGGTGATATCTGCCATCCCCCCCGAGCATCAACAACCCCCCTCCTGTTTCCCCCCGCGCTGAGATAGTGCGACAAGGGGGCCCCTTTCCCACCCCCTACCAGACACTGTCCGCGAGGCCCGCGGAGTTGAGGCGCCACCGCTGCTCTGCGTCTCATCATCAGACGGGTAGGCCCGACACGGTCTCGGCCCCAGGCCCGCCTACCCCCCTCATCCTGGAGGGTGGTTCTTTTTCTTTTGCTTTGGGTATCTGTGTTGTCGGCGCCGTCTGTGAAGTAAAATTGTATAAGTGTTGCCGTGTGCTCGGTAGTCGGATAGCTCTGCATTGTGTTTCTCTTTTATATTTGCTTTTTGTGTAATATTGTGTTTCTTCTCCTTTTACATGTGCTTTTGGTGTAATTGTATATGTGTGCTTCCCGTTCATCGCAAAATAAATGTGAGTTATGTTGAACTGTTTCCCCGCTTCGCTTCGTCTTTTCTTTTATTGAATCTCCATCTTTCTTCACGTAAAGGGTTGGTCGTGGGCTAAAACGCCCGATAATTAATCGAACCGTCGAGGCCGACGAATAACACCACTCGGTTATCCCGATAGTACGGAACGGGTCGCTTAAAGTGGCCCGTGTCCGAAGTCGACCTGCGGCGAGGTGCGATCGCCCGGTCTACCCTCCGTGTGGGTACTTAGGTAGGTCGAATTTGGCGAGCAACCCTATCCCACGCGGGGGCCGATTGGCACGATCGTGGTGAGACCGAAAGGTCCACCCGTGACTGGTTCCCGGCGTTAGTCCGAGAGGGTCACGACTGGATTGTCCGTCCGGTGGGCGACGTGCCGCGATTCGAGTTACGTGGCCGTACGCACGCCGGCGGGCGCGAATCCGCAACAATATATATATATATATATATATATATATATATATATATATATATATATATATATATATATGTATATATGTATATATATATATGTATATATGTATATATGTATATATGTATATATGTATATATATATATATGTATATGTATATATATATATATATATATATATATATATGTAGGGTGAATATACTGGTTCTGGCTCACTTTTCCCCATGTAAGTGATTGGGGGATTTTCAGCGATTCATATTTTTTTCCCTAAAAATAAACCCCCTTTTTATCCCAAGGTATATTTATTTGTCTCCCTTTTTAACCTGGGGACACTTTTTTTTCAAATAATCCATGCAATAAGATAAAGATTTGTTCAAGTACTAAAGTGGTAATGTGATTTGTTAAAGGTGATTCGAAAGAAATATCTAAAACGTCTAAGACTCGGGACACTCTTTATCAAATAACCGATGCATATTGTTTAGCTCACTCATTGAACCTATAAAGATTTGTTCATTCTCAAATTCCTTCAATAGTTTAATTTTCTTTGCACAATAATCCTCATCTAAAATATTGAAAAACAAAATATTTGAATCTTTATATTTTTTAAGATACCCCTTTTGTGCCATTACGAAATGATAAACTTCTCTTAATGCTCTTGTTTGACCACCTCCTGAGCCACATATCATTTTGAAATTATAGTAAATTGTTTTTTCATTGTTCAATTGATAACCATCAAAGTTTTCAGTCCATTCAAGGATATTCATTTTTTTCTTTACATCCTCTAACTTACTAGTTTTTAAATTGATTCGCTTATTTGTTTTATTTACCTTTGTTTTAGTTATTTTTTCAATAAGACTTATTTGATATTTTTCACATTCATTATGTTTTCCATTTATATACCAAGACTGAGATTTTCTCCACTCTTTAGTTTGATTAATACTTGGTTTGACCATTTATATATTGCAAAAAAAAACGCGGCGGTAGCCCTTAAAAACCCCAACCCATCTTCCCATAGTTAAAACACAATCTATTCTATTCACTCTATCATACAATATCCATATGGAACACAATCTATTCCATTATCTAAAATAAATCTCTTATCATCAAAGGCTCCTAATGCCTTTTTATTTACTTCTTCACTATATATGTTATGTTTATAACTTCTTATTGTATTCATTTTCCTATATTCTTCTTTCTTATTCATCAAACAATTATAATAATTTCTAAAAGTTATTGATTCCTTTATTACATATTTCTTTATTCCCTTTAACCTCTTATCAATCTGATCACCATACTTATAAGCATATGCCTTTGCTCTCAATCCAATAAACTCACTCATTACTTTTCCACCCAACTCATCCTTAAACTTACCAATAACCTTTTCATTCTTTTGACAAAATAACTCACTTTTCTTGCTGAAATTACTTGTATCATATACTCCGATATTTTTCTTCATATCTTTATAAACATCATCAGTTTTTATATCTAGGATAAAACTATCAGTGTCCATATACAACAATGAAACATTTTCACCATACTCTTTCTTTAAGTCATTATACAAATAATCATACATCAATATCTTTGATAAATCAAGAACTGCTGTTCCAATATAAATTGGTTTATCCATTACAATACTTTCCTTTTTCATATGAATTGCAGAAAAGTTCTCTGAAAAAACCTCTTCTCTCTCAAAACTTGGTTTATTTATCAATCTCGAAGCTTCTTTCCAAGATGTTGCGAATCTAATGTTTTGCCTGTTTCTAACATTTTCCATAGTCTTTCCAAATACAGCATTATTCATTAATTTATAAAAGTCCCCTTCAAATTTTACTTTTGTATTTGCTCTCATATCTGTATTGAATTGAATATACTTTTTCACCCAAGGACTTTGTTTAAATTTTAAAACTCTATGAATTTTAGCTACTCTCAATCCTTCTCTCAAAAACTGTTTTAAGCTTCTCTGATACAAAACATATCCCTCTTTATCATAGAATGTTGTTAAGAACTTTTCTGTTGATTTACCTTTAATATTAAAACTTTTATGATAATCACTGAACCATTCTTTCTTTGGGGTTTCTTTCTCACATGCAAAAGGAAAGTCTTTATGCTTATTATGAAGATCACTCGGGTACCTCAAATCAACTTCAAAATAATAACCTTCTTTTTCGTCATTCAATTCCTCTTGAGAAGAAATAACAATATTCATCATAGCCTTTTCATAATCCTTTTCTTCCACCCACTCTAATTTACCATAAGGCAGAGATTGAGACATTGCCCATCCATACAAATTATTAGCATCAAAATACATCAAATAATTACTATCTTTTTCACTAACATAATTTGGAAGATATTTATTATTTGCTTTAGCATATCTTTTTGAACATACTTGTGATATTCCACCTCTCTTGGACTTCTCAATCATCAAAAGCATATCAACATCACTGATTAAATCTATATCTTGTTTTGTCATTTTCAACATTGCACTCCAAACTAAACCAGGAGCTGTGAAATAGTGGGCAGGATCTAATCCATAACAATTTTTATTATGACAGAGTTAACTAAAAGCTTCAAACACATCAGCTAACAATAAAACATCTGTTTTTAGATATAAATCATGATATTCTCCAAGGTTCTTTATCTTAAATATTTTCCATATTTCTTGTGTGTGTTTATATTCCTTATCACTTATCTCTTCTTCATAAAAGTTATTATAGAAACTTTCTTTTGAAGGAAGTTGTGTTTCTTTAAATCTCATAAATGAATCCATATAATCATAAGGATTAATTCCCTTACTTGTAAGAATTTTCTCTTTAGTTTGAATTTCATTCCTTGTTTGAATTTCCTCTCTCGTGAGAATTCCTTCTTTAAGCAGAATATCATCTTTAATCAGAATTTCCTCTTTAGTTAGAATTTCATTCATTGTTCGAATTTTCTTTATAATTAGAATTTCATCTTCAGTTAGAATTTCTTCATTAATTAGAGTTTCCTCTTTACTTTGAATTCTCTCTTTAATCTGAATTTCCTCTTTAGTGAGAATTTCCTCTTTTGGAAAGAATGAATTAAGATTTGGAAAAGAGTCCGTGGAGCTTAGATTTGATGCGAGGTAGGCTAGTGGTGTTCCCATAAACTTGTAAGAATCTAGAAACCTAATACGAGTTAAAGGTTTTATGAATATCATTTTTGTAAATGAAATATACTTTTGACTTGTGTTTGTTATGGCAGAAATATTCCCTGGTGTTTTTGAAAGTTCATTTATAAATAGATGTGTATCATCGTTGGCGCTGTTGTGAAGAAAGACTGGAATAAAAGAAGGTAATTTATAATTAAGATTACAACAGGAATGAGCGGGACCTCTATATTTACCAGTAAGATGACAATGATCCCTAACTTTAGACTCCTTAATTTCCCCCACACAAATATGACAGATATTGTTCTTTCTAAATTCTAATTTTTCTTCTTTGGTTAATTTCATCGGTTCATTTGTTTCTTTCATTAATTTAGTGAGTCTTATACAATCCTTTTCTAATCGTTTTACAAACTCTTGTGAAGCTTTTTTTCCACAATAATGTTCAAGTTTGTTATACTTTTCTCCAACAGATGATTTGATATAATAACAGAAACCACAAGGAATATGTTTTTGATATTTATTTGTATATGATTCTTTTGGATTTGGAGAAGCAGTATTTATCTTTTTAAGGATACACTCAAAATCAGCGTATATCACAAATGGGTGCATGATAGATTTATTATAATCTTCAAAAGAAATATTTTCACCAGGATTAGGCATTGTAATTACAGCTGATTTATGATTACTACAATATTTTGAATGTTGTTCTAATCGTTCTTTTGTATGAAATGAATTAAGACATCGCTTACAAGGATATATTTTGTTTGCTGTTTGGAATACCTGAGAAGAGATTAATCTTGATAAATTATTGATGTATGTGTCATGTGAATTCTTTCCAACACTAAAATATAAAAGATCAATGTGTGTTTCTTCATTTTTATAGTTGTTTGAAATTTTTAATATTTGAACTTTGTTTGTATCCGTTAATCCATATACATTAATAGAAAGATTATTCTTTTTCTCAAATTTAGGAATATCTGTTAGTGGCATTGGGAATTTAAAATCTTTAATGTCCAAGGTATTCTCATATTTCATATATTGTTTTACTCTTTCTGAATTACATTTTGGTGGATGAAAGTGAGCAAGAACAGACCAGAGAAAACATTTATTATCATTGTTCTTAATATTAACAACTGCCTTCTTTAGTTTTATTTCTTTTGGTAATTCAATATAAGAAGAAGCTTTAAGAGGGTTTGATTTTAGAATGTGTATATCTAAAAAGATGATTTTTTAAAATATTGAATCCACTTCCTACCACTGTATTATCAACATCCTCCTCTTGTTTTGATAGTTCTTCATAAACCCCACTATTTAAAAAATCTTGAAATGATGTTATAAAAAAAATATCTGTTCTCATATAAGGAGTTTGTTCTTCATCTTGTGTTTTCATATTCATTTTCTCTCCCATATAAAACTTTAAAGTTTTCATTTCTTTTAATGTCTTTTTAATAACTTTTTCAACATCAGGTTTCACTATTTCAATTGATTAAGCTATTGATGATGGTCCGGGTTCTCCAAATTGAAAAATCCTTATTTTTATATGCCCTTTAAATGCCCCATCAGTGTTTTCAATATAATAGTCTCCCTTTACTTTAAACTCATTTTTCTTGTGTTTTTGTGATTGAAGATGTCTATTATAACTACTCTTCAAAATACCCTTTGAGCAGATATCACAATGTTTTCTTTCCAACTCAAGAGGAGATATTTTATGAAATAGATTAAATGGGTGTTTGTTGGTTCGGAGGTGTTTCTATAATGTTTATATTTGTGATTACAAACATCGCAGTATGTTGTATTCACCATATTTATATAATAAATCTTTGCTTAAACTAAAATGTTCTTGATGAAAATTTCGTTTATTTTACAGGTGAATCTGTGCTTAAAACCATTTTATCCTCCAACTTTTTCACTTAATAAATACAATGTTTCAAGACACAAAGGACAAGTTTCAATCAATCTCTTCATTTGTTAAAGATACTGAGAAATATGTCAAGGATGTAAAATTGAACAAAGATAAATATAACAACTATTGGATAAAAACAATTATGGTAAATAATATGAGTTCTTCAATTTCCTTCAGTGGAAGGGCTTTTAGTATACCTGGTAGAACATCAATTAAAGTATCTCGAACAAAAGTTTCTCCTCTCCTTCTGGTAATATATTCAAAACTAGAAAAAGCAATGAAACAAGAAAAAGTATCAAAAAACAAAAATCTTATGGATGAAGCTTTAGAAAGAAAAGATAAGACCATCTGTAATATGCAAGGAGAAATTTGTATTTTTTTCAACAACCCAAAAGATGTAAATCCTGATGAAATAAAGGATGTTAATATATCAGGTGAAATGACATTTCGTTCAATAGTAGTTAACGATCATTTTAAAATTTCCTTTAATATAAAAAATGTTGTCGTTGAATCTGGTAATGAAAAAAAGTATATTGATATCGATGGTAATATTATTAAATATGAGTCAATATACAACTGAAAGTATAGATAAATTTCAGTTTAAGTAAAGTTTTACTTTATAAATATGCTAGACTTTCCTGATTCTCCATAAGACAAATTTGAGAATTGTCCTGCGTGTGAAAGACGGGGATTAAACACAGAGTCAAAAGCCTAAAAACAATGTATGTTCTGTGATTATCTTCTAATTAATGATAATAAAAAATATAAAAAGGAAAATAATTCTTTTAGATTTACACCAAAAATGAATTACTTTACAAGATTGATTAGAGAAATGAATGTAACGTATGAGGGTGATAACACACCTTTCCTTACAAGGGAAGAAACTGAACGTATAAGAGAAATGTTCAAAGGATTGTTGTTATATATCATTCATGGATGTGATTTTCAGGGAAATATCAACACAAGATATTGTATAAATAAAATAATGGATTCTCTTGAAATTAAACCTGAACTTCGGATAAAATATAGTTTCTAAAAAAGCCAATAATAAATTAAATCACCTGTTTTCCAAATATATAAATGAATGATTTTTTACCCATTTGGGAAAATAAGATAAAATTTAATAACCATAAAAATCTCCCAAATTCATTAAGATGTCTCATAGTTGGTTCAAGTGGATGTGGAAAAACCTGCTTACTTTTAAAGATGCTCCTCACTCCCAACTTTTTAGATTCTGATAATTTAATAATTTTAACAAATTCGAGTTTTCAACCAGAGTATCAACTACTCTCACAAGGTTTTAATGCTGGTCTTCAAAAAGAAGATATAATCGGTTTATTTAAACGTCAAAAAAACCTAAATGATTATAACATTGAAGATATAATTCAACTATTTTGTGATACACAGAGATGTAAAAATAATTCAAATCTGATAACTTGTATTCTTAGTGATAATACGGATGATATACCATCTCCTCAAGATTTGGATAAATCAAAAAAGAACCTCGTTATCTTTGATGATTGTGTTCATGAGAGAAACCAAACGGTAATGGACAGCTACTACACAAGAGGGAGACATTCTTCTTGTAATTGTATTTATCTTAGTCAATCGTACTTTCAACTTCCTCGTCGTTCCATCAGAAACAATGCTAATCCCTTTATTTTATTCAAGTTAAATTCAATAGATATCAATAATTTTTGGAGAGATAATTGTTCTACATTATGCAGTAAAAGAAATTTGAGGATTACATGAAGCACAGGACTGAAAAATATAAATATATTGTTGTGAAACAAGATGAGATATTAAGGGATATATTTTTTGTTTTATAAACAATTACATATATAAATGACAACTATTATTATAAATCTTGTGGGTAAATCTGCTTCTAGAAAAAAACTTTCATAAATCAAGGTTCTTGTGTAGTACAAATGAGAATATTGTAAATTTACTTAAAAAACACCCCGTGATACGCATTGTATCAACAACAACTAGAGCAATAAGACCTGGAGAAGTAAAAGGTGAAGATTATCACTATATTTCAGTGGAGGAACATATGCGATTGAGGAATGAAGGTCAAATATTTGAGGAGGTTTCTCTTGGTACAACAAAATATTCACATTGCAAGAGTGAGTTAAGGAAACTAAAATCTGGTGGTCTTGGGATATTATAAACTAATCCAGAAGGAACGAGACAAATTATTAAACATCTGAGCGGATTGAAGATTTTATCATTCGGTTTTGATGTTGATGAAGAAACTCAACGCAAACGTATGAAAAGCAGAGATGCAAGTATTAGTGAAGAATAAATTACAACTCGCATTAATGTTAATAAAGAATTTGATGAAATATTTAAAGAAAAGGATTTATTTGAACACATCTACTTGAATGATGAAGAAAAGGAAAATTTCCCTGTTGATCTTTACAATTCATTAAATGATATTTTACAATAAATAAATGGATGCAAAAGAAAGAGCAAGAAGATTTAAGGAACATCAAGAGTTGGTTTCAAAAGTTGTAAAACAGCAGGAAGACATAAAGAAGAAACGCAGACAGAAACTAACGGGCGAAGAAGCATTTAAAAGAAAACAAGAGAAAATTTTTAAACCACTTTTAAAAACTTCCCAAGAAAAAAATGAAAGTTGTTTCCACAGTTCCCACAGTAGAATATACTCCGAAAAAACTTCAAATGTTAAAAGATTTTGATCAAATGACGGAGGAAGAATTAGAGCATTTAGGAGAATTAAAAGTATATGATGATGAAGGTTTATTTCAACAACTGGAAGAAATTAATCGACCCCCTGATTATATTGTGAATGCTCTTCAAAACAATGAATATTCAGCGGATTCAAAAACCAAAGCAGGACTCATTCCAACAGAACAACCAGCAATATTTCATCTTGTTCAAGAAAAGGTATTGATATTTAATGATGAATTAAGGTTCTTGGGTTCTGCTCAACCCCCTGTTAAACTAACTCCGAGATTAATGTTTCCTCTCACAAAAGATGGAAGACAAGGTTCAACTGTGAGGGATGAATCAAAGTATATTGATAAACCATTGGATATGAAAAATAATGATGATAGAGTATATATTGATCTGCTGAACACTCTAAATTATAGGGTTAGTATTTCTAGTAAAAGTAGGAAAAATGAGAAGGAGAAACACATTATTCAGGCTTTAAGTATCCTTGGTTCAGGTATTAGTTTTCTTCCAAATGACTCATCGCAATTAGTTAATAGACTGTTATTGTTGTTAGGTAGTAAGAAGGCTGGAAATAACAATTGTTTTAATGAAGCATCAGCCATTTTAGACCAGTTGATGAACATGAAAATAATAAATAAATCTCAATATAAAGACATTTTATCTCATATTAAATAAGATGAGAAGCACAATCCTGAGTTTTAATTTCACAACAAGCGACCACACATCTTCATTCCCATACCCACTACAACTTGACCCAACAAAAGAATATGAGGCATCTTTATTGTCCATGGAAACTTATAATACCTTATTTAATATAACTGATAAAAATGACAAGTTTAGTTATAATCCCGGAAGTGGACACCAAACGATAACAGTCTCACCCGGAGCATATGAGATTTCTCAAATATCTTCCGAAATTGCTCGTCTTATGAAAGAACAGGGTGATGAACCAAAACATATTGTTATAGACATTCAAAAACATACTTCAAAATCAACGATTAAAGTTAAAAATAACTACAAGGTTGATTTCACAATTGATAATTCATTTAGAGAGTTATTGGGTTTCTCCTCAAAAAAAGATTGAAACGAATGGGACGTTTTACAGTGATAATGTCATTCAAATATCCTCAGGAATAAATTCGGTGTTAATTCACTGTGATTTGATGATGGTGCTTATAATGATGGTGCTTGAAAAAAAACAAATGCAATATTTTCATTCAGCGCATACTCAACCCCAATTGGTTATAAATTCAATATGGAACCCAAAAATTTGGTTTATCTCCCTGTGTCAGGAAAAACCATACACAGAGTAAATTTTAGAATTACCGACCAAGATAATCGTATGATTTCTTTTAATGGAGAAGTTATATCCATCAGAATTCACCTACGTGAAGTTTTCCAATAAATAAATGCGATGGTTATTGTGAGGAAACACGAGTTGGGAAAATATAAAATAATTACAGGGGATGGGATGTTCCTTTCCCCATACTACAAGGGTGAAGGTATGTATCTTGGTAGAGGATACTATAAACCTAAGAGACAAAGTGGTGTTGGACATCAATTTAGAGGAGATGGGATAATTGATACTCTCATGGGTATTGGTTCAACTATTCTAAAACATAAAGATCTAATTGGTTCAACTGCTTCTGCTGTGGGAAATGTAGCAGGTGCTGTAAAGAGCATAAAAGATGCCCAGAAGGAATCTCATAAATTACAAGCAATAAAAGAAATTAAGAAAGGCAAAACTCAGTTGTCCCCCCAAGAACGACAGAAAATAATTCGAATACTTGGATCAGGGTTTCAAAAGTTTTAACATCCTTTTTTCCTAAATAAATACAAGTATGTAAGCAATTGATAGTATCTATGATTTGGATGATACTATTATTATCTCAAACTCCACTAAAAAAGAAGATTACTTTAAGGTAAATGCAATAACTGGAACAGACTGGAATACGAATGGTACAAAAAGTTTTGAAATAAATAATCAACAAACCTATTTGAATCTCTCCGAAAGTTTCTTGTTGTGTAAATTTAAATTCACTAAAGCTGGGAATAACACAAACGCTACACTTGTAAATGATTTCTTCTGGAAAATGTTTGATAGTGTGCGTTTGTATATTGGAACACAAGAAGTTGAAGCGGTTGATTATTTCTCTGCTGTATCTGAAATGATGAAATTTACACTCTATACATTCAGTGATAGAATGGGAAAGGGGTCTGTCGAAGGTTTTATTCCTGATATGTCAATGGGAACAAACACAGACCCTGGATATACTCAAAGGAAAGAAGCGTATAATGATGATACAAAAGCAGAAAATAGTTTTACTGTGGCAGTTCCTCTTAAAGGTATATTTGGATTTTGTGATCATGATAAAGTTCTGTATGGTCTTAAAATTAGATTTCAACTACAAAGGAATGATAAGGAAAATCGATTGCTTTTTGGTGTTGGTAATGCTTTTGGTGATCAGAATAAATTTGTAATTGAGGAAATGAGTTGGTATATCAGTGAATGTACTCCTAATCTTAAAACAGAAGAGATGTTGAATAGAAGACTTAACTCAAAGAAACCACTCAGTGTATCATACCTCAAAAGAAGATGTCAACACGTTAAACTCAACCAAACTACTTACACGTGGAATTTGGGTGTTCTGGAAGGAAAGCCACGATATCTGTGGATCATTTTTAAAAAGCCAGATGGTGATACTGCGACTGATAAGAATAATGCATTGAGTGATAATGCTAAGGTGAAACAACTTCGCGTTTCTCTAGATGGAACATATTATCCACGAGATAGATTGGAAATTATTTGGGAAAAAATGATTTTGCTGAAGCATACAAGTCTTACCAAAAGGTGTGTGAAAGTAATGGAAATAAAAAACCTATTTTGGATATGACAGCATTTAAAAGTTTGTATACAATCTATGCGTTTGACCTGAGCACTCAAAAGGAAACTATAAAGTCCAATCGAGTGGATACTTCCCTATACATTGAAAGAGGAGAGAGTGAAGAAGTTGATACATATTGTTTGCTTTTGGAAGAAACAGAATTACAGATTAATACAGATAATGGTGTGATGATTAGTCTCACATAATTTTTTGTTAAATACATGAGTGGCAAAGTACCAACTGGGGTATTTGTTAATCAAATCAATCTTCATAAACTATCATCTTGTGTTCAAAATCAAAAGCCTTGTACGATTAACGTTAATAGAATTCAGAGAAAAGGAGCAGTAAGAATTGATGTTTTGCTCACAAGAGAACAGGTTAAAATCCTGAATGACACTGGCTCACTTAAAATTAAAATGACAAAACCAATGCTGAAAAAATATTCAATAAGAGAGACGAGTGAAGGATTTCTCCCATTTCTAATTCCTTTATTTGCTGGTTTAAGTGCGGTTGGAGCATTGACGGGTGGTATTTCAACAGCGGTGAAAACTGCCAACGAAAGGAAGGCTCAACTCCAGGCTCAAAAAGAATTGGAAAGACATAACAAAGAGTTGGAGAAACAAATTAGTGGAAGTGGTGTAATTGTAGATTTTGCTGAAAAACTTGAAGGTCTGCCTGATAAAGCGAGATTGTTAGTTGGAGGTATGCTTTCTTCTATAGCACAAGCAGGTGTAAAATTAACGAAAAGAGGTAATGGATTATATCTTTCTAATAAATAAATGAGCATTGATGAGTGGTTTAAAGAATTTGGAAAGAATACAACATCAAATTTACAACTTGTCAAATATTGTAAGAAATTAAAAATTCATAATGTGGTTATTTGTATGAGAGATGAATTAACAAATGTGCCGAAACATACAAAGAATATTATTATGAACTTAGAAGATAATAATGGGAACGGTTCTCATTGGGTTTGTATTTTTAATAGTCAAGACAAATATTATTTTGATAGTTTTGGTCTTCCACCACCTGTTGAAGTCATAAAATTCTTACAGAATGGTGTTTATCAAACATTTCAAGTCCAATAATTAAATTCCAAGTGTTGTGGTCAATTATGTCTATATGTGTTATTTCAACTCAACAAAAATAAAAAAATTTTGATATTATTTTTAATCTAATATAAATGACTTATGTTGGTAAAGATGGTTCTATCTTTGGTGTATCTCAAGAACTGGATATTGATTTATCAAATCATTACACAAAGGCACAGGCTGAACGACATAAATATAATATAACCAAAAATATTAACATGAAAAATGCTTATAAATTAAAAAATTATCCGAGCCCGACTGACGCGAATGACTTGGTGAGATTAAGCGATTTATCACAATATATATCCTTAAATAAAACGGCCGTGTATTCCAAAGATACAGAAGTGTTGATATTATCTCCAGGTCATACAGAATTCACAGTTCGAATTAAAATAATTTTTTTAAAGAAGGGCGTATCGTTTGTATGAGAATAGAACAATGGGGGTATGATATGAATGATTTAGGGTATAATTGGTTATTTAAAATTAACCTCGAAGACCTGGAACAATTAAATCAGTCTCGTCAGGAAGAATATTATCCACTTGGTATCGAGAATGAGTTTTGGCCGGCCACGATTAGTAAACAACAAATAAAAGAATTTAATAAGGGTAAATATAATAATGGTTTTGCCCTTGTTTATATCATGAAAACAGAAAAAACAGGATTATATATAATAAGTAAGGAAATACAAAATGATTTAACAATGGGAAGATGGGGAGGTGTTTCGTGCCATGATATTATTCTAACATATATTTCTAATACATAAATGACAGCAAGAAGGCTTCAAGAAAATTATCATTTCTGTGTCCAAGCATACCTTCAAGAAAAGGGTATTCGGTATTTTAATAAATATATTCTACAACATAAGAATGAGGTATTTTCAATAAAAGATTGGCATTATGCTGATGTTGATAAACCGACAACTTTAGATTTAATTAGAATGTTAAATAATGAAAAAAATTATAAAGTTAAGAAAAGGTAAGGCTCTTTTAGAAATTCAAAAGAAATTTTATTGGTTTCCTGTTGTAAAAAAAATTATTTTGGATACAGGAATAACAAGAAATCCTGATGAATATATGTATGATATTCTATGGGGTGTAAGCGATTCAAGGATAATAAGGGATGTGGAAGGAGTTGAAGAAGAGAGGAAAGAGGAGAAAAACGAGAAGCGAGAGAAGGAGGAGAGGGAGAATAAAGAGAAGGAGGAAAAAGAGAAGAGAGAGAAGGAGGAGAGGGAGAAAAAAGAGAAGGAGGAAAAGGAGAAGAGAGAGAAGAGAGAGAAGGAGAGGGAGGAGAGAGAGAAGGAGAGGGAGGAAAGAGCGAGACAAAATAAATATCAAAATATGGAAACCAGTGAGATTAAAAAAAGATTGGTGGTATTACAGAAAATAACTCAACCCACCGAGGAGGAAAACAAAGAATTGACAAGTCTATTTGCAATACTTTCGACAAGAATATTGACATCGACAAGCTATTCATTTTAATTCAAGTTTTTCATTTTTTTTCTGAAATAAATGGAGGAGAGAGTGAAGGCATTTCTAAGGATTCTTTATGTTTTAAAAATTAAGATTCAAATGTGCATGTTGGAAACTAAAAAGATTTTTGCACTCTGCAGGAATTTTTCACATAAATAAATGAGTTATTGTCTCAAATGTAAAAAGAAAACTAATACCAAAAATATTTCATATATTAAAAGTAAAAATAACAGGGTTATACAAAAAGGTATATGTTCGGTGTGTGGTTGAAAAAAAAATCAATTTATCTCCAAACACAAACGAGGAGGAGATATACAAAAGTTTTTATCAGGAAGTAAATTTACAACTACTGGAATACCAGGGGAATTACATCTTCCAGGGTATTCTTTCTGTGGTCCAGGCACAAACTTGGATAGAAGATTAGATGAGGCAGACAATCCTAAATCCTGGAGTATGCCCATCAATAGAGTTGATGAAGTGTGCATGAGACACGATATTGATTATGGGAATACCACAACGTTGGAAGAAAAGCATGAAGCCGATAGAGAAATGTTGTATAATTTGTCTCTGATACAAAATCCAACCTTGAGAGAAAAAGTTGATCGGTTCATTGTGAAGAAGATGATCAGTGCTAAATTGAAACTTGGACTTGGAAATTCAAAAAACTTATAGGCTCTAATGATGTCATTAAGACTGAAGAGCAATTAGCTGATGAATTACATAAACCAATATTCACAAAGTTTCAGAGAAGGAAAGTTTATTCCAAGGAAGTAGATTATATCTGGTCTGCTGATTTGATTGAACTCAATAATGATAAGGGGTACAAGTATGCTTTAACCGTTATTGATTTGAGGAGTAGATACGCATGGGTTGTACCATTAAAAAACAAAACAGGTAATACTCTTATGTTAGCCTTTCAACAGATATTTAATAAAAGTAAGAGAAAACCTAAAAAATTGTGGACTGATGAGGGTAGAGAGTTTTATAACAATACATTTATGAATTTTCTAAAAAATAACAGTATTACATTATACAGTACCTTTAATGAAGGGAAGGCAGTTGTTGTTGAACGTTTTAATCGTACCTTAAAAGAGAGACTATATAAAAAATTCACACAACTCGGTTCACAACAATGGTCATCTTTTATTCAGGATATTGTGGATAAGTATAATGACACGATTCACACATCAACAAATATGAAACCATCAGAAACATTTACAAAATTAAAATATGAAAAAGAGATTAATGTCAGAAAACCTAAGTTCAAAGTTGGTGATATCGTAAGAATATATAGGTGGAAATCTCATTTTGAAAAGGGTTATATTAAACGATGGACGAACGAACTTTTTAAAATTGTTGATGTAATAGATACGGTTCCTTGGACTTATAAGATAGATGATTTGGAAGGGGAAGAGATTTTAGGTTCATTTTATTCACAGGAATTACAAAAGACAAAGATAAATTGAAATTTTTTGACTCCGCCCCTTTTTGACTCCGCCCACACAAAACCCACCCACATAAACCCCACCCCACACAAGCTCCACACAAACCCCACCCCACACAAACCCCACACAAACCCCTCACAAGCTCCACACAAAAACTCCACACACACAAACCCCTCACAAGCTCCACACAAAAACTCCACCCCACACAAGCTCCACACACACAAACCCCACACAAGCTCCACCCATATTCATCATATTCACATAATTAGTGATTAGTTAATTAGTTCCCCACACACAACATGTTTATTTAATTAAAAAATTATCCACCCATCCACACAAGCTCCACTCATCCACTCATCCACCCATCCATTTATCCACACAAACCTCATCCACATAAGCCTAATCCACATTCACCCCTCCCACATAAGCCCCACCGAAGCCCCGCTCACATAAACCCTGCCCACATAAACCCTGCCCACATAAACCCCTCCCACACAAGCTCCACCCACATAAACCCTGCCCACACAAACCCCACCAAAGCCGCGCCCACATAAACCCTGCCCACATAAACCCTGCCCACATAAACCCCTCCCACACAAGCTCTACCCACATAAACCCTGCCCACACAAACCCCACCGAAGCCCACCCACATAAACCCCACCGAAGCCCCGCCCACACAAGCCCCACCCACATAAACGCCCTCCCACAAGCCCCGCCCACACACGCCCTGCCCACACAAGCCCTGCCCACACACGCCCCGCCCACACCGAAGCCCCGCTCACATAAACCCCACCCACACAAGCCCCGCCCACACAAGCCCCACCCCCTCATCCCCCTGTGCGCCCCCACCTTTGACCCACCACCTCCCTCATCCCACCCCCACCCTTCCCCACACACACACACATG
>NC_140962.1:60547428-60554928 GCF_056783735.1 Eptatretus burgeri
TTCAGGTCCCTTAGGTGAGGTATTTCGGTAAGTACATGTGTAGTTAGGCCCAAACCCGTTGTCTAGTGGGAATACATGTCATTTATGCGTGCTGCGACTCTTCAGGATAGCCGTTTTTCTTTTACTATCTTTATTTTGGACCAACCGCCATGATTACCACCACCAACCACATCAACCACCCACCGCGGCACCGCTTCACGTCACACCTCGCAACCGTCGCATCGCCACCGTTCTTGCGCCGCTTGTGGGTACCGGTGTTGGACTCGTGCAGGGCGCGCGCCGAACAGCGTGTACAAAACCACGGATTTTCCACTTCAAAAACGGATCAAAAACGACACACGCCCACTTTTGTGCCGTCCAATCGGTGAGCGAGGGGTGATTTGGCCCCGCCTCCAGGGCGTTGGAGGGCGATCGATATATATGCAAATTTATGGATCAAAAAGCATTCACGCCCACTTTTTCTCGGGCCAATGGGGAGCGAGGTGAAAGGTCGAAGGCAGAGGGTCAAAGATGAGAAGGCGAAGCCACGGGGCTTATATAAGCGACCGTGTTCGTCAGAAAAGACAGAACAGAGAGTGAAGACTTCGCGGGCGGTGGAGTTGGCAAGAAGGAGCTGGTCGTCGTGTGCGTTGGAGTCGGAGCGGAGGGACGGAGCTGTGGAGAGGCGGCGAGGGCAGACGAGGGGGTGCTCGCGTCGTGCAGGGAGCTGCACCCCAGGGAGGCCGACAGCGCAACCTGGCCGAGGTGGAGACGCTCGTCGCGGGATAATAAAAATCCTCTATACCCCGAGCATCAGCAACCCCCTCCTGTTTCCCCCCCCGCGCTGAGATAGTGCGACTAAGGGGGCCCCTTTCCCACCCCCTACCAGACACTGCCCGCGAGGCCCGCGAAGTTGAGGCACCATCGCCGCTCTGCGTCTCATCACCAGACGGGTAGGCCCGACCCGGTCTCGGCCTCAGGCCCGCCTCATCCTTGAGGGTTCTCTGTTCTTTTCCTTGGTTTTGGTTATGTGTTGTCGGCGCCGTCTGTGAAGTAAAATTGTATAAGTGTTGCCGTGTGCTCGTGTAATCGGTATTAGATCTGCATTGTCGCATTTGCTTTTTGTGTAAATTGCATTGTGTTTTTCTTTTCTGTGTGCTTTTGGTGGAATTGAATATGTGTGCTTTCCGTTCGTCGCGAATAAATGTGCTTTGTGTTGAACTGTTTCCCGCTTCGCTTTGTCATTTCCTTCATTGAATCCTCATCTTGCTTCACGTAAAGGGTTGGTAGTGGGCTGAATACGCCCGATAATTAATCGAACCGTCGAGGTCGACGATAACACCGCTCGGTTATCCCGATAGTACGGAACGGGTCGCTTAAGTGGCCCGTGTCCGAAGTCGACCTGCGGCGAGGTGCGATCGCCCGGTCTACCCTCCGCGTGGGTACTTAGGTAGGTCGAATTTGGCGAGCAACCCTATCCCACGCGGGGGCTGATTGGCTCGATCGCGGTGAGACCGAAAGGTCCACCCGTGACTGGTTCCCGGCGTTAGTCCGAGAGGGTCACGACTGGATTGTCCGTCCGGTGGGCGACGTGCCGCGATTCGAGTTACGTGGCCGTCAGCACGCCGGCGGGCGCGAATCCGCAACACTGGTGTCAGGTCGTGCGATACAAATTCATCGCCCTCCTCGCGGCACTGGTATCGGAGAACAGGAAAACGGGCTCTCCTGTCTCCGGCTAAATTCACGGGAATCGGTCCAGGGGTGAGAGAAGCGACCCCCGATTCCCTCCAAATTACGAGCGAGCGAAATTAACCCTTTAAGAGAAGCAAGATGGCGTCTCAAGGCGAGCGGGAGCCGGGGGTATTAGAAATGGATGTAGAATGTGTAGGATCCATGGTCCAGGATGGAATCCCCGAGCAGGAAATGTTGATTGTGCAGGAACACGGACTCGCCCAACTGAACCCAGAGCCCGAAATAGGTGCGGCCGCGGTGTATGACACCTCCCCCCCCTCTCCACCAAAACCCTTCCCCAACCCCTGCCGAAACGGCTCACTCAAGCGCACCCGACATAGCCCAGCTATTCACCATGCTGGCGAACATGAACGAAAAGATGGATACAAATACAAATGAAATGAAAAACGAAATGAAACACATGAACAAGCAAATGAATGAGGTGAAAACGACGATGGATGCGAATACACAGCAAATGAAAAAAGAAATGAAAGAACTACGGGGTGAGACGCAGAACATGGGCCGATGCCTGCAGGCGGGCATGAAGGCCGTGACCAGGGAGCTGGGAATGGCGACTCCACGTGTGGGAGCAAACGAGCTGGAAGGGGGTGCAACGGCTGACAGGCCCGCGGTGGAGGCGGGTAAAAAAATAATTCGGGGGGCGTGTTGGGCGAGGGTCGTGACAGAGGAATCGACGGTGACCAAGAGGGAAAAATTAAATGGGGAGACCAAAACGTGTGAGACGAGACACGAAATGACGACAACGGAAATAATAGTTGAGACAAGAGAGGTAAAGGGTGAAGAGTTGGCAGAGACACGGGAGATGGGAACGATAGAGGGAAGACTACACGATGAAGACGGGGTAAGTGACGCACACACACACACGGAGGTAGTGGAGGATAATGGGGGTGAGCTGGCGGACTGGGTCGAGACCCAGTGCGAGCACCTGGATGGCCTCCTCCAGGAACGAGGGGAGGGAGTATGCCCCCTTGAGGCGAGTCACGACCAGGTGAGTTCGGTCGTGCTTTGCGAGTTCGAGGGGAGGAGTGCGGCGAACGGGTGCACGGAGAGCTTGGGGGGTATAGAGGCCCCGGAGACCCTTGTGGGGACACGAATCCCCAGTGTGGTTGTCCCTGTGTGTGTGGTGCAAGGTGTGAGTGCGTCCCCGTGTGTGGAAGCGACCCCGTGTGTGAGTTGTGTGGTGGCGATGGTGCCGGAGTACGTGCTTCCCAGCACGCCGTGTGTGGATGAGGCACCGCGGTTGAGTGCCCCCGCGTGTGTGAGCGAGGGACGGTGTGTGGATGAGGCACCGCGGTTGAGTGCCCCCGCGTGTATAAGTGAGGCACGGTGTGTGGATGAGGAACAGCGGTTGAGTGCCCCCGCGTGTGTGAGTAGTGTGGTTTGTATGAATGGAGCACCACGTGTGAGTGGTATGGGTTATGTAAGGGAGACCGTGTGTGTGAGAGAGCGGTATGTGAGGGAGATGTCGGTTGGCATGCGGGAGCACGCAGCCGCGTCTCCCGGTGTGAATGTGATGGAGTGGAGTGTGTGCGTCGTTACACGCAGGTGTGCGTGGGTGGAATGGCGACGAAGACGGCGACATGGGAGAAACGAAAGCCGAGTAGCGGCTGTAGTTGTTTCGGGGACCGTGCCGGGTTCACCCAGCAGTGAGCACGCGGTCCGTGCTGTGCAACGCACGAGACCGCCACGTGCTCGCTTGCGAGAGTGAAGTCCCGGTCCGGAAACGCACGCGGTGGATTTGCCGATCCCGCGGACGGACAAAGTTTAGGCAGGATAATGGATTTGGACCGGACGGGTTCTCCACGCGATCGTGTGTGTTAAGCTCCAACGGGCAAAGCACATGTGTTCGCGTGGGGAACCCCTCGAGACGTGGGGCTTGTGTTTTTTTTTTATGCGCACGGTGACGCCATGGCTGCACGTGGGGTTGGAATCCGGCAGGAGGGGTATCTCTGCCGGATGGTACCGTCCAAGGAGGGACGAGGAACACGTGCAGCTGCATGACGTCACGGGCAGGTGCAAAGTGCGCGAGCTCTGAGTTGCCGCGCTGGCGCTGCGCATGTAAAGAAAAACAAAAAAAAAAGCAAGCCTCACTTTCGGGTGCACAGGATTCCTGGGCAAGGGGTGGAAGACCCCCTTCCCCTGGGCACAGGATGCAAACTAGTTAGGGGGAAGGGTTAGCTTAGTTAGACCGACTTCATGGGGCAGGGGTAAGTCCTCATGGAGTCCGTGGAATGGATTAGGTAGAGGGATTTAGTGAGCTTTAGGTTGGGAAATAAAATGGGATTATTTTGAGAACAGTGACAGACTTGTGAATGTGTAGAGGGGACGTAGTTTAGCTACGTAGTGTTAAATGGAACGTGCTATAGTGTAAGGGACGACGTGGGAGCACGAGTTAGTTAGGGGATGTAGTTAGGAGGATGGCAGAGTTCAGTGGTGTGTGTGTTGAAGAGTTGTTGGTGAGTTATGAGGTAGAAGCATGTGCTTGGTGAGTGAGTGAGGCCAGCGGGTCTGTGTGAGTGGAGCGAATGGGGAATGCATGGTGCGATGAGTGATTGGGGGGAGGAGTGACTCCTGCCCAGGGGACCCCGGGGTCAGTATAAAGTGAGTTAGGGGGTTAGTCAAATTGAAAAATGGAGGTCGTTTTGTTGTTGGTGGGAAAGTAGGCTCGAGACCCATTTGGAGGGGTGCAGGAGCCCTGTTGACGGGCTTGGGAGTGTGGCTGCGAAAGGTGAGTATCGCTGAGTGGGTACCCCGGGCACCAGGCTAGTCGGCCGCGGTAGGCCATGGGCCCATGGGGGGCCGGGATAGAGTAGTGGGCACGTGTGCGCCTGCTTGGTGCGGGGGCCCGGGGTGCCATAAGCCGCGTGGGCAGTGTTGTGGGCACGGGTGACCCTCGGAAAGGGGCCCGGGAGGCCGGCCTGCCACGTGTGCGTTTCAGGGGAGGTGCCATGGGGGGCACTCCCCGGTGTTAGGGAGCTGGTAGGCTCGGAGGCAGTGTAGTGCCCGGGGGTGCCATAGCGGGAGAATCGGCAGAGGGTCGTGCCTGCCAAAGGGAGCCACGTGTCCCAGCCAGGAGACCGTGTGAGGGCACGGAGAGAAAATTGGGGGGCGAGGCCCGAAATTGTGAGGACACCAACACAGGCGACGGGAATCTGGGTTTATAGAAAACAATAGTTTAAGCGAGAGGCGCTTGTTGAAAGCCCCGGGGTAGTTTAACGGTTAAATGGATAGGGTAGATTAGGAAGTATACCCCTCCGCACCATCCATCCCCTCGCTGTCGTTGTGGGCCGCTGGACCCACTTTGGTTATAGATCGCCGAACTCTGGGGAGGCCATTCTGAGGCTTCGTTGGGCCTCGGCACAGGACGTTAGCTCTCCCTTGTTCCCCTCCGGGAAGGGAACGTAGGGGTTGGGAGTAGGCTAGATGACAGGATAGGTTAGCCGAACAAGGACGATAAAGGGGGTTAGGGGACGATTTATAGTGGGGGAGTAAAAATAAAAACAACAAAAAAAAAAAAAATTAAGTTGGGGCTAAATTGGGGTTTGACAAATTAAGGGAGTGGGTATGTACAGTGACAGGCAAAGGCGATAGGTGGGAGGGAGACAGGTAGGTAGGTCCGAGCCCGCCTTCCGAGTGGCCAGCACCACCGCACTCCCTCCACCAACCTCCACTGAAAGGCAGAGGCCGGCCAACTTCATCGGCTGGCCGTGTTTTGCTGCGAGGCCTGTGCCGGCCGGATCGTCTGCATCTGCTGTGCTGCAAGGCCTGTGCCGGCCAGTTCATCTGCCGGCTGTGTTTGCCTGCAACGGTCTTCTTCTGCGGGCTGTGTTTGCCTGCAGCGGCCTTCTTCTGCGGGCTGTGTTTGCCTGCTGCCTTTGCCATGCCATGCCCACTGCCCACGTTCACCAGCCTCGTTCAATTTTTGCTTTGCCCCCCCCCTGTTCATTGCCATGTGCGCCAGGATCGTAAAAGCAACAGTTTGCAAGCTGCGAGAACTGCCCTGTTGGCAGCTACAACACGGGCCTGCAGTGGCGGCCCGTGCACCGTGTTGTGTTCATCCATCCATTCGTTGTGTTCATTGCGTGTGCCACTTGAGCTGGCACGGAGACTGCGTTTGTGCAGCCCATGCACCGTTGTGGTTCACTGCGTTCAGTTCAAAAAGGAAGGCCTTGGACTGCGTGTGAGCAGCCAGCCACGTTCCCTGTCACCTGCATTGTTTTGAGCCAGAGACTGCATGTGGGCAGCCTGGCTCCCTGCTAACTGCTTTTCTTTTGCAGAGTTCATTGATCCTGGGCCATGGTTTAGTGTAAAATTTGTAAGTTAAGGTTAAGATGTACTGTAAATATGAGTGCGCCCCCGGCATGTCTGTCTAGCGCCGGCAATTTTATTTAAGTCGTCCGTGTGTGTGAGTTTGTTTAGGTAGTTACGCAGCCCTCAGGTTATTTATTTTGGGGACACGAATACCATGAATGTCGCACTCAGGGATCCGTAGGTAAAATGTACCAGGGGAAAACTACACATGATGGCACACGAAAATTTGACGACTCGGGACGAGTCTGTAAAAAGGGGAGGGGGTAGTGTTGTGGTTACCAAATTCGCAAACCACCATTCAGGTCCCTTAGGTGAGGTTTTTTCGATAAGTACATGTGTAGTTAGGCCCAAACCCGTTGTCTAGTGGGAATACATGTCATTTATGCGTGCTGCGACTCTTCAGGATAGCCGTTTTTCTTTTACTATCTTTATTTTGGACCAACCGCCATGATTACCACCACCAACCACATCAACCACCCACCGCGGCGCCGCTTCACGTCACACCTCGCAACCGTCGCATCGCCACCGTTCTTGCGCCGCTTGTGGGTACCGGTGTTGGACTCGTGCAGGGCGCGCGCCGAACAGCGTGTACAAAACCACGGATTTTCCACTTCAAAAACGGATCAAAAACAACACACGCCCACTTTTGTGCCGTCCAATCGGTGAGCGAGGGACGATTTGGCCCCGCCCCCAGGGCGTTGGAGGGCGATCGATATATGCAAATTTATGGATCAAAAAGCATTCACGCCCACTTTTTCTCGGGCCAATGGGGAGCGAGGTGAAAGGTCGAAGGCAGAGGGTCAAAGATGAGAAGGCGAAGCCACGGGGCTTATATAAGCGACCGTGTTCGTCAGAAAAGACAGAACAGAGAGTTAAGACTTCGCGGGCGGTGGAGTTGGCAAGAAGGAGCTGGTCGTCGTGTGCGTTGGAGTCGGAGCGGAGGGGACGGAGCTGTGGAGAGGCGGCGAGGGCAGACGAGGGGGTGCTCGCGTCGTGCAGGGAGCTGCACCCCAGGGAGGCCGACAGCGCGACCTGGCCGAGGTGGAGACGCTCGTCGCGGGACAATAAAAATCCTCTATACCCCGAGCATCAGCAACCCCCTCCTGTTTCCCCCCGCGCTGAGATAGTGCGACCAAGGGGGCCCCTTTCCCACCCCCTACCAGACACTGCCCGCGAGGCCCGCGGAGTTGAGGCACCATCGCCGCTCCGCGTCTCATCACCAGACGGGTAGGCCCGACCCGGTCTCGGCCTCAGGCCCGCCTCATCTTTGAGGGTTCTCTGTTCTTTTCCTTGGTTTTGGGTATGTGTTGTCGGCGCCGTCTGTGAAGTAAAATTGTATAAGTGTTGCCGTGTGCTCGTGTAATCGGTATTAGATCTGCATTGTCGCATTTGCTTTTTGTGTAAATTGCATTGTGTTTTTCTTTTCTGTGTGCTTTTGGTGGAATTGAATATGTGTGC
>NC_140962.1:60557428-60572428 GCF_056783735.1 Eptatretus burgeri
GAGCTGCTCGTCGTGTGCGTTGGAGTCGGAACGGAGGGGACGAGCTGTGGAAAGGCGGCGACACCACACGAGGGGGTGCTCGCGTCGTGCAGGGAGCTGCACCCGAGGGAGGCCGACAGCGCGACCTGGCCGAGGTGGAGACGCTCGTCGCGGGATAATAAAGATCCTCTATACCCCGAGCATCAGCAACCCCCTCCTGTTTCCCCCCGCGCTGAGATAGTGCGACCAAGGGGGCCCCTTTCCCACCCCCTACCAGACACTGTCCGCGAGGCCCGCGGAGTTGAGGCGCCATCGCCGCTCCTCGTCTCATCACCAGACGGGTAGGCGCGACCCGGTCTCGGCCTCAGGCCCGCCTCATCCTTGAGGGTATTTCTTTTCCTTGGTTTTGGGTATGTGTTGTCGGCGCCGTCTGTGAAGTAGAATTGTATAAGTGTTGCCGTGTGCTCGGTAGTCGGTATTAACTCTGCATTGTGTTTTCGCTTTTACGTTTGCTTTTTGTGTAAATTGCATTGTGTCTTTTCTGTGTGCATTTGGTGGAATTGTATATGTGTGCTTCCCGTGTGCCGCGAATAAATGTGCTTTGTGTTGAACTGTTCTCCCGCTTCGCTTCGTCTTTTCCTCTATTGAATCCCCATCTTGCTTCACGTAAAGGGTTGGTAGTGGGCTGAATACGCCCGATAATTAATCGAACCGTCGAGGTCGACGATAACACCGCTCGGTTATTCTGATAGTACGGAACGGGTCGCTTAAGTGGCCCGTGTCCAAAGTCGACCTGCGGCGAGGTGCGATCGCCCGGTCTACCCTCCGCGTGGGTACTTAGGTAGGTCGAATTTGGCGAGCAACCCTATCCCACGCGGGGGCTGATTGGCTCGATCGCGGTGAGACCGAAAGGTCCACCCGTGACTGGTTCCCGGCGTTAGTCCGAGAGGGTCACGACTGGATTGTCCGTCCGGTGGGCGACGTGCCGCGATTCGAGTTACGTGGCCGTCAGCACGCCGGCGGGCGCGAATCCGCAACATATATATATATATATATATATATATATATATATATATATATATATATATATATATATATATATATATATATATATATATATACATATATATATATATATACATATATATATATATATATATACATATATATATATATGTATGTATATATGTATACACATATATATATATACATATATATATATATATATATATATATATATATACATATATGTATATATGTATACACATATATATATATATATATATATATATATATATATATATATATATATATATATATATATATATACACATATATACATATATACATATATATATACACATATATGCATATATGCATATATGCATATATATATATATATATATATATATATATATATATATATATATATATATATATATATATATATATATATATATATATATATATATATATATGCATATATATATATATATATATATATATATATATATATATATATATATATATATATATATATATATATATATATATATATATATATATATATATATATATATATATATATATACATATATATATATATATGCACATATATATATGGACACACATATACACATATATATGCACATATATATATATATATATATATATATATATATATATATATATATATATATACATATATATATATATATATATGAAAATAAATAAATGAAAAAAACAAATGCAGGTGAGTGACCCGAGACAATGGGGAAGCATGGTTCGTTGTTGCTTACAATGGGTAAACATACCCCACTCATAGGTAATGCAATTATCAATGTGTTTACTCACCAAATACATAAACATCAACAAGCTTTCACCTTTTCTGTCTTTCCTGGCACTTCAGCACAAGTCTGCCTCAAAGGTCTGTCTCACTTTATGACATTATTGTGTGATAATCATGGATTATTAACCGAAACCCACATGCTGTTCAATGCTGCCGTCAATATCTGTAATCCATGTGGAAAATAAATAACAGATGGTTGGCAGCGGTGTAAAGCAGGAATGACAGGTATGGTGATTTGCAAGGCATGGGCTTATGGAAATGTTACTTCTTATCCTGATGAAAAAGAAAGACAGAGTAAGACAAAATCTCGATATTGGGATGGTTCCATGTGGTTTATAGGAAGAAGGTAAAAAGGAAAAATATTTATTCGAACGATAAACTCAGGTGCACAACTCGATGTCTGCGATCACAAAGCAATCACCAAGGGTAGCTTCCTCCATCTTACCCTTGGCCCGTGAACCAATGATGGCCATATTTTTTCGGACCACCATGTGACTTTGACCTTCACCATTTAGGGATAGACTATAAATTAAGAAAATGTATCCCTGTCTACAGCCTATCCATAAAACTCAACGTCATGAAAATTGGAGGAAAAGTATTCAAGTTATGATGAAAAGGTGTTTTTAGTTAAATATGTCACATTTCGAAAAAAGTAGGTCAAGGACATTGATCAAATACAAGAGAGATGATAGAACACGATACCCCGCACAGTGTTACATCAATTTTACTTCATTTTTAAACCTAGATCCATATACCCATCCATTCATAATGGGAAAACCAAGAGTACATCTATCTCGGGTTTAACCCTCTGAACCCTGAGCTCCTTGGACTTTCGGCTCCCCCACCATGGGCTCCCTGGAGAAAAATCCAGCCACTCAGGTATATAGAGGTTTGAATAGCAGCTGACAAAATGGATACCAGCATTCAAAGGGTTAAAATAAAGATTTTTTACGATAGTTAAAAAAATCCAAAAGTTTAGTGCTATTTAAGTAGTCCAGAAGCAGTCTCAAACACCACCCTGATGCACCAACCAATTGAACCTTTAATTAAATTGAAGTATGTATGACAAAACTGGAGGTGCTTGGAAGTATGATGACAGACGATTTGCGTTCCATGTCTCCAAGTTCATAATTAAATTTAAATAAAATAAAGATTGCAAAAGTTGTATAAATAGATTAATTCTGTCCAAGTACTGAGGTATATGCAGTTACAATCAACGAACTAGAACTTGCCAAGCCAGCCATTCTTTCTCAACAGTTTTGAATGGAGTATTTGCTGGAGTGCTGAAGCCACATGGCGAGCGCTCTACAAGAAACTTGATAACTGAACACACCTCTGCAAAACTGGAGGTTGTTGGACATATGATGAAGGCGATTTCTATTGAAGTGTGATGAAATAAAGGTTTAAAGAGGTTTAAAGTTATATGAATACGGGTTTTACTGCTATTTTACCCAGCTTCTATTACACCACCCTCTCTAATGCGTTACACTAGTTATTCGTGTCTGTTATTTATGTCCTTTATAACGCCCTTAAAAACAGTAAGTTTCCTGTTTGGAATGATTTTCAATTTTGTTTGACTGTCAAGCAGGCAGAGTAAAAAAATTATCCCACTTCTCTCTGATCATGTATGGCCGGCCTGAATTTTAACCCAAAGTACGTTAAAACAACAGATTTGTTTTCTTATCCATGTTCCAATTCATGTTTAAAATATACCATTCAATTAAATACGTTCCTCGATCACAAACTGATGATCATAAACTGATAAGACAGAGAGACAGGCAGACGGATAGACATGAACCTTTTGCTTAACCCCACTTTTTGCTTTTCGTGCATGGGGTAATAAGGTGCACTTCAGTACAGGTACACTATTGTGATGCAAGATCATTTTGGAATGCCAAGCGGTCTTTGAGATTTCACATTGGCACTATTGAGCGCTGACAAAAAAGTTCTTTTTTTCAGATTTGACCTTGACCTTTAACTTGCAGGGGTATGATGTTGATTAGGCATACATGCAGCTTGCTCTAGGCCAGGGGTTCCCAAACCCAGAGTCGTGACCCAAACTTGAACCCCCCTCAAAATCTCAGTTTTTGAGGGGGGGTTTCATGTCAAAAGCATTTTCTCTGACAATTTTTATCATAGGTACACTAGGTACCAGTATCATTTGGGTTGCGAGGCAAATGTGATTTCAAATTTTGGATCAAGGACAAAAAAGTTTGGGAACCACTGCTTTAGGCTAAGGAGGGCAATGTTGTTACGATTTGACAAAATAGAGTCGAGTTATGGTGAAAAATGTTAAAATATCTATTGCTCATGACTTTAACAATAGGTCATAGCCAAATTATGTCAACCCCGCATACTTTTTATTCCATTTATTTATGCAAAATTGAATTCTGAAAGTCCCAGCCGGCTCCGAGATACAGCTCGGAAATTGGCATTCCAGGATGAAACTAGAACGGGACTCGGTAGAGCGGATACCTCCACCAGGCTGACAAGTTTATGTTTTCTATCCCACTGATAGGCCAGATCTGCATCCGGAACTGAAGCAAAATTAAATTGGCTCGTTCTTTTTCACTTAAACAACCGATCCACCAAGTGTTTTCGTCATCCATCTCCAACTTTTTGACATATCATGTCTGTACTGTATATCATTTTTGGCCATGACTTTCAATGATAAAGAATCACTTTAAAAGATATTTTTAAATTATCGTATCTGGATCCAGATCTTCACCAAAATCGAATCAATTCATCCATGGCACAAACTCAACTCAAACTGCTCACCAAGGTTCATTTGAATTTGTCCATAACTTTTTGAGATATCGTGTTATATATCGTTTTTGGCACTATCTCCCAATGGTGAAGAATCACTTAAAGAATTCTCGTATCCAGATCCAGATTCTTCACCAAAATCTAATCATTTTGGCCTTGTCACACACCCAACCTCTCCACCAAGTTTCGGCTGAATCTGTCAATAACTTTAGAGATGCCCTGCTCACATACAGCTAAACAAACAAACAACAGACAGACAAGGGTGTAAAAATAACCTCCATCCACCTTCAATGGTGGAGTTGAGGTAAAAATAAGAACATAAATGGTGGTTTAGTACTCCTTGGGGTCTAATAAACTCTGGGGTACTATTAAAAATTGGGGGCAATAATTGTAGAAACAAACCCCACAACAGCTATAAGCCTCCCCCTGTCCTATGAGTTATTTAGTTCGTTGCTCCCATCCCCATTTTGGAACATTGCACAGCCCTATCCTATTGGGTGAGGCTTGATAACAGCAAAGCAGTTTACAAAGGTATAAACATTATATGCAAAGACAGGGTGCTTCCAAAGTGACAGTGCACTTAATAAAATGCTTATGTTTCAAGTGCCTGTTAAAATCTTAGAATTAAAATGTATGTTTTCAAGAATTTTCAAAATCAAATATTCAGTTACCTCTTATACGTCTTTGTTGTATTCGACAATAAATACAAATTGTACAGAAAAATACAATTATTGTGCCAATGCAGAGTCAGTATGTTCTGTGCTGCTTCTCCATATGAGCATTTGTCTCATGATGCTGTAGTGTTTGGTTTAAATCCCAAAACAGCACTGATTTTTCCAATACAGTGCTGACAACTCACGTACCAGTGATTTCACAGATTCAAATAGCCCATGCAGCAGGTAGCCTAGTGATTGGAGTTTCTGCCAAGATATACCTTTAGAGTGGGGGCACAGGCTAGGTTTGATCCAAAACAATGCGGTATTCTTATTCTAGCATGACCCTCTAGTCATGAAATCATCAAAGCAGGAAGATAAATCGAGAGAGGACTTGACCATAAGAAAAATCCACTGACCAGGAGCAAGCCAAGAAAAGCAATTTCTCCAGGCAGTGGCCATGGAAGAACTCCAATGAGAGGAGTAAGACTGCGAGTGGACAGGGCCTAGATTGCAGGACCGACACATTGAGAATGGCAAACTGCAGGTATGTACCTCAACAGGCCCTACAAGCATTGCTCGTCCTCCATTTGTGGATCTCTGCCCAAGAAGGTGCACAAATAAATTGAATAATGAACTAGAGTAAACGTGCATTATAAATGATGTCCTGCATTGCCTATGATCTGTGTCGGAGTGGCGACCCATCCAGCATTGTGCCCAATAGCCAAGGAGACTGCTTGAGCAGAACCAACGCTCTGCACAGAGTATGGCCCCAATGGATGGATGGATGGATGGATGGATTGCCTATGATGATGCATTCACAGGTGATGATGGAAATGGTCCATGACCACTACACAATGGACTATTCGGTAGTGAATAGGATGAAGGAACATCTCCCATTACAAGTATATTCATGCATGAATGGACTGATTGTGCCCACAGGAAAACCCACCTGGTAATGTTTGAGGCACCTTAAAGTACAATGCCCACTTGTGCTCTGTGTCTCTCACTCACGATGGAGCAAGGAAATAGCTATATACTGGGTGAGGCTCTTGAGCTTCTTTCGTCCAATACAGTGCAAGTTTGCATCAAAACCCTCGACCCCACCAGTCAAGTGTCTTGAGGAATGATCCACAGTAGTGCTGTCCATTTTGTTAGGCCTAATTCTATCCTATCCTGGGTATTTGCCAGCTTTTTTCGACGGAAGCAGAAAGCTCATTCATGCCACTCCAGTATAACTTTTCTCCCAGGTTGCTGTCTTACGAGGTGCCAGTCTCAAGAAGTAAAGCACAGGAATGAATGCTATTCAAAGCAACCAGTTTAATCATGCACAAATAGCCTGGTGTTGGCTTAACAGTTAGGGTGGATGGCTTAAGATCTTAGGGTTTTGAGTTCAAGCCCCTGTCCCGCTGTTGAATTAACGCATCAACACCAGGTGGGTTGACTCAGCCTGCCATCCTTCTGAGGTCATTGAAATGAGTACCAACATGCTGGTAGCGGGGGGGCATTGCATCAGAGGCACAGCCACACTCCCAGAAAATAATGCAGCCATGCAGCCATGCAGCCACAGGCTGCATATGAATAAATAAATGCACAAATAGAAATAGGACACACACACACACACACACGAAAAAAAAAAGAGCAAAATCATTGAGGGTGGGTGTCATTTAGGAAGGGAGAACTGCAAAGCTTGTGCTTTATAAAGATATCAAAGGTGAGATTATGGACAATGCTTCAATACTTGGATTGAATGCAATGATATGGTGGGGGCCCTTACATTTTTCAGCATGACAATACACATTGACATGCTGCTGTGTCTGTTAGGAATCATTTTTGAGGACAACAATATTGAAAATCTCTCAAGGTCTGCCCAAAGCCACGCCTTAAACCAAAACAAATCGCTTTGGTACATCTTGAGCACCACCCAAGGGCCATTGTCAACACACCACAATATACCAATAATTATCTGCCTGTGTTCTGAAGGAAGAAAGGGACATTATTATGTCTAATATCTTCCAACATTTTGTACAAAGTGTGAGTGACAGTAACACACATTGTGAAATCGAATAAACAGTTGTAAATTCATAACCATGTATATTTTACTGGTGTCCCATTGCTTTTGATAATAAGGTCTATTTAAGGAGGCCTCTGTATAGTGAGGGCTAAAGTGGGGGAGAAAAATTGAGAAAATAAATGAAGGAGGGAGGATAGTTTATCAAGGGAAAGGAAATTTGGGAGGACATAGCAATGAGGCAGGGGGTAACAGCAAAGCAAAGAGGAGTGTTTGGGAGATATTGTGCCTGGGGAGCAAAAATATTCCTCCATCTCTCCTTGTGAAATGTCGGTGGCCTCAAAAATATACACATGTACTCATCATCGTGTTCACTTTTCGAATGACATGTAGCTGCACATGGATTTAATTTAAAAGCCATCTACATCTGGTGTTTCAGTCCTGTTAATCAAAATTTGAGTTGTCCCTCCATTTAAACTAATGGGACAGGACAGTGGTAAGTGCATTCAGGATTGTGAAGTATTAATCTACTAACACTATACAGCATTTGATTTCACATACAATCAACTACAGTGTTTGGACGTTAATGGTGATATATAAATTAATGTCAAGGAAATAATCCTCGCAAAGCCATAGCAAGTCTCAGCAAAATAACTATAAAGCACAAAACAAGTGTTGTGAAGGGGAAGTATTTTAACAAAGGTATTAAAAAGGGGATGATAATAGAAAGCACATCAACTGAGAAAATGGATTATGCAATTAGAAGGGGATAATACTATTTGATAAGAGTGCCCTCTATTGGTTTGGTGAGTAAAAAAAACTTGTTGATAAAAGCAAAGCTGCAACACCTGTACGTTGTAGTTGTCATAATTGCCTCAAAAACATTTCCTTTTTGGAAAGGTAGTCAATTGGCTGGCTCTTTATGGATCAACATGCCTCAGCTGCTATCAAATCCCACGGTGGTCTTTGATTGGGGGAGAGGTCATGTGGTGGACAAAATGGATCCAGAAGGAAACTCTCAGAAGGGAAAACTGGAAATTTTGAAGCAGGAGGGATTGGGTTGGGGGGGGGGGGTTAAAGAGGGTAGAATGGATCATGGTTTTGGATTGGGGACAATCTGAGATGGTGGTGAACAGCTGTCTTGAAGACCTGGAAGGAAGATTGAGATTGAAGAGGATGTGTAAGTTTGTTCTACAGGTGGGAAAAAAGTGGAAAAATGAATAGAAGTGAGTGGTGATCCTGGATTTAGGTAGTTTCAACAGAAGGTTGATGGTGAACCATGTGAGGACCAGAAGTTGATGGTGGACCACTCCATCAGAAGTGGACCATTTTGATGATGTTCACCAAAAAACATCAGAAACCTGAGGGAGGGGGGAGGGGGTGGGAGGGGAAGAAAGCATAGAAAGAGTAGAGGATGCGGTAGAAGACATAAAGACCACTGACCTGTCTGTGATGGTGAAGTGATAGTCCCATTGACTCAGCTTCATCGTGGGAAATTCCAATAATATTGAAGGCCGTGGTTTCCACAGCAACAAGCTGAGCAAGATGTGAGGCAGGGGAACCAGACCAGAGGGGAGAGCAGAACTCCATCTAGCTGTGGATGATGGCCTTGTAGGTGGATAGGAGTTCAGGTGTGCTGAGGAAGGACCTTGTACAACAGATGATGCTCAGTCAGCAGCTGGCTTTGTAAACCAACTTTGAAATGTGATTTTGCCCATGAAATATCATATTTTGACATGGACTGCCTGCTCTCATGCAAATTCGAAAATATCATCATCACATTCGATAAGTGTTCAAAGGCAGATCCTCGGTACTAGACAGGTTAAATTCCCATTCTCAAACTGACCTTCAACAGACCACAATTTTCACATTCACCCTCGTCACTCAATACTTACTGGAAAGGTTGCTTGCACCATTGTGACGATGACGTTAGCCTTGAAACTCAAACAACAATTCAGGACATTGCCTTTGTAAATACAGTTCACATTTTACAATGCCTGACAGCAACGTTCACATGCCAAACTGTGTAAATAGCATCCAGGGCCCTCTTAACACCTATCTGCATTACTTACTCAATTCATGTGCATAAATTGCATGACTTAACACTTTGCTCTTGGAAGACAGCATTTTCTTCAAATACATCTTCAAGGTGGCATCTCATGTACTTGGGTAAGACAAATGACCTTTCCACTTTTCTCCCCCGACATGTGGCAAAGTGTGCGGATATGCTCCCACTTGTGCTGCTGTTGCATTCTTATTGTGTGATCGGACAAAGATGATGATTAGCTATCTCAAAAATGAAATTAACATCAAATTAGATAATAAATTATGACATATATATATATATATATATATATATATATATATATATATATATATATATATATATATATATATATATATATATATTATAAAGCTGTTTATATCCACTGACTGACCCATTGATGGACTGACTCACTGACTGATATTAAAGAGCGATACCTTCTGCGTGACATCGAAAGCTGAAATTTTGCAAGTCAATGGACATCGAAGCCGGCACACTAGGAAAAACCACAGAATCGTCGAACAACATCCATAAATGAGAATATAAATAAATGAAAAATCAAATGCAGGTGAATGAACCGAGACAATGGGGAAGCAGGGTTTGTATGCTTACACAATGTGTAAGCATACCCCACTAGTAATATATAAAGCTCATTCTAACCACTGACTCACTGACTGACTGATATTAAAGTTTGGTACCTACCAGGTGATGTAAAATGCTCAAATTTTGCATTTCGACGGATATTGAAGCTGCTGCACTGGGAAAAATCAGAGAATTGTTGGAAAGTATCCATAAATGAAAATAAATAAATGAAAAATGTAAATGAGCAACCCGAGACAATGGAGAAGCACGATAATTTTGTGTGCCGACGGACATCAATGCCGATAGACCAGGAAAAATCACAGAACCATCGGAAAGCATCTGTAAATTAAAACATAAATTAATGAAAATAAATAAATGGAATAAGTAAATGCAGGTAAGTGACCCGAGATAATGGGGACGCATGACAATTTCGCGTGCCAGCAGACATCAATGCCACCACAGCAGGAAAAATCACAGACCCATCAGAAAGCATCTGTAAATGAAAATATAAATAAATATCAATAATTAACTGTGCTTCCTCATTTTCTCGGTTCGCTCACCGGAATTTTTTTCATTTATTTATTTTCTTTTCTTTTTCAGTCATATATATTTTTTCATTTACAGATGCATTCCGACAGTTCTGTGATTTTTCCTGGTGTATTAGCTTCGATGTCCGTCGGCACACAAAATTACTGCACTTCCCCATTGTCTCGGGTTGCTCACAGTAATTATTTTTTTCATTTATTTATTTTGATTTATTCATATTTTCATTTATGGATACTTTCCGATGGTTCTGTGATTATTTTTTCTTTCATCTGGCCATCTCTATCTTACTTAGAATTTTTGCTACGGGAAATTACTCTGGTAATGATTGTCATCATCACCATCATCATAGCCATTATTTAGTGGTATGCAGCTCACATGATTCTGGACAGTTGGCCCAATTTTGCATTGCCTGGCCATTCAGGCATAACGTCTGTGTCCATATTGAATTGTAGATGATACGACTGAAGCCGTGCCATGGCTATAGTTAACCCTGAAACCACACAAGAGAGATCGATGCAACGATACTTTACCCACTCAAGCACCACGCCACTCATAAACAATGAGCAATTGTTGTCATTTTTGTTTCATTTTACATTTATAGCTCACGGAGGAGCTTGTACATGAAACTCAGAAAGATATTAGTCAACATCAGCATACTTTTTGCATGAATCACAAGATCAGTCGACAATGAATAATTACATAGGGAATATGGGTTTGAACCTGCCTTCCCTGCATTTATAAGGGAGAATTAACTGGCTAACTTGATTCTGGGGGAATCTATTGCCCTTAACATTATTGGCACCTCCCACAACGAGCGGAAAGTACAAGGCCTGTTGCTCTCACGTCGCAGACACATCATTGGTCTGTTTTTGATTGCGTCCGCGTCTCTCTCTCCGTCTCTCTCTGTCTGTCTGTCTGTCTGTCTGTCTGTCTGTCTGTCTCTCTCTCTCTCTCTCTCTCTCTCTCTCTCTCTCTCTCTCTCTCTCTCTCTCTCTCTCTCTCTCTCTCTCTCTCTCTCTCTCTCTCTCTCTCTCTCTCTCTCTCTCTCTCTCTCTCTCTCTCTCTCCCCCCCCCTCCGACACTCCCCTGCTCCTCGCTGCTACCATGTCTTCCTCTTAATGATTCCATTCCTTCCTGTTTCTACCTTGGGAATCATCTCCAACTTTCCATTAAGCCATGCTCTTTTCTCTAATCCCATAAAAACTAACGAAGACAATGTGGAGTCCATGCTCATGCAAAAAACGGAATTCCTTTAACTTCACTGGCATGGTTCGTCCTGGATGACCGGTTTCACATGGAGCAAGAGTTTCAACATTTACACAGAAAGAAATGTCTCCTCAATCACAAACACATCGGCTTTTTTTTTTAAATGAGCCAACATAATTGTAAATGTCGATGTATAACATGCTTTGAAATTTACTGAACATTTAAGTTTTTTTTTTTAAAGAATACCCACTTACAGTTGAAAACAAACAAACAAACACCTTTTCACATTGTTTGCACAAAAATCATCCCTGCATGGGGAACGTGCATGAATGAAAAGCATCCTTTCCTCCGGTTCCATGCCACCGGTTATCAGGGGCAATGACTAAACCCTTGGCTCTGGTCTGCAAACGTTCACAGAAAAACATGTCGTTGCACTGTTGTTCTCATTAATATCGTTCTCTCACAGTTCAAAAGGGGATGCAAATGAAGCAAACACTGATAACAAATTAAGCATGTTAAATCGCTGCCTGTACACTGTGTGTAAAACCCTTTTATTACTGCACAATTACAAACCTCTCCGCGAGGATTAACAATCAGAGACTGTCCTTTGTGAACAGCCAATGAACATTTTAACAAAACACGTTCGTTATACAATTGAGGACAGTCCATGTGGTTTGGTTCACTTGTACTGGGGTAGATCGACAACCTGAGCCAAGGTAAGCTGAAAATTTCGATGTAGGGGGGGGGGGGGATGTCTTTGCATGGAAATCTTTCCTTCAAGCTCTAATGCACATCTTCTTTCCTTCATACTCGGAAAGATGTGCATTAAGACCAGATATACAATCTCGTGTGGTTTAAAAGAAAAACTTCATATTTGTTGGTGCAAAGTTAATTGCCATGGAAGAAGGAAGATGCGCATCAGAGGATGTAAGTGTCACTTTAATGATGATATCTTGCGTAGTGTACAGTGTTGCACCATGTGGAACATACATGCATCATCACATCCATATTCGATGGCACTTTCGCAATCCACAGTTATATCCATACGTTCTGTGTACTCACATCCTGCGGCACATCCACACATCATGTATTTGAACCCCATGGTACATACACACCTTATGGTATTCTGGCACGAGAAATATCAACACCTCGTGCCACATTCACATCACCCAATATGTAACTTCTGACTTTACATTCATACCACATGGCACGTCTCCTGCACCACAAGTTTACGAAAACTAAGTGTAATACATGCAATTCATTCATTAAAATATAAGATAATAATAATAATTAATTATATTTATATAGCACCTTTTGCCTCTGAATATAACTCCAGCAACACGATATTCAGTAGCAGATGAAACTAGAACGGCACTCGGAAGATTGCATCGCTTCTCCAAGCTGAACAGTTTATGTTTTGCGTCCCACTGATAGGCTGGATCTGGATTCGGACCTGAACCAAAATGCGATTTCGCTTGTTCTTGTCACCTAACCAACCCATCCATCAAGTTTTGTCATAACTCGTCCACAACTTTTTTTAGATACCTTGCAATATATCGTTTTTGGTCCCATCTCTCAATGGTGACGAATCACTTGGAAAATTAAAAAAAATTATCGTATCTGGATCTTCCCCAAAGTCGAATCAATTTGTCCTTGTTAAACACCCAACCTGTCCACCAAGTTTCTTCCGAATCCATCTCCAACTCCTTGAGATATCCTGCACACAAATAAACAGACAGACACACAGGGGTGAAAACATAACCTCCGTCCACACCTTTGATGGCGTAGGTAACAATACATTTTCTCCTAAAAGGGGAAGGGAGAGGTCAGGACCCCCATTAAACCCCTTCTCTTATGTCTCCTCCTTTCTTCGACCTGGAACTGCCTCTGACATCTGTATGAGAAACGGGATATGGAACCATTGAAAGTTTTTTTTTTTAGCGATGTGAGCACTCATTGCTCATGAAAATAAATTAATTCCTCATAGTGGGGCAACTTAGCTAAATATAGCATAACAATTGTGCATTTTGTGAGGAAAGCACCAAATTTGGCACACTAGTAGCCCATCATATTATGAACAGATTTGGATATTGGTCCATCTCAACATTTTTGATGGCAGTGGAAAATGGCTGCCACAGCCATCAGCGGCTGAATTTGAGATGGCCCAATATCCAAATCTGTTCATAATATGATAGGCTACTAGTGTTCCAAATTTGGTGCTTTCCTCACAAAATGCACAATTGTTATGCTAAGTTTCCCCATTATCGCTAAAGGATGCAAATGAGAGAATGAACGAATGTCACTGAAGTTGTTGAATTCTGTAAGGGATCTCGTGTTTCGGATTAAAGAGGATTGTGTATGGAACCTGAATTGTCGAATAAAGTCAGAAAAGGGCAGGGGGAGTACAGGAGAGACAACCCTTTTAAAGGTCATTAAAATAGCGACGAAAGCAACGAAATGACACGAACAAGCAATGATCCATTATCGTCAACACCCTGTGGAGAATATCCAACAATACGGGGGACCTTGGATGCAAGAGAGTTCAAGGAGAGCCAGATGGGAGAAGCAGCTTCAGCCTGTAAGGGGAGAGCATGTTCTATGATGGAACCCCTCAAAGCCATCTTCGTAATGACAATCTGGCAGTGCCATCAGGGGCATATTCCAATTCTCACCGTATCTTCAGCCCTACTATGTTTTTTATTGACTGATTGCTTAACGTGTAATTAATTCGGAACGGTTGTTTAATGAATTCACAATGGCGCCACTGATTTCGACACATCATCAATCTGTGTGGAACACGGAGCACCAGCACACAATTTTCAGGTCCTATTTGATTTGTTATTTGTCTTGAGATTTATTTTTTAATTTCAGTTTGATTATCCTCATCTACCCACTGGTGGTGGTGGAAAGTTTGCTGGAAGGGTCAGTATTGACGACATAAAGGAGGCTTTATGATGCATGAATTGGCATTGTTGCCTTATTTTAAAATTCAAATTCCCTGAAAAATCTATCCGTTCGCACCTTTCAACATGAATCGATTCCACAGAAATGTATTTTTTCTGCTGCAGCACACAGTACATATCTACACACTTTATGAATCGCCAGCGTATTTTCAAATAACTAAAGGAAGGCAGAAACGTCCCACCATGTTTAGGTCACATCGCCCCTTGAGGCCATTGCAAAAAGCTCAATCGTTAATGTGCTGCAGAAATCTGTCCATGGGTGGAGGGCAGTACATCACGTGCTGTTTTATTCTTTAACCAACTCACAATGAAAGTCAAAGCAAAGAATTTTCAATACTGTTCATGACTGTGTTTGCAAAGTTAATTTGGAGATCTGCGTATATGTATACATACATACATAC
>NC_140962.1:60582428-60662428 GCF_056783735.1 Eptatretus burgeri
CACCATTCGTGGCTGGACGAAGTCACAACAGTGCAGTACTCATTTTCCCTCCACACATTTTCTAACATCTCAGGAGTTATGGAGGAACACTGCCGCTGTGCTGCGATGCGCTCTTTTACCAAAACAATGTCCTGCACCTTTTTGTCATACACTGCACTTCACATATAAAATTTATACTTAAAAATTTATAAAGTTTCAAAGTTGTTTCATTTCAACGTGGACACCCTGTAAATCTGAAATTATTTGTTTTGCCCACATAACTGCCCCGGAATAGGATGCAAGGTATTTTTATGCCTCCGGTCGGAAGTCGCCCGTGGGATTATGTTTTCAGGCTGTCCGTTTGTCCCTCCGTATGTACGTACAAATGTGCTTACGTCCATGCAAATTTTCTCGGTTTTCATTGCAACCGCTTATCCGATTGACAAAATTTTCACCATAGATGCGATGACTCATGCAGAATTTTGCAATGATAATTATGACGTCATATGTCACGTGGAGTGGCAGCCATGTTGGGAAAACGGGAAAAATTTGGACTTCTGTATCTTCTAATCCGCACCAAGGAAAAAATTGAAACTTGGCACCTTGTAACGACTCTGCATTGTGAATAAGTACCATGTGACTGATGTTATCGGTGAAGTGGTATCCCAGTCAAAATTTGACATGTAGAACGCTGCATTCAATCGGTATGAAATTTGTGAGGTTCTGCAAGGGAAATATTTGAACACAGAAAAAATGATTATGACATCATCCATCATGTGGTTTGGCAGCCACATTGTTTTTTTTTTTTTTAAGGAAAAAAAAAAATCTTCTTCTCTGGAGCGCTTTGTAGATCGAAATGAAACTGTGCAGAAATGATCGACTAGCCATGCTAAATAAAGGTTGATAATGATGACATCAAAGTTCACATGGTCTGGCAGCCATCTTGGATTTACCCTCAAAACATTCATAAACGTTCTTTTCTAGAATGGCTGGACAGATTGAGGGGAAACTTCACAGACATGTTCCCCATGACTTGGGGATACCAAGGTGATAAAGAATAATTGGTCATGTGGTTCGGTTGCCATATTGGATTGAAGAAAAATATTAAATATTTCCTATGGAACTGCTTATCAGACTGAAGCGAAATATACCAGGTATCAAACAACAAAGCTGCATGCAATGCGGAAATGATATCATAGGTCACATGGTGTGACAGCCATGTTGGATAGAAAAACGAACATTATCTGATCAAAATGAAACTTCACACACGTGATGCCCTACAAAATATTTGGCTGAGTCCAAATTTGCAATGCCATGGGCCACATGATTCGGGAGCCATTTTTGTTTGAAAAACAAAAATTTTAAAACCTTTTTATCAAAAACCGCCTAACTGATCAATGTAAAACTTTGCTTTACATGGAGCAAGGGCAGTCGATCACAACTGCAAAATTTCACATCGATCGCTACAGTCTTCTCTGAAATATAATTTTTAAAGGTTTTCCTTCAAACAAATGTGGCTGCGACATCACCTGACTGATGATGTCACTTTATGTCATTTGTATGCAGCAAGTGGATTGGATCATAACTGTAAAGTCCAGTATTGATAGGTTTAAGCTTCAGAGAAATGATTTTTTAATTATTTCCTTAAAACCAACATGGCTGCCACATCATGTGACTAATGAGGTCATTGTTAAATAAAATATTTGCAGCAACAGTAATGGATCATCACTAAAAAGTCTTGCATCTAAAGGTTAAGTGGTTTCAGAGAAATATATATTTTTTATATGATCGACTCGGCATAAGGAAGTTGGTTCAAAATTTCAACATCATCGGTCAAATAGTCTCACAGCCATATTGGACAAAAACATTATTGGATCAATGGGAAACTCCAAAGACATGATCGGCCACCCATTCTGAATTTTATTTGATAAAGAGGACGTCATGGGTCAGGTTTCCGATCGAAGCGGGGTTGTGCAGAAGCTGGGCTGCATGGAGTTTTTTTCACCATGGAAATTTCACGCAATTTTCACCATAGATGTGACTACTCATGCAGAATGTTTTTGTGATAACTATGACATCATAGATCACATGGTGTGGCAGCCATGTTGGAAAAAAGGAAAACTTTTGCACCTCTGTATCTCCGAAACCACTTCACGGAAAAAATTGAAACTCAGCACATGTGAAGTACTCCCCATGGGAAACTGGGAAACAAGGGTGATTTTTCATCATGTCATATGTGGCTTCATTATGACATCATAATTGCATATGTCAAATGCTTTATCTGATCAGTATGAAAAATTTTGAGCTTAGTTCATCTTGGGCTAAATTGTAATTGCCAAAAACATTTATGATGTCATCGGTCACGTGGTTTGGCAGCCATGTTGTTTTTAGCATAAAACCTTCAAAAATCTTCTTCTCCGTAATGGCTGAACAGATTGAGGCAAAATTTTACAGGTATTGTCGTCTATCCATGAGGAACAAAAAGTTGTCCACCTATGACATCATCAGTCACATAGTTTGGCAGCTATGATTTTTTGAACAATAAACATTGAAAATCTTCTTCTGCCGAATGGCTTGAAAGATCGAAGGGAAACTTCACTTACATGTTCCCCAAGCCTTGGGGATACCAGGGTGTTCATGAGTAATTAATAGGTCACATCGTCTGGCAGCCATATTGGTTGGAACTAAATTATTTTAGAAAACGTTCTCTTGAACTGCTTCATCAATCGATGTGAAACATCACAGTTCTGATCTAGTAGACATGTGGAATAATTTTTTTGAAATTTCAACCTGATCAGATGCCTGGTCTAGCAGCCAGAATGATTTAATATTTTAAATCTGTGCTCAGGGATTTTACTCAAACTTGGGACAAGTATGCATAATGATGTAACGATGTGAGCGGAAGCATACTGGCGATGTCCCGATGTCGAAGGCTGTCATTCTAGTTTTTAATCAAATCATGCCGAATTGAATACTTGCTTTTAAATAGGTGATCCTTTAATAACATAACAATTGGAATATTTAAATCTGATCACATCCACATTCCATTATCTTACTTTACACTTGTTTAACTGACTGTGCATCTCATTTTCCTTAATCTGCTGACAAAGTCGATTTATTGTGGGCCTACAAATCAAAAAGGCACTTTATGTTTGTACCCAATTTCAACTGAATCAAAAACAAAGAAAGACAGCTTAGAGATGAGCACAGTATGATGTTGAACTATCTTGCCTCCAGATATTTGCATGGCAATACTCACTTTCTGCATGCATATTGATTTCTCAACCAGGTGAATAATTCACTCTACAATACAAATTCAATTCATCATAGCAAAATGATGACTGTGCTCCAAGCCGCTCCAACAAGCATTTGCTGGTCAAGCAAGTGTCACTCCAGTCCCCTCACCATTATGCAAAGCCCTATGCGATGTGACTTAAAGGCTTACTGTACATACCACATGATTAATGTTTGACATCAGTAAAGAGGGTTTTGTGAACCAAGTATGCACGATCATGGGTCTCGTCTCGTAAAAAATTAATTGTCGAATGGTGCATGGCTTTGTGTCGGCTCAAGAGGTCGGTTACAAACTGTAGGGTCAACAATTTCACTGTGGGGCCTTAGGCCTCACATCTCCCTTTCATAGTGTATTGATCAAAATGCAAATACACCTTCTGCATTTATATTGGCCCTCTCTTCAATGAATCTTTCAATCCGCAGTCATAGGCACATGTGGTCCACGTGATGAATTAGTGGCCACATGATGCCCTTTTGTGCATCTCAATGGGGTTGGAACAGGGAAGGTTCAAGCTTGAAGTACTTCCAGGACTTAAGGGAATCGTCCAACTACTCAATGAAAACGACTCCATATGATACAGATTAAGCCAGATAATGTCTGGAGACACCAATTGTGCTGGAGAGACATCAGAGCGGAATAGGCAAAATTATGAGTCGTTAATTGCAATATTTTGTTGACATTTTGCTGCATAATGCACCCTCGAAGCGATTTAATCCCCATCCTTTATTTTAAATGGGGTGTTTTTTGAAATGACAAAATAACACTTTCAGTTTGTACCAAATAAATAAATCAAGCAAACAAGTCTTATTGCTTGAAAAAAATAAATGAAGAGCTTCATGAAAATTGTTTTAAATTTTGAATTTCATCTGCGTTTATCAGAGATATAAAAGTGCCAGACAATAAACCCTAATTTTGTGTTTGCACTCGACTCCACCCTCTCGTTTAAAAACTTTCCTTGATGCCTTCAAGTGCAAGGCTCTAGTCCTTGAAAGTGGAAAACGTGTTGAATGAATGATAGCAACACCAGGAACGAAAGAGCCAAATTATTGATCTTGTCCAGAACAAAGGATCACGTAACAATGCACTGCAGATGTATTAGCTTTCTGTAGACTCGGCCCAATTATGGCCTTGTGGATTCCATGTTACCAGATAGAAGTAACAGCCTTGATTGAACAAAGAACCTGCAAAATGAAGTTGAGACAATGTTAATCCAAAGGAGCAAAGAATGATACAGCTAAATTAAGTTAATTTACTCTCACTCTAAGCTTAGATAAGGCAATAAGAATCGATGTACAAAGAAGCTTTCTTGTTTAGAAGGTCACAGTGTCTCACAGGCTTTGGGCAAGCAGGATAGCTTAAGGAATGCTCACGCACCTTTGAGCTGTCAAGCCTGGGTTCGAATAATTCGAATCTCAAGCAGACCCAGCTATAAACTGTCATCCTGGTGTTCAACAGAAAGAGTGATAAATCAATGTGCGTGATGTCCATCACATTGATGTCAATCTGGAGGACCCATCTGCCAGCACTGGTTGTTGGTGGATGCTGAAGATCTCTGCGTCTTTCACGAAGAGTAAGCAAATGATCACCAGTACCCTGAGCAAACTTCAAATTCCTGCCACCAGTCGCAGCCAGTTCCTGAAAGATTTGGGCAAAAAAACGTTTCCCCAAGTGTTTCCACCCACGGAAAAAGGGTAAAAAAATGGGGCTGTTAAAGAAAAGCAAGAAGAGCCTTTTTGCGACATATTTTTAAAACATCACCATGCAGAACAGGTTATTTTTTTGTCATGTCAGTGTCACCAAGAGAAAAAATATTCACTTTAAATCAACTTTCGTGTGAGATGTTATTTAAAGTGCACAATAAAATTACATAATGACTTGAAAATGACTCGATGCAGCCACCGGTTTAAAAGACCAATACTGTATAATGGTTTGACTCTCAAGTCCAGTATAATCTTCAGCCATCCCTCTTGAATTAAGTCACGAATTTTAAAAGTGTGAAGAGTCTGAAATTTGAAGGATCCGAAAGCTGAAGGAACACATAATAAAGATGGATTTTCAATTTTCATATTTACACAATGTCCCCCAGACCCTCTCCCCCCATTTGTGGTGAAGTTAGCAGAATCCATTTGAAGAATTGAACTGATCAACGCTTGGAAGCATCTTCCAAATAATAACGAAAGGAGACAAATTAACATTGATAAGGAGACATCACAGACGTTAGAAAGCAGAAGAGATTTGATAGAGTCGGTGAAAGATTGATAATGAGGAGACACAAATGATTGTGCAGCAGAAACATTTCAAACGAGAGGGAGAGAGGGAGAGAGGGAGAGAGGGAGAGAGGGAGAGAGGGAGAGAGGGAGAGAGGGAGAGAGGGAGAGAGGGAGAGAGGGAGAGAGGGAGAGAGGGAGAGAGGGAGAGAGGGAGAGAGGGAGAGAGGGAGAGAGGGAGAGAGGGAGAGAGGGAGAGAGGGAGAGAGGGAGAGAGGGAGAGAGGGAGAGAGGGAGAGAGGGAGAGAGGGAGAGAGAGAGAGAGAGAGAGAGAGAGAGAGAGAGAGAGAGAGAGAGAGAGAGAGAGAGAGAGAGAGAGAGAGAGAGAGAGAGAGAGAGAGAGAGAGAGAGAGAGAGAGAGAGAGAGAGAGAGAGAGAGAGAGAGAGAGAGAGAGAGAGAGAGAGAGAGAGACTGAAGTTAAGTTTTTGCCTTTTGGTTTCAAATGGAAATATAAAACATTTATTTTATTATAAGAGCATGAAGAAATACCATGCTTTTGTTTCTTCAATATGTGCACTGTCACAATGAGGAGGCATTACCCCAGGTCACTGGTTCACTTCAATTTGGTCTTAGACTTTCACACTCTGGGAATATATGTATATATATATATATATATATATATATACATATATATATATATATATATATATATATATATATATATATATATATATATATATATATATATATACATATATATATACATATATATATACATATATATATACATATATATATACATATATATATATATACATATATACATATATACATATATATATATACATATATATATATATATATATATATATATATATATATATATATATATATATATATATATATATATATATATAAGCATTGTTCAATGAACTGAATGAACACCTGGGAATGAAACTTTGCATTAGCCACAAAAGGCATCAGTAAAAAGCTGAAGCATGTGCAATTAAATTCCACCGTGGTGTGTTCTTTCATCAAAACAAGTCTTTTGTACTAAAAGCGATTCATCATATTTGAGAGTTAAATCCTTGTGATCGGCAATTTGTGATCTGTGTCAGCAAGTTTTATGACAAACTGTTTGTCTGCCAGAACCAAGCCGACAACATTATTGTCTCTTGAATCAAAAAGCGGCTGAGAAAATGTCAATGAGAGAACAAAGCTATACTTCTTCTTGGATAGAATGGCTTCCAATAAAGCAACCCAAGCTTTTGCTTTGAAATGTTCTCCCAGACAGTGCAAAAATTCTTTCAGTCTTTGCAATGGTAATTGCACTTACCTTGGTTTTAGAGCATCATTTTTATATTTAGGGTGACAAACAAATTAGAGGAGTAACTACAGAGAGTTAATAGAACACAGTACAGCTTTGAGAAACAAATATATGGGCAGGGACAAAAAACGGCAAATTTAAAGATGGGGGTGGGTCTTTGTTTTTCATTTTTATGTTGACTGGTTTTGACATTTTCACATGGTAAATGCTTGTGAGCTTCAGTGGTGTGTATTATGGCAGCACTGTCGCTGACGATTCGCCAACAAGTGATGAAACTGGTCCAGCAGCTGGGGGGGGGGGAGGGGGCGAGGGCATCGGAATTCTCATGTGTACGATTTGTGAATGTCTTTATAGCTGTGGAGGAACTCAAGGAAGGGTTTGAAACAGCAAAGGGCTTACCTTTGGTCGTCTTTTATGGTTGCTTTATGCAGCATCTTCATCTGGAAGAGCATGGGAGGAGTTGATTTATTTATATAATCTAGCCAACTGGGTTTAATTGATTAGGTCAGACCTGATTGGAAAAATCCCTCCAGTCACAGGTGACAGATGTGAGTGAGTCTTTGATTTTCATATTCTGTATATATGTATATATATATATATATATATATATATATATATATATATATATATATATATATATATATATATATATATATATATATATATATATATATATATATATATCTTCTTCTTCTTCTTCTTTTGGCTGCTCCCGTTAGGCGTCGCCACAGTGGATCAACAGTCTCCATTTCGCTCTCTCCTCCATATCTTCCATTGACACTCCAACCACCCGCATGTCCACCCTCACCGCATCCATGAACCTTTTCTTTGGCCTTCCTCTTCTTCTCCTGCCTGGCGGCTCCATCTTCAGCATCCTTCTCCCGATATACTCCGCTTCCCTCCTGTGCACATATCCAAGCCATCTCAATCTTGCCTCTCTCACTTTGTCTCCAAACCGTCCTACCTGCACAGTCCCTCTAATATACTCATTCCTTATCATGTCCATCCTCGTCACTCCCAACGAAAATCGCAGCATCTTTAACTCTGCCACCTCCAGCTGCGCTTCCTGTCTTTTTGTTAGCGCCACCGCCTCCAGACCATACAACATAGCTGGTCTCACTACCGTCTTATATACTTTCCCCTTAACTCTTGCAGCTACCCTTCTGTCACAAGTCACTCCTGCAACTCTTCTCCACCCACTCCATCCTGCCTGCACTCTTTTTCACTTCTCTACCACACTCTCCGTTACTTTGGACAGTTGATCCCAAGTAGTTAAACCCATCCACCTTCACCACCTCAACTCCTTGCAACTGCACCATACCAACACCCTCCCTCTCATTTACGCACATGTACTCCGTCTTACTCCAACTGACTATCATTCCCCTTCTCTTCAGTGCGTACCTCCACCTCTCGAGGCTTTCCTCAGCCTGCTCCCTACTCTCCCTACAGATCATGATGCCATCCGCGAACATCATAGTACATGGAGACTCCAGTCTGATCTCATCCGTCAACCTGTCCATCACCATTGCAAACTGGAAAGGGGTCATATATATATATATATATATATATATATATATATATATATATATATATATATATGTATATATGTATATATGTATATATGTATATATATATATGTATATATATATATATATATATATATATATATATATATATATATGTATATATATATATATATGTATATATATATATATGTATATATATATATATATATATATATATATATATATATATATATATATATATATATATATATGTATATATATATATATATATATATATATGTATATATATATATATATATATATATATATATATATATATATATATATATATATATATATATATATATATATATATATATATATATATATATATATATATATATATATATATATATATATATATATATATATATATATATATATATATATATATATATATATATATATATATATATATATATATATATATATATGTATATATGTATATATATATATATATGTATATATATATATGTATATATATATATATATATGTATATATATATATATATATATATATATATATATATATATATATATATATATATATATATGTATATATATATATATATATATGTATATATATATATATATATATATATATATATATGTATATATATATATATATATATATATATGTATATATATATATATGTATATATATATATATATATATATATATATATATATATATATATATATATATATATATATATATATATATATATATATATATATATATATATATATATATATATATATATATATATATATATATATATATATATATATATATATATATATATATATATATATATATATATATATATATATATATTTATATATATATATATATATATTTATATATATATATATATATTTATATTTATTTATATATATATATATATATATATATATATATATATATATATATATATATTGCTGAGGGCCGGCGGGGTCGGGTGAGAAGACCACAAGGTGGGGGAAGCTACGTCGATTCCCACCAGACTCCCCGGAATTGCCGGCCGTCGCTCACGGATAATTCCGTGACGCAGCGGGTCGCTTAACCGACCGTGGAGGCTAATAACTCAACCGCATGGCCGAGGGTCCTCCCGCCTATGGAATCGTGTTACCTAATTAACCACACAGTTTAACCACCGGGGAACCACACCCTCGGTACGCCTTCTCCGAACCGGATGACTCTACCGGATCGGATCACCTTTCTGGATCGGATGCAGCCGAGCTACACTGCCAAGGACAGACCGGCTAGAAGGAATGGACCATTAGGATTAAAGACCCGGCTAAACCTGGACTCAAACCATCTTGGACCAATGAGGGAAAATACAAACGCGAGCTGGGAACATTTCTACAACAATTATATATTTACAGCAAGCGAGGAAAAGCATGTGGCACAACATGGGTTTATTGGTATGTAACGCAGGAAAAGAGGAGAGGGGTGTATGGAGTGTGACAATTATACAAGCAACTTAACAAAGCAGACACAGTGCAGACTTGACGCGAGATTATTCACAGTAACAACAATAAAAGATCTTCTACAGGCTTACTTAACAGACAGGTGCCAGCACACTCAGGCATACACATAGAAAAAGAAACCCCAATGAAAGAAATGGGCTTTTGCAGCTAGGGAGGGAGGGGGTTGAGGTTATAGTTTTCGGTATCTGGGTGTTTCAGAGGGGAGGGATGCTCCGTGGTGCGGAACCCAACAATAGCCTCGCTATTCCGGCCACAGCCGCACGTGTGGAGATCGTGTTCCGAACAGGAGGAGCTTGAGTGGAGAAGGGAGGAGTCCAGAGAGCGAGGGTGGAGCATTCGGCGGGACCAGGCAGGAGGTGATTCGTCGAGATCGTGTGGGCGGGGACGAGATGCAGGAACACTAACTTCTTCTACAATTCTCAACACACTTCACTCCTTCAATTCCTCAATTCCTTCTTCATTCCTTTTACATGGAGAATTTCTCCATGCTTTATAGAGCCCGAGGGTCGAGGAGGGGCCATGCCGAATCCGACGTCATCATCCGCGTCGGGCATTCCGACTGGGTCTGACCCCTCACGTGGTCCGCCTTCCTGGGCCGGGCTTCAGCCAGACGCTGGTACACTCCACCCACCTGGGTGCTAAGCGTACGTGACTCACCGCCCATGTCTGGTTTGGAGTCGACACAAAAGGAATAGGTATATCTGTACGTATATTAATGGCATAACTAACTTGGGATAATCTGTTGTATGCATGTGGTTCCGAGAACTGAAACTATATATATATATATATATATATATATATATATATATATATATATATATATATATATATATATATATATATAGATATATAAATATTTATAAATACAGTGCCTTCATAAAGTTTTCACACCCCTCAACGTTTTTCACATTTTGTTGTGTTACAGCCTGAATTTAAAATGGATAAAATAAAAAAAAATTGTTAATGATATACACAAGTAGGGTGAATATACTGGTTCTGGCTCATTTTTCCCCATGTAAATGAATGGGGGATTTTCAGCGATTCATATTTTTTTCCCTAAAAATAAACCCCCTTTTTATCCCAAGGTATATTTATTTGTCTCACCTTTTAACCTGGGGACACTTTTTTTTTCAAATAATCCATGCAATAAGATAAAGATTTGTTCAAGTACTAAAGTGGTAATGTGATTTGTTAAAGGTGATTCGAAAGAAATATCTGAAACGTCTAAGCCTCGGGACACTCTTTATCAAATAACCGATGCATATTGTTTAGCTCACTCATTGAACCTATAAAGATTTGTTCATTCTCAAATTCCTTCAATAGTCTAATTTTCTTTGCACAATAATCCCCATCTAAAATATTGAAAAACAAAACATTTGAATCTTTATATTTTTTAAGATACCCCTTTTGTGCCATTACGAAATGATAAACTTCCCTTAATGCTCTTGTTTGACCACCTCCTGAGCCACATATCATTTTGAGATGAGAGTAAATTGTTTTTTCATTGTTCAATTGATAACCATCAAAGTTTTCAGTCCATTCAAGGATATTCATTTTTTTTCTTTACATCCTCTAACTTACTACTTTTTAAATTGATTCGCTTATTTGTTTTATTTACCTTTGTTTTAGTTATTTTTTCAATAAGACTTATTTGATATTTTTCACATTCATATACCAAGACTGAGATTTTCTCCACTCTTTAGTTTGATTAATACTTGGTTTGACCATTTATATATTGCAAAAAATGCGGCGGTAGCCCTTAAAAAACCCTAACCCATCTTCCCATCATTAAAACACAATATATTCTATTCACTCTATCATACAATATCCATATGGAACACAATCTATTCCATTATCTAAAATAAATCTCTTATCATCAAAGGCTCCTAATGCCTTTTTATTTACTTCTTCACTATATATGTTATGTTTATAACTTCTTATTGTATTCATTTTCCTATATTCTTCTTTCTTATTCATCAAACAATTATAATAATTTCTAAAAGTTATTGATTTCTTTATTACATATTTCTTTATTCCCTTTAACCTCTTATCAATCTGATCACCAAACTTATAAGCATATGCCTTTGCTCTCAATCCAATAAACTCACTCATTACTTTTCCACCCAACTCATCCTTAAACTTACCAATAACCTTTTCATTCTTTTTGGAAAATAACTCAATCTTCTTACTGAAATTACTTGTATCATATACTCCAATATTTTTCTTCATATCTTTATAAACATCATCAGTTTTTATACCTAGGATAAAACTATCAGTGTCCATATACAACAATGAAACATTTTCACCATACTCTTTCTTTAAGTCATTATACAAATAATCAGACATCAATATCTTTGATAAATCAAGAACTGCTGTTCCAATATAAATTGGTTTATCCATTACAATACTTTCCTTTTTCATATGAATTGCAGAAAAGTTCTCTGAAAAAACCTTCTCTCTCAAAACTTGGTTTATTCATCAATCTCGAAGCTTCTTTCCATGATGTTGCGAATCTAATGTTTTGCCTGTTTCTAACATTTTCCATAGTCTTTCCAAATACAGCATTATTCATTAATTTATAAAAGTCCCCTTCAAATTTTACTTTTGTATTTGCTCTCATATCTGTATTGAATTGAATATACTTTTTCACCCAAGGACTTTGTTTAAATTTTAAAACTCTATGAATTTTAGCTACTCTCAATCCTTCTCTTCAAAAACTGTTTTAAGCTTCTCTGATGCAAAACATATCCCTCCTTATCATAGAATGTTGTTAATAACTTTTCTGTTGATTTGACTTTAATATTAAAACTTTTATGATAATCACTGAACCATTCTTTCTTTGGGGTTTCTTTCTCACATGCACAAGGAAGGTCTTTATGCTTATTATGAAGATCACTCGGGTACCTCAAATCAACTTCAAAATAATAACCTTCTTCTTCATCATTCAATTCCTCTTGAGAAAAAATAACAATATTCATCAAAGCCTTTTCATAATCCTTTTCTTCCACCCACTCTAATTTACCATAATTTCTAACTAACAGCTTGAAAGATATTTATTATTTGCTTTAGCCTATCTTTTTGAACATACTTGTGATATTCCACCTCTCTTGGACTTCTCAATCATCAAAAGCATATCAACATCACTGATTAAATCTATATCTTGTTTTGTCATTTTCAACATTGCACTCCAAGCTAAACCAGGAGCTGTGAAATAGTGGGCAGGATCTAATCCATAACAATTTTTATTATGACAGAGTGATCTAAAAGCTTCAAACACATCAGCTAACAATAAAACATCTGTTTTTAGATATAAATCATGATATTCTCCAAGGTTCTTTATCTTAAATATTTTCCATATTTCTTGTGCGTGTTTATATTCCTTATCACTTATCTCTTCTTCATAAAGGTTATTATGGAAACTTTCTTTTGAAGGAAGTTGTGTTTCTTTAAATCTCATAAATGAATCCATATAATCATAAGGATAAATTCCCTTACTTGTAAGAATTTTCTCTTTACTTTGAATTTCATTCCTTGTTTGAATTTCCTCTCTCGTGAGAATTCCTTCTTTAATCAGAATTTCATCTTTAATCAGAATTTCCTCTTTAGTTAGAATTTCATTCATTGTTCGAATTTTCTTTATAATTAGAATTTCATCTTCAGTTAGAATTTCTTCATTAATTTCCTCATTAATTAGAATTTCCTCTTTACTTTGAATTCTCTCTTTAATCTGAATTTACTCTTTAGTGAGAATTTTCTCTTTTGGAAAGAATGAATTAAGATTTGGAAAAGAGTCCGTGGAGCTTAGATTTGATGCGAGGTAGGCTAGTGGTGTTCCCATAAACTTGTAAGAATCTAGAAACCTAATATGAGTTAAAGGTTTTGTGAATATCATTTTTGTAAATGAAATATACTTTTGACTTGTGTTTGTTATGGCAGAAATATTCCCTGGTGTTTTTGAAAGTTCATTTATAAATAGATGTGTATCATAGTTGGCGCTGTTGTGAAGAAAGACTGGAATAAAAGAAGGTAATTTATAATTAAGATTACAACAGGAATGAATATAATCCATATACATTAATAGAAAGATTATTCTTTTTCTCAAATTTAGGAATATCTGTTAGTAACCGGGCGTAGTGGCGTGCGCCTGTAATCCGGCTACTCGGAGGCTTGGGTTGGAGGATCGCTTGAGGACGGGAGCCCTGCACTGGGCCGTGCGATGAGAGGGTGTAGGGCAGCCCAGAATCATGGTGAAACCCAATCCTTATCCCTGTGTCGTAAGAGGGGACCAGGGTTGCGTCAGGAAGGGCATCCGGCGTAAAACCTGTGCCAAGTCAGTATGCGGATCATAACGGATGATCCGCTGTGGCGACGCCTTACGGGAGCAGCCGAAAGACGAACAACAACAACAAGGAATATCTGTTAGTGGCATTGGGAATTTAAAATCTTTAATGTCCAAGGTATTTTCATATTTCATATATTGTTTTCCTCTTTCTGAATTACATTTTGGTTGATGAAAGTGAGCAAGAACAGACCAGAGAAAACATTTATTATCATTGTTCTTAATATTAACAACTGCCTTCTTTAGTTTTATTTCTTTTGGTAATTCAATATAAGATGAAGCTTGAAGAGGGTTTGATTACAGAATGTGTATATCTAAAAAGATGATTTTTTTAATATTGAATCCACTTCCTACCACTGTATTATCAACATCCTCCTCTTGTTTTGATAGTTCTTCATAAACCCCACTATTTAAAAAATCTTGAAATGATGTTATAAAATGAAGATCTGTTCTCATATAAGGAGTTTGTTCTTCATCTTGTCTTTTCATATTCATTTTCACTCCCATATAAAACTTTAAAGTTTTCATTTCTTTTAATGTCTTTTTCATAACTTTTTCAACATCAGGTTTCACTATTTCAATTGATTCAGCTATTGATGATGGACCAGGTTCTCCAAATTGAAAAATCCTTATTTTTATATGCCCTTTAAATGCACCATCAGTGTTTTCAATATAATAGTCTCCCTTTACTTTAAACTCATTTTTCTTGTGTTTTTGTGATTGAAGATGTCTATTATAACTTCTCTTCAAAACATCCTTTGAACAGATATCACAATGTTTGCTTTCCAACTCAAGAGGAGATATTTTATGAAATAGATTAAATGTGTGTTTGTTGGTTCGGAGGTGCTTTTTATAATGTTTATATTTGTGATTACAAACATCGCAGTATGTTGTATTCACCATATTTATATAATAAATCTTTGCTTAAACTAAAATTTTCTTGATGAAAATTTCGTTTATTTTACAGGTGAATCTGTGCTTAAAACCATTTTATCCTCCAACTTTTTCACTTAATAAATACAATGTTTCAAGACACAAAAGACAAGTTTCAATCAATCTCTTCATTTGTTAAAGATACTGAGAAATATGTCAAGGATGTAAAATTGAACAAAGATAAATATAACAACTATTGGATAAAAACAATTATGGTAAATAATATGAGTTCTTCAATTTCCTTCAGTGGAAGGGCTTTTAGTATACCTGGTAGAACATCAATTAAAGTATCTCTAACAAAAGTTTCTCCTCTCCTTCTGGTAATATATTCAAAACTAGAAAAAGCAATGAAACAAGAAAAAGTATCAAAAAACAAAAACCTTATGGATGAAGCTTTAGAAAGAAAAGATAAGACCATCTGTAATATGCAAGGAGAAATTTGTATTTTTTTCAACAACCCGAAAGATGTAAATCCTGATGAAATAAAGGATGTAAATATATCAGGTGAAATGACATTTTGTTCAATAGTAGTTAACGATCATTTTAAAATTACCTTTAATATAAAAAATGTTATCGTTGAATCTGGTAATGAAAAAAAGTATATCGATATCGATGGTAATATTATTAAATATGAGTCAATATACAACTGAAAGTATAGATGAATTTCAGTTTAAGTAAAGTTTTACTTTATAAATATGCTAGACTTTCCTGATTCTCCATATGACAAATTTGAGAATTGTCCTGCGTGTGAAAGACGGGGATTAAACACAGAGTCAAAAGCCTATAAACAATGTATATTCTGTGATTATCTTCTAATTAATGATAATAAAAAATATAAAAAGGAAAATAATTCTTTTAGATTTACACCAAAAATGAATTACTTTACAAGATTGATTAGAGAAATGAATGTAAAGTATGGGGGTGATAACACACCTTTCCTTACAAGGTAAGAAACTGAACGTATTAGAGAAATGTTCAAAGGATTCTTGTTATATATTATTCATGGATGTGATTTTCAGGGAAATATCAACACAAGATATTGCATAAATAAAATAATGGATTATCTTGAAATTAAACCTGAACTTAGGATAAAATATAGAGTTTCTAAAAAGCCAATAAGAAATTAAATAACCTGTTTTCCAAATATATAAATGAATGATTTTTTACCCATTTGGGAAAATAAGATAAAATTTAACAACCATAAAAATCTCCCAAATTCATTAAGATGTCTCATAGTTGGTTCAAGTGTATGTGGAAAAACCTGCTTACTTTTAAAGATGCTCCTCACTCCCAACTTTTTAGATTATGATAATTTAATAATTTTCACAAAGTCGAGTTTTCAACCAGAGTATCAACTACTCTCACAAGGTTTTAATGCTGGTCTTCAAAAAGAAGATATAATCGGTTTATTTAAACGTCAAAAAAACCTAAATGATTATAACATTGAAGATATATTTCAACTATTTTGTGATACACAGAGATGTAAAAAGAAATCAAATCCGATAACTTGTATTCTTAGTGATAATACGGATGATATACCGTCTCCCCAAGATTTGGATAAATTAAAAAAGAACCTCGTTATCTTTGATGATTGTGTTAATGAGAGAAACCAAACGGTAATGGACAGCTACTACACAAGAGGGAGACATTCTTCTTGTAATTGTATTTATCTTAGTCAATCGTACTTTCAACTTCCTCGTCGTTCCATCAGAAACAATGCTAATACTTTTATTTTATTCAAGTTAAATTCAATAGATATCAATAATTTTTGGAGAGATAATTGTTCTACATTATGTAGTAAAAAGAAATTTGAGGATTACATGAAGCACACGACTGAAAAATATAAATATATTGTTGTGAAACAAGATGAGTTATTAAGGGATATATTTTTTGTTTTATAAACAATTACATATATAAATGACAACTATTATTATAAATCTTGTGGATAAATCTGCTTCTGGAAAAAACTTTCATAAATCAAGGTTCTTGTGTAGTACAAATGAGAATATTGTAAATTTACTTAAAAAACACCCCGTGATACGCATTGTATCAACAACAACTAGAGCAATAAGACCTGGAGAAGTAAAAGGTGAAGATTATCACTATATTTCAGTGGAGGAACATATGCGATTGAGGAATGAAGGTCAAATATTTGAAGAGGTTTCTCTTGGTACAACAAAATATTCACATTGTAAGAGTGAGTTAAGGAAACTAAAATCTGGTGGTCTTGGGATATTAGAAACTAATCCAGAAGGAACGAGACAAATTATTAAACATCTGAGTGGAGTGAAGATTTTATCATTCGGTTTTGATGTTGATGAAGAAACTCAACACAAACGTATGAAAAGCAGAGATGCAAGTATTAGTGAAGAAGAAATTACAACTTGCATTAATGTTAATAAAGAATTTGATGAAATATTAAAAGAAAAGGATTTATTTGAACACATCTACTTGAATGATTAAGAAAAGGAAAATTTCCCTGTTGATCTTTACAATTCATTAAATGATATTTTACAATAAATAATTGGATGCAAAAGAAAGAGCAAGAAGATTTAAGGAACATCAAGAGTTGGTTTCAAAAGTTGTAAAACAACAGGAAGACATATAGAAGAAACGCAGACAGAAACTAACGGGCGAAGAAGCATTTGAAAGGAAGCAAGAGAAATTTTTTAAACCACTTTTAAAAACTTCCCAAGAAAAAATGAAAGATATTTCCACAGTTCCCACAGTAGAATATACTCCTAAAAAACTTCAAATGTTAAAAGATTTTGATCAAATGACGGAGGAAGAATTAGAGCATTTAGGAGAATTAGAATATGATGATGAAGGTTTATTTCAACAACTGGAAGAGATTAATCGACCCCCTGATTATATTGTGAATGCTCTTCAAAACAATGAATATTCAGCGGATTCAAAAACCAAAGCAGGACTCATTCCAACAGAACAACCAGCAATATTTCATCTTGTTCAAGAAAAGGTATTGATATTTAATGATGAATTAAGGTTCTTGGGTTCTGCTCAACCCCCTGTTAAACTAACTCCGAGATTAATGTTTCTTCTCACAAAAGATGGAAGACAAGGTTCAACTGTGAGGGATGAATCAAAGTATTTTGGTAAACCATTGGATATGAAAAATAATGATGATAGAGTATATATTGATCTGCTGAACACTCTAATTTATAGGGTTAGTATTTCTAGTAAAAGTAGGAAAAATGAGAAGGAGAAACACATTATTCAGGCTTTAAGTATCCTTGGTTCAGGTGTTAGTTTTCTTCCAAATGACCCATCGCAATTAGTTAATAGACTGTTATTGTTGTTAGGTAGTAAGAAGGCTGGAAATAACAATTGTTTTAATGAAGCATCAGCCATTTTAGACCAGTTGATGAACATGAAAATAATTAATAAATCTCAATATAAAGACATTTTATCTCATATTAAATAAGATGAGAAGCACAATCCTGAGTTTTAATTTCACAACAAGCGACCACACATCTTCATTCCCATACCCACTACAACTTGACCCAACAAAAGAATATGAGGCATCTTTATTGTCCATGGAAACTTATAATACATTATTTAATATAACTGATAAAAATGACCAGTTTAGTTATAATCCCGGTAGTGGATACAAAACGATAACGGTCTCACCCGGAGCATATGAGATTTCTCAAATATCTTCCGAAATTGCTCGTCTTATGAAAGAACAGGGTGATGAACCAAAAAATATTGTTATCGACATTCAAAAACATACTTCAAAATCAACGATTAAAGTTAAAAATAACTACAAGGTTGATTTCACAATTGATAATTCATTTAGAGAGTTATTGGGTTTCTCCTCAAAAAAGATTGAAACTAATGGGACGTTTTACAGTGATAATGTCATTCAAATATCCTCAGGAATAAATTCGGTGCTAATTCACTGTGATTTGATTGATGGTGCTTATAATGATGGAAAAAAAACAAATACAATATTTTCATTCAGCGCATACTCAACCCCAATTGGTTATAAATTCAATATGGAACCTAAAAATTTGGTTTATCTCCCTGTGTCAGGAAAAACCATACACAGAGTAAATTTTAGGATAACCAACCAAGATAATCGTATGATTTCTTTTAATGGAGAAGTTATATCCATCAGAATTCACCTACGTGAAGTTTTCCAATAAATAAATACGATGGTTATTGTGAGGAAACACGAGTTGGGAAAATATAAAATAATTACAGGGGATGGGATGTTCCTTTCCCCATACTACAAGGGTGAAGGTATGTATCTTGGTAGAGGATTCTACAAACCTAAGAGACAAAGGGGTGTTGGACATCAATTTAGAGGAGATGGGATAATTGATACTCTCATGGGTATTGGTTCAACTATTCTAAAACACAAAGATCTAATTGGTTCAACTGCTTCTGCTGTGGGAAATATAGCAGGTGCTTTGAAGAGCATAAAAGATGCCCAGAAGGAATCTCATAAATTACAAGCAATAAAAGAAATTAAGAAAGGCAAAACTCAGTTGTCCCCCCAGAACGACAGAAAATAATTCGAATACTTGGATCAGGGTTACAAAAGTTTTAACATCTTTTTTCCTAAATAAATACAAGTATGGAAGCAATTGATCGTATCTATGATTTGGATGATACTATTATTATCTCAAACTCCACTAAAAAAGAAGATTACTTCAAGGTAAATGCAATAACTGGAACAGACTGGAATACGAATGGTACAAAAAGTTTTGAAATAAATAATCAACAAACCTATTTGAATCTATCCGAAAGTTTCTTGTTGTGTAAATTTAAATTCACTGAGGCTGCGACTAACACAAACGCTACACTTGTAAATGATTTCTTCTGGAAAATGTTTGATAGTGTGCGTTTGTATATTGGAACACAAGAAGTTGAAGTGGTTGATTATGTCTCTGCTGTATCTGAAATGATGAAATTTACACTCTATACATTCAGTGATAGAATGGGAAAGGGGTCTGTCGAAGGTTTTATTCCTGATATGTCAACGGGAACAAACACAGACCCTGGATATACTCAAAGGAAAGGAGCGTATAATGATGACACAAAAGCAGAAAATAGTTTTACTGTGGCAGTTCCTCTTAAAGGTATATTTGGATTTTGTGATCATGATAAAGTTCTGTATGGTCTTAAAATTAGATTTCAACTACAAAGGAATGATAAGGAAAATCGATTGCTTTTTGGTGTTGGTAATGCTTTTGGTGATCAGAATAAATTTGTAATTGAGGAAATGATTTGGTATATCAGTGAATATACTCCTAATCTTAAAACAGAAGAGATGTTGAATAGAAGACTTAACTCAAAGAAACCACTCAGTGTATCATACCTCAAAAGAAGATGTCAACACGTTAAACTCAACCAAACTACTTACACGTGGAATTTGGGTGTTCTGGAAGGAAAGCCACGATATCTGTGGATCATTTTTAAAAAGCCAGATGGTGATACTGCGACTGATAAGAATAATGCATTGAGTGATAATGCTAAGGTGAAACAACTTCGCGTTTCTCTAGATGGAACATTTTATCCACGAGATAGATTGGAAATTAATTGAGAAAAAAATGATTTTGCTGAAGCATACAAGTCTTACCAAAAGGTGTGTGAAAGTAATGGAAATAAAGAACCTATTTTGGATATGACAGCATTTAAAAGTTTGGATACAATCTATGCGTTTGACCTGAGCGCTCAAAAGGAAACTATAAAGTCTAATCGAGTGGATACTTCCCTATACATTGAAAGAGGAGAGAGTGAAGAAGTTGATACATATTGCTTGCTTTTGGAAGAAACAGAATTGCAGATTAATACAGATAATGGTGTGATGATTAGTCTCACATAATTTTTTGTTAAATAAATGAGTGGCAAAGTACCAACTGGGGTATATGTTAATCAAATCAATCTTCATAAACTATCATCTTGTGTTCAAAATCAAAAGCCTTGTACGATTAACGTTAATACAATTCAGAGAAAAGGAGCAGTAAGAATTGATGTTTTGCTCACAAGAGAACAGGTTAAAATCTTGAATGACACTGGCTCACTTAAAATTAAAATGACAAAACCAATGTTGAAAAAATATTCAATAAGAGAGACGAGTGGAGGATTTCTCCCATTTCTAATTCCTTTATTTGCTGGTTTAAGTGTGGTTGGAGCATTGACGGGTGGTATTTCAACAGCGTTGAAAACTGCCAACGAAAGGAAGGCTCAAAAAGAATTGGAAAGACATAACAAAGAGTTGGAGAAACAAATTAGTTGAAGTGGTGCAATTGTAGATTTTGCTGAAAAACTTGAAGGTCTGCCTGATAAAGCGAGATTGTTAGTTGGAGATATGCTTTCTTCTATAGCACAAGCAGGTGTACAATTAACGAAAAGAGGTAATGGATTATATCTTTCTAATAAATAAATGAGCATTGATGAGTGGTTGAAAGAATTTGGAAAGAATACAACATCAAATTTACAACTTGTCAAATATTGTAAGAAATTAAAAATTCATAATGTGGTTATTTGTATGAGAGATGAATTAACAAATGTGCTGAAACATACAAAGAATATTATTATGAACTTAGAAGATAATAATGGGAACGGTTCTCATTGGGTTTGTATTTTTAATAGTCAAGACAAATATTATTTTGATAGTATTGGTCTTCCACCACCTGTTGAAGTCATAAAATTCTTACAGAATGGTGTTTATCAAACATTTCAAGTCCAAGAATTAAATTCCAAGTGTTGTGGTCAATTATGTCTATATGTGTTATTTCAACTCAACAAAAATAAAAAATTTTATGATATTATTTTTAATCTAATATAAATGACTTATGTTGGTAAATATGGTTCTATATTTGCTGTATCTCAAGATCTGGATATTGATTTATCAAATTATTACACAAAGGCACAGGCTGAATGACATAAATATAATATAACCAAAAATATTAACATGAAAAATGCTTATAAATTAAAAAAATTATCCAAGCCCGACTGACGCGAATGACTTGGTGAGATTAAGCGATTTATCACAATATATATCCTTAAATAAAACGGCCGTGTATTCCAAAGATACAGAAGTGTTGATATTATCTCCAGGTCATACAGAATTCACAGTTCGAATTAAAATAAATTTTTATTAAGAAGGGCGTATCGTTTGTATGAGAATAGAACAATGGGGGTATGATATGAATGATTTGGGGTATAATTGGTCATTTAAAATTAACCTCGAAGACCTGGAACAATTAAATCAGTCTCGTAAGGAAGAATATTATCCACTTGGTATCGAGAATGAGTTTTGTGGGGCCATGATTAGTAAACAACAAATAAAAGAATTTAATAAGGGTAAATATAATAATGGTTTTGCCCTTGTTTATATCATGAAAACAGAAAAAAAACAGGATTATATATAATAAGTAAGGAAATACAAAATGATTTAACTATGGGAAGATGGGGAGGTGTTTCGTGCCATAATATTATTCTAACATATATTTCTAATACATAAATGACAGCAAGAAGGCTTCAAGAAAATTATCATTTCTGTGTCCAAGCATACCTTCAAGAAAAGGGTATTCAGTATTTTAATAAATATGTTCTGCAACATAAGAATGAGGTATTTTCAATAAAAGATTGGCATTATGCTGATGTTGATAAACCGACAACTTTAGATTTAATTAGAATGTTAAATAATGAAAAAATTATAAGGTTAAGAAAAGGTAAGGCTCTTTTAGAAATTCAAAAGAAATTTTATTGGTTTCCTGTTGTTTCCTAAAAAAAATTATTTTGGATACAGGAATAACAAGAAATCCTGATGAATATATGTATGATATTCTATGGGGTGTAAGCGATTCAAGGATAATAAGGGATGAGGAAGGAGTTGAAGAAGAGAGGGAAGAGGAGGAAAAGGAGAAGAGAGAGAAGGAGGAGAGGGAGAAGAAAGAGAAGGAGGAAAAGGAAAAGAGAGAGAAGGAGGAGAGGGAGAAAAAAGAGAAGGAGGAAAAAGAGAAGAGAGAGAAGGAGGAGAGGGAGAAGAGAGAGAAGGAGAGGGAGGAGAGAGAGAAGGAGAGGGAGGAAAGAGCGAGACAAAATAAATATCAAAATATGGAAACCAGTGAGATTAAAAAAAGATTGGTGGTATTACAGAAAATAACTCAACCCACCGAGGAGGAAAACAAAGAATTGACAAGTCTATTTACAATACTTTCGACAAGACTATTGACATCGACAAGCTATTCATTTTAATTCAACTTTTTCATTTTTTTTCTTAAATAAATGGAGGAGAGAGTGAAAGCATTTCTAAGGATTCTTTATGTTTTAAAAATTAAGATTCAAATGTGCATGTTGGAAACTAAAAAGGTTTTTGCACTCTGCAGGAATTTTTCACATAAATAAATGAGTTATTGTCTCAAATGTAAAAAGAAAACTAATACGATAAATATTTCATATATTAAAAGTAAAAATAACAGGGTTATACAAAAAGGTATATGTTCGGTGTGTGGTTCAAAAAAAAATCAATTTATCTCCAAACACAAACTCGGAGGAGATATACAAAAGTTTTTATCAGGAAGTAAATTTACAACTACTGGATTACCAGGGGAATTACATCTTCCAGGGTATTCTTTCTGTGGTCCAGGCACAAACTTGGATAAAAGATTAGATGAGGCAGACAATCCTAAATCATGGAGTAAACCCATCAATAGAGTTGATGAAGTGTGCATGAGACACGATATTGATTATGGGAATACCACAACGTTGGAAGAAAAGCATGAAGCCGATAGAGAAATGTTGTATAATTTGTCTCTGATACAAAATCCAACCTTGAGAGAAAAAGTTGATCGGTTCATTGTGAAGAAGATGATCAGTGCTAAATTGAAACTTGGACTTGGAAATTCAAAAAACTTAAAGGTTCTAATGATGTCATTAAGACGGAAGAGCAATTAGCTGATGAATTACATAAAGCAATATTCACAAAGTTTCAGAGAAGGAAAGTTTATTCCAAGGAAGTAGATTATATCTGGTCTGCTGATTTGATTGAACTCAATAATGATAAGGGGTACAAGTATGCTTTAACCGTTATTGATTTGAGGAGTAGATATGCATGGGTTGTACCATTAAAAAACAAAACAGGTAATACTCTTATGTTAGCCTTTCAACAGATATTTAATAAAAGTAAGAGAAAACCTAAAAAAATTGTGGACTGATGAGGGTAGAGAATTTTATAACAAGACATTTATGAATTTTCTAAAAAATAACAGTATTACATCATACAGTACCTTTAATGAAGGGAATGCAGTTGTTGTTGAACGTTTTAATCGTACCTTAAAAGAGAGACTATATAAAAAATTCACACAACTCTGTTCACAACAATGGTCATCTTTTATTCAGGATATTGTGGATAAGTATAATGACACGGTTCACACGTCAACAAATATGAAACCATCAGAAACATTTACAAAATTAAAATATGAAAAAGAGATTAATGTCAGAAAACCTAAGTTCAAAGTTGGTGATATCGTAAGAATATATAGGTGGAAATCTCATTTTGAAAAGGGTTATATTAAACGATGGACAAACAAACTTTTTAAAATTGTTGATGTAATAGATACGGTTCCTTGGACTTATAAGATATATGATTTGGAAGGGGAAGAGATTTTAGGTTCATTTTATTCACAGGAATTACAAAAGACAAAGATATATTGAAATTTTTTGACTCCGCCCCTTTTTGACTCCGCCCACACAAAACCCACCCACATAAACCCCACCGAAGCCCCGCCCACACAAGCTCCACACAAACCCCACCCCACACAAACCCCACACAAACCCCACACAAACCCCACCACACACAAACCCCCCACAAAAACCCCACCCCACACAAGCTCCACACACACAAACCCCACACAAGCTCCACCCATATTCATCATATTCACATAATTAGTGATTAGTTAATTAGTTCCCCACACACAACATGTTTATTTAATTAAAAAAATATCCACCCATCCACACAAGCTCCACTCATCCACCCATCCACCCATCTCTCCACACAAACCTCATCCACATAAGCCTCATCCACATTCACCCTCCCACAAAAACCCTGCCCACACAAGCCCCACCCACATAAACCCTGCCCACATAAACCCTGCCCACATAAACCCCTCCCACACAAGCTCCACCCACATAAACCCTGCCCACATAAACCCTGCCCACATAAACCCCTCTCACACAAGCTCCACCCACATAAACCCTGCCCACATAAACCCCTCCCACACAAGCCCCGCCCACACAAGCCCCGCCCACACAAGCCCCGCCCACACAAGCCCCGCCCACATAAACCCCACCCACACAAGCCCCACCCCCTCATCCCCCCTGTGCGCCCCCACCTTTGACCCACCACCTCCCTCATCCCACCCCCACCCTTCCCCACACACACATGGGGAGGGGAGGGGTGGGATGAGGGGGTGATGGGTCATTGGGGGAGCGCACCTACCCCCCCACCCCCCCGCCCTCCCTCTCCTTCATGTCTTGATCCTTTTTTTGAAATTCAAAATCAAGTAATTGTAAATAAAACAAATATAATTAATCAAAATTGAAAATATTAAATATTCATTTGCGAGAATGTATAATCTTTCCCAGCAATCTTCTTCAGATGTCTTGTGATTTCGAAACTCAGACACCATATTCTGTTTTGAAACAAAAAGTGGATAATAATTAGGTTTTATAAAGATAATTACATGGTAATATGAGTAAGCCTGGTGTTGGTTCTAAGTTCAAGCCTCGTTGACCACTGAATTAACACACCAGGAGGCCGACTCAGCCTGTCATCCTTCCAAGGCCAATAAAATGAATTCCAGTGTACTGGTAAAACCGCGTCTAAACTAATGATGCAACCAACATAAGGAGACATTCCAAAGAGAGAGTGATATTAATAAAAGAATAAATAAACAAATAACTAAATAATAATTCAGAAACATTTACCTCCAGAAAATCATGTGTTGTACCAGATTGCTTCAACAGCTGATGTTGTGTGATCGAGCTGAAAAAAAATAAAATAATGAGTCAAGGGTATAGATGGAGAGACAGACAGAGAGGTAGGTAGAAAGACAGACAGAGAGAGATACAAAGAGACAGACAGGGAGAGATAGAGAGAGACAAACAGACAGGGAAAGAGAGAGACACTAACACACACACACACACACACACACACACACACACACACACACACACACACACACACACACACACACACACACACATACACACACACACACACACATATATATATATATATATATATATATATATATATATATATATATATATATATATATATATATATATATATATACACACACACACACATACACACACATATACACACACAGACACACACATTATATATATATATATATATATATATATATATATATATATATATATATATATATATATATATATATACACACACACACACACACACACACACACACACACACACACACACACACACACACACACACACACACACACACACACACACACACACACACACACACGTGTCTCACCATTGGTTTAATTCATTCGAGATCAGAGGCCGTGATAAGACTTCGTACCAGTCATTATAAATGTTTTTCAATTCTCTTCTAAAATCATTGACCTCTTCAATAAGAGCATTCATTTGATGCACCTCATCGTGATATGTAAACTCCACTTCTTCCAAGGACCTGCCAGGAAAAAATATATATTTTCACATTATCATGATTTAATTTATAATCAATTGCTTCATCGTTCAAAGAGGAAACCATACACAAACTTACCAACTTTGTAGTGAGCTGTTATCTTCATCGGAAGAGAGTGAGTCCATGTCTCAGTTTTTTTTTACCATTGGTACAAGATGGCAAAAAGATCAGAGGCCGTGATAAGACATCGTGTCAGTCATTAAAAATGTTTTTCAATTCTCTTCTAAGATGATTGACCTCTTCAATAAGAGCATTAATTTCATGCACCTCGTCGTGATATGTAAACTGATCTTCTTCCAAGGACCTGCTAAGAAAAAAAATATATATATATATATATATATATATATATATATATATATATATATATATATATATATATATATATATCAAAATTATCACGATTTAATTTATAATCAATTGCTTCATCATTCAAAGAGGAACCTATACACAGGCTTACCAACTTTGTGTTGAGCTGTTTTGTTCGCGGAAGAAAGATCGCTCATGTCTCAGTTGTAAAAATGAAAATCCCGTCTGGCAGAAACTTTGTCTGGCGAATCACTTATAAGGCAACGATGAGGGGATTGCTTAATCATTGGGTGTGGCCACAGGAAATGACGCTTCGGGCGAGACAGCTTGGAAAATAACTGGGAGATATATTCTCAAATTGTATGAATCATTTTTAAAACATACTTAAAATACCCTAAAATGGTTTTGATTAAACATGTTTAAAAGCCTGTTCGTGTTCTGAGATAAAATATAAACACAAGACCTTGTCTCACAGAATAGTTCCTATTTTTTCACAGCATGACTGTCCAAAAACACTTCCTCATTCACACAGCACGACCATGTCAAAAAAAACACTTCCTCATTTTCATGACACGAACTGAAAACATTTGAAACAAAACTTTTTTTATGGCGTGGTTTATGGACAAAAATGATTTGCAACTCGGGCGGTGGCCAGATGAGATCATTAAGAGAATTTTATCATTTCGTAATGGCACAAAAGGGGTATCTTAAAAAATATAAAGATTCAAATGTTTTGTTTTTCAATATTTTAGATGGGGATTATTGTGCAAAGAAAATTAAACTATTGAAGGAATTTGAGAATGAACAAATCTTTATAGGTTCAATGAGTGAGCTAAACAATATGCATCGGTTATTTGATAAAGAGTGTCCCCAGGGTTAGACGTTTCAGATATTTCTTTCGAATCACCTTTAACAAATCACATTACCACTTTAGTACTTGAACAAATCTTTATCTTATTGCATGGATTATTTGAAGAAAAAAAAAAGTGTCCCCAGGTTAAAAGGGGAGACAAATAAATATACCTTGGGATAAAAAGGGGGTTTATTTTTAGGGGAAAAAAAATATGAATCGCTGAAAATCCCCCATTCATTTCCATTGGGAAAAGTGAGCCAGAAGCAGTATATTCACCCTACTTACACAAAATACCCCATAATGACAAAGATAAACGTTTTCAGAAATGATCTGCCTCTTCTGGTGCCACCATTTTGTTGGTGATAAAGTATTGTTCCAAAGGATTAGCAAAATCTTCCTCATCCTCATCTGGCTGGTACTCTGACAGAATCCCCATGGACACCATAGTGAGCAATGCCAAATGAACAATGCATCAAACTCATCACCAATTGTGATGTATCCACCAGATTAAGTGGTGAAAAACAAGACAACACCCAAGTTGGACCAGAACGTTTATTCCCCCAGCGCACATGCACTGTGCATGCGTGGCCTGGTCCTTCACACAGAACAAGTCAAAGGCCTTATAAATTGTACAATCCCATATTTACCTTGTCGGCTTTTAAAATGTGCTTTGTAATTGGGGTTATTCAGCACTGATATAGAGTTGTAATATCTGAGTTTCAATTTTGGGGTTCTCAGTATTTTTCTAACTCTCAGATTTACCCAGCATTGCTTGGGAAGATAAATGTGAATAAGTAACACTTTGCAGCCAAAGGAAATTTGGAAATTGTAATACCATCTGCTGCCACCACTACGTGGCAATATGCAGCACACATTTACGCCCCTCACCGCCACCCACATCCCCGCATGAGGCCACGGCCACATAGCCCATGTTATCCCACAAACAAAGTTGTATTTGTACCCCGAGTTTGGAGTTTGTAATTTAAAATATGTGGCTCTGCATAGAATAAAGAGAGAGACAGAGAGAGTTATTTTTGCCATTTATAGGTTTAGATTTAGTTCTGTACTTTTTCCTTCCATTTAAGAATTTATATTGGATGAATATAATTTGTCCTAAGAAAGAGAACTGCTTTATAATGAAAGTGTTTAACAGGCATTCATTGCTCTAACTACTCCATTAACTATTTCATGATAATTTCAGTTACAGGAGAGCTTCTTCGAAAGCTGAACACCAATCCACCGACAAGGCCTTCATCTGCAGATTGCTGGAGTACTGCTCTCCCCTCTGGACTCTATCCCTTCCCTCGCAGCTTGCTCAGCTTAATGCTTTAACACCATTAACGCTCAGCTTAATGGCTTGCCCCCCCCCCATTCCTCTCCACACCCAAGGCATTCAAGATCATTTGAATCTCCTGCATTGAAGTTGAGTCAATGGGCCGATCACTTTCCCATCACAGACAGGTCAGTGGTCTCTCTGTCTTCTAATGACTCCTCTCTGGTCTCTGCTATTTCTATGCTTTCTCCTGCCAAGTTTTCTGCTGTGCACATATGGTCCACCATAAATTCCCCTTCTGGTGAATCTACCTAAATATAGGATCACTGCTCACCTCCACTGATTTGTTTTTCTTTTTTTCTTGCCTGTGGAACCAACTTCCTCATTCTCTCGAATCTCATTTTTTCCTTCTAGGTCTTTAAGACATCCAATTACCACCATCTCAGACCATCCCCATTCCAAAATCATGATCTTTTCTACCCTCGCTATCTCTCAAACCCCACACTCCAACCTATCCCAAATCCTTTTTCCAAACTTCCAGTTATTTTCCTCATGTGAGCTTCCTTCTGCATCCATATTGCCCCCCCCTCATTCCTCTCCGCACACATTTTTGTCCAAGTCTCCCTCTGCCTTGGCCTTCAACTCCACTGTTGGTGTTTTCGTCCACCCCCTCTCCTTACTCTCTCTTTGCCCTGTTATGTCTTGATCTGTCCAACATACTTGCGAACTCTTCCATGAACCTCGCCTATGTATACAAAGAAAGAAGCTTTGTGCCTTAAATTTTGCTGAATTAATTTTTGTTATGAATTGTATGGTCTATATTCTGATTAACAAGGAATAACAAGGAAATTTGATGCAGGAAGAGGCCATTGAGCTCATCATGCCTGTGCTACACCGATCGTGCCTGTGATTATGATTGCATATAAATTCACCATCTACTCTTTCATTTAAAGCACATGGGAGCTTTTGATATCGAATGCAACACCACCACCAGCACAAGCATTGGGTCTGTCAAAAAAAAAAAAACAGGAAGGGAGCCGCATGAGTCCAAGACATTCTTTGAAATAAAGTTTCAGTTATACATAACATGTGGAGACAGTGCAGCAAGTTAACTCTGATAGTAGTGGCCATATAATCCAAACCACTGAAAAGCAACACAAGTTTTGCAATATCACCAACAAAAAAAGGAAAAGAATCAATTCCATGTTATGAGCAGATAAGAATGACCACATTCTAAAATGTTTTGAAACAATTAACATGAAGCATTCAAGCTTTGATGATGTAAGTATTGCACCTGTTGCTGCAATAGAGAAATATTTTAAAAGCTTCATCCACAGCACTTAAATTTTCCCCCTAATCCTAGTAATCCGATTTAAAGCATATGGATTGACGGTCGGAAATATGGATTGAAATAACTTGCTTCAGTTATTATAGAATGTGCGTAGGTAGACACAGTATATATCTACATGCTTCCTGGTAATTTCATTGACAATTGCTCAGCTGCCTCAGATACCCAAAGAGGTACTCAGGATTGCTGGTGTAAAGGCATTAGGAAGAGATAGAGATTTGGCTGTTAGCTGAAGAAGGACCATCTTAATGGCTTTTTATTTCTCCCACCTCCCCCCCCCCACCCCACCCCTCACCGATGAAGCTATAACCATTAAAAAAATTCAAACTTTGGTTAGAAACACTAAAATTCAAGCATTATGAAAAGTTATCATTATATGGATACTATTCTGTTCGAAAATGCTTATTATATCTGCATAGAATTGTAAATAAACAGTGATAGACATAATTATTGTGATAGAATTATCTGAAGTAGCAGATGTAAATGTGTGAATGTGTGATACAGAAATTATCCAATAATTTTTTTTAAATTAATTATTCCAAAGTACCTATTTGACATCCACTTTCAAAAAGGTCCTCAGGGACACAAGCTATGTAATGTGCACTATATGTGTGCAAACATAACTCCTGGTATATCTCATGTGCCAATGCAGAAATAGCCACCAGGAATAGAAAAAAAATTATATCAAGAAAACAATGAGATCTCCTCCTGGTGTTCTTATAGTACTGCAGCATAGCAAACCAATTGTTCGACTTTTCATAAAAGCACCAAAATTGGTACATATGTTGACTAATGTATTCTGAACAATTCTGGATATGGAGCCACTCGAGATTTTGCCTTGGTCAGCTTTGGCGGCCATTTTCCAAAAATGGCCGCCATTCTACTTTAACAAATGGGTATCTGTCATTGTTATTCTCTTTGTGGGTTTCTCAGAGGTGATAAATACTCCATGTGATGTGGATTTACAAAGGAAAACAATACAAATGTCATTTGTGTTGATTTATTATATTTCCAACCATTGTATTGGGGAAAAATGGTCATTTTTATGGGAAAATCCATTTTCGCACACAGCATCAGTGACAGTGACAGAGATAGTTTGTCGATACATGTTTGAGGAAGCCAAGTCATTCACTGGCTCATTCAAGGAAGGCTGCCAGCAGCGTGTACCATGTGTCCTGGTAGAATGGTAGTAGACAGTAAACCGTAGCCGCTTCAAAGTGAAGTGTGCAATTATTTGACTACATTTTCTGAGTTTGTCATTATCACGATTATCAGTTCCCTTTTCAAAATAGAGTAAAGTATGTAATCTATAATGCATTTTTGTTGATTCCAAACCCATTGAATGTGAGGAATATCATTTGACTCTTGTTCTCCAGGCAATAATGGGTACTTTTCAGTGAAAAGTTTCAGGAGAGCAGCAATTTACAAATCAAATAATGGCTTTTTTACCGAAAATACTGGCTCATAATATTTAAATACGCCTTTTCATGGTCAATTTACTGAATTTTACACTTTCCTTATATCTACCACCAATACAATAAGAAAATAAGAGCATATAGCCAATTTCGCTAAAGTTGAATGGTGGCCATTTTGGAAAATGGTTGCCGAAGCTGACCAAGGCACAATCTCGGGTGGCTCCATATCTAGAATTGTTCGGAATACATTTTTCTACATGTGTACCAATTTTGGTGCTTTTATGCAAATTTGAATATTTGATCTGAAATACCAGACTACACAGCAGGACCATTAAGTAGATGGTTCGAATTGAACACTAGTAAGTAAAACATTTGTTCAATACATGTTTCCCACATTTTAAATCATGTTAATGTTAACCCTCATCTTGGGAGTCCTAACGGCCTACCATATTCTGTAAGAGTATTGGCATTATATGATCACCTTATGGATCCTCGGTCGTTCAAATAAAGATCTCAATCATCTCTTTGTGCAAGACTTTGTTAACCAAGTCAAATTTTTGGTCATTTTAAAATAAACAACTCTTTTGTTTGGAATCACACAGTATGCTTACAGTATCTTCAGAAACTATTCATACCTCTTGGCTTTTGTCATATTTTGATGAGTTACAGCATGAATTTAAAAATGAATAAATATAATTTTTTTTGTCACCAACCAACACAAAATATCCCAAAAAGAAAAAGTGAAAACATGTTTTTAGAATTTTTTTTACAAATCACTTAAAAATGAAAAGCCGAAATTATCTTGTATCACCAAGTATTCAACACCCTGAGTTAATACTTTGTAGAAGCACCTTTGTCAGCGATTACAGCTTTGACTATTCTTGGGTATGTCTGTATCAGCTTTGCACATCTGGATTTGCTCAAGCTCTGTCAAGTTGTAAGGGGAGCATGGATGAACAGTAATCTTCAAGTCTTTCCACAGATTCCTAATGGGATTTAAGTCTGGGCTTTTGCTGGGCCACTCAAGGACTTTAACGTTCTTGTTCTGAAGTCATTCCAGTGTTGCTTTGGCTGTATGCTTGGGGCCATTGTCCTGTTTTAATGTAAATCTTCGCCGCAGTTGTTTCACTCCGAAGCAGGGTCTCCTCAAGGATTTGCCTCTATTTGGCTCCATTCATTGTTCCCTTGATCATTACAAGTATCCAGTCCCTACAACTGAAAAGAATCCCCATAGCATGATGCTGTCACCACCATGCTTCCTGGTTGGGATGGTGTTAGATGGGTGATGAGCTGTGCTCGGTTTCCGCCAGATGTAGCACTTTAAATTCAAGCCAAAAAGATAAATTTTCGTCTCATCAGACCAGAGAATCTTTTGCTGTATGCTTTTGCTGTATGCTTATGCGCTCAGTCTTTCAAGTGCCTTTTTGCAAATTTCAAGCACACTGTTATGTTCTCAGGAGTGGCTTCCGTCTGGCCGCTCTCCCATAAAGCCTAGATTTATGAAATGCTGCAGATTGTTGTCCATCCAGCAGGTTCTTCAATCTCAGCCAAGGAACTCTGAAGTTCTATCAGAGTGGTCATTGGGTTATTGGTCACCTACCTGACCAATATCCTTCTTGCCAAGTTGCTCCATTTGGTCAAACAGCCAGCTCAAGGAAGAGTCTGGGTAGTTCCATATTCTCTCCATTTCCTAATGATGGAGCTCTCTATGGTCCTGGACACATTAATTACTCCAGAAATTGTTTAATACCCTTCCCTAGATCTATGCCTCCTCACAATTCTATATCGGAGATGTCCAGACCTTTCCTTGGACTTCATAGTGGAGTTTCTGTTCTGACATGCACTGTTAACTATGGGACCATATATGGAAAGGTGTGTTTCTTAATAAATCATGTCCAGTCAATTGACTTGGCCACAGGTGGACTCCAATCAAGTTGTAGAGACATTTCAAGGATGATCAAAGGAAATCGGATGCACCTGAGCTCAATTTGGAGTGTCACAGCAAAGGGGTTGAATACTTTTCAATGCAAGACATTTCAACTTCTCATTTTTAATTAATTTGTAAAAATTTCTAAAATAATGTTTTCACTTTGTCATTATGGCATATTTTGGTAGATCGGTGACAGAAAAAATTAAAATTTATCTATTTTAAATTCAGGCTGTAACGCACGAAAATCTGAAAAAAGTAGAGGGGCGTGAATACTTTCTGAAGACACTATATGTACACAAAATACTGTGCTCAAAACAAAATAAAAATATCAACCCGATTAGTTCAATGGTCAGAGCTTTCAAATAGCCATGTTATCTGTTGATTTGTCTGCAATAATGTCCTTGTCCATGTAATTTCTGTAAGAACTTCTCAAAGAGCAATAATCTGGGAGAAAAACAACTCATAAATGCCTCAATATGCAACTTTTGAAATGAGGTATGAATGCTAATGAGACCTTTCACGCATGCGCTGTGTGTGGGTTCTCAGTGATCGGTTTCTGCTGTCTGGGCACATTCAACATGCTGTTGCAACGGCAAAATCATCTGCAAGTGAAATAGTATTTTAAAGATGATTTTCAACATTTAAACCAAGAGTGGAAATTTCAAAATGGTTTACCACAATTGTTCTATTCCGGAATGCAAATCAGACTCATGTAAATATAGAAAATATCAGAAATATCCATGGATTAGGCTGAGAGGTGTTGCGTTCATATAATTTCCTGTTAATACAAGTGGGTTGCTATAGTGGTTAAAAAGAACACACACACACACACGCACACACAGACACACAAACACACACACACACACACACACACACACACACACACACACACACGCAATTATTTATTAATTGGATAGTATTGGTTATTCCTAAAATATCACAGAATTGAAAGGATTGCTGAAAATGATGTTAATTTCACAACATCCTACATTCAACTTTATTTAAATTGTAAACCTCAAAACATAGTTCCCTTTCAGAATGAAAGAACCTTAACCTGCAAGAAATTGACTGGTTTTCTGACTGCACAGATCATACTTCGGATCATTGATTGGTTTCCCGACTCGACTGCAAAGGGTGGAGGAGCTCCTTGTGAGCCAACGGCCATCCATATATTGTGCCAACGAGATTACAAGCCACTTTGTCCAACATAAACTCGTCCTGGGAATTCTTTCAAAGTAACTTGCTCCATCTCATGCAATGATTTATCCCCTCTCGTCTTCAGTTGTCCTACCCTTCCTCCCGCCCTTGGTTTACTGAAGCTTGTGGTGAGGCAGTTGTCCTGAAACAACTTGCCTTTGCCTCATGGAAAGCAAACCCAACTGAGGGTAATCTCAGTTCTTTCCATAACGCCCAAAACAAGTGTGTAACTACCCCCAGGAGAGTCAGAAAACAACATCTTTCTAAGCTCAAGTCTGAACTCTCAAACCTCTCTCCCTCCTCCAAATCCCGGTGGCATCTAATTAAATCTGTTTCTGGTGTATGTTCCCCCTCCATCCCCTCCCTTACCTCAAATGGCGGCACTGCTGATACCGCACGTGAAAAGGCTGAATGGCGAAACTTGGTGTTTGCTTCAAAATCTTGTGTCCAAAATCAATCGCTTTCTGTACCCACCTTACCCAGTTGCACCCAACTGTCAATGGACTCGGTGTCCTTTTCTTCCGACAATGTGGAGACCTTGCTGGCAAACCTCGACTCAGATTCTGCAAACGGTCGACACGGCACCAGCCCACGTGTCCTAAAAACCTGTTCCTCTGCTCTTGCTCACCCTCTCTCTGTTCTGTCCACCCTCTCATTTGCTCAAGGTCATCTGCTATCTGCTTGTAAATCAGCAAACATTGCTGCCCTGCATAAAAGGTGCAACAACAGATCCCTGCAACTACAGACCAAATAGCCTTCTCCCAATCATCAGCAGGATTATGGAATCCATCATCGCTTCAGACTTTAAATCCTTCTTCTTCTCCAATGGCTTGATTTCCGATCATCAATTTGGATTCAGACCAGGTCACTCTACCCTGGATATTCTGCTTCCGCTTTTCCAACAATGGATGGAGGAACTCAATACCAGACATGAAATTAGAGCCATATCCCGAGACATATTGTATGCTTTTGACATAGTCTGGCACCCAGCCCTGCTCACCACCTCTCTTCCTATGGTATCGAAGGTCATCTCCACTCATGGCTCGCAGACTTCTTCTCCTGTTGCAGTCAACGTGTGTCCCTAAATGGAGTTCTTTCATCCCCTCTTCCTGTCCAGGCTGGAGTTCCTCACGGCAGCGTTCTGGGCACTGTTCTTTTTCTGGTTTTCATCAATGATCTCTCCAACTCTCTGGAAAGTCCTCTTTATCTCTTTGTTGATGACTCCACCCTCTGTTGTACCATCTGTCATCCCTCAGACCAGCAAGCAGCAGCTTCTTCGCTCACTGAAAATCTGGATACAATCAGAAACTGGTCCAACACGTGGAACACGTCTTTCAATCCGGACAAATCTCACTCTCTCACGATGTGTCTCCATAGGACCATTGAGAAAACCCCACCATCTACTTTCTGAACAATCCTCTGGAAGAAGTCCTTTCATTCAAGCTTCTGGGTCTCACTATCTGCCATGACCTTTCCTGGGAAAGCAACATTTCAAACCTCGCCTACAAAGCCAGTCGCCAACTGGGAATCCTCCATTGTGCTAAGCCTTTCCTCAGCCCACCTGAGCTCCTGACCACATACAAAGCTTTTGGCCGCAGCCGGATGGAGTGCTGCTCTCCCCTCTGGGCTGTTGCTCCTGCCTCTCACCTTTCTTGCCTTCATATTGTGGAAACCAATGCATTGAGGATCACGGATTTTTTCCCACGATGAGGCTGAGTCTTTGGGCCTCTCAACCTCTCACCGCAGGCAGGTCGGTGGTCTTTTTGTCTTCTCCCATCTCTCTGGTCTCGCCCCCCCCCGCTCTGTCTGTGAAATGTCTCCCCACCCACATATTTCCGCAGGGTTTCTCAAGGTCTGCCAGCAACCCCCTTCTGGTAATAACTACCAAAATTACGAATCACTGCTCACCTTCACGCTTTCATTCCTCTTTTTTCCCACCTTTGGAATAAACTCACACACTCTCTTCAATCCCATTCTTCCCTCCAGACCTTCAAAACAGCTGTTCACCACCACCTCTTGTCTTCCCCCATCCAAAACCTCGATCTTTTCTACCGCTGTTAATCCACCCCAAACCCACCTCCTTCAAATTTCATGACTTCCTTCTTGAAAGTCCCTGTAATGTCCATCTTGCTACCCCATGTTCCCTGCCCCATCCCTCTCCCTTTAACAGATCTCCAAACGTATATGTTCCGCACTGTTTTGTCCTTCCCTGTCCTGCCCCTATTATTTCATGCCCCCCCTTGCTGTGTGTTGTGTGTTAGTTCTCATATATGCCTGGTGTTGGCTTAATGGTTCGGGTGGTTTGCTTTGGATCCTATGGTCCTGAGTTCAAATCCCACTCAGCTGTTGAATTAATACCAGGTGGGGTTAACTCGGCCTGTCATCCTTCCGACGTCGGCAAAATGAGTGCCAGCATACTGGTACACTGAATCGGAGTGGCGACCCATCCAGAATTGTGCCCGATAACCAAGGACACTGCATAAGCAGCACCAACGCTCTGTACTGCTTAAGACTGCTTAAGCAGTATGGTCCCAATCTCCTCCTCCTCTCATATAAGCCTCAACAATGTATACAAAAATATATATTTAAAAAACCTGTCTGCGGACGTCCTCCTGCAGTTGGGTTGCTTTTCATAAGGAGATTGGTGGCAGGATATGCACTCTGGCCAGCGTAAAACATTTTACTCCGCAAAACATTCGAAAATCAGAAAAAAATCTGAAAATCCAACTCTATGGGAGTACCTCCTGTGCAGCTGCCCTTTTCAGGGCAGCTCACCGGATGATGGGATTGGGGCAAAGCCTTCGGGACCCCAATCTTTGATGACAGGAGGGAAACCACGGGGTAAACTTCCCGGGTCAGATTGCAGTAGTGTGTGTCAGGGTGGGGTTGAGGTGTCATCCACTAGACGGCGGTCTCCTCGGGTTAACCTGAGGTGGTCCATTTGGGTGGGTGCCTGGAATGTCCTATCAATAAAAGAGGATGATCACCTGTCTCTGTTATCATCTGAGCTCAAGTGTTTGTTCATCAGTATTGCAGCACTCCCTGAGGTTCGGAGACCGGATTGTGGCGAGACCATTGTGGGTGATTCCACCCATGATTGGTGTGATCGCTCTGATGGTTACCATGCCCAAGGAGTTGCTATAGCTGTGTCCAATAAGCTGATGCCAATGATAAGTGAGGTACCACCGCTCAACGAGCGTATTATAAGACTATGGATTAGTCACTCCTTGGGCCGAGCCTGGTGTTGGCTTAGTGCTGAGGATGGCGGATTGGGATCCTCGGGTCCTGCATTCAAGCCCCGTTGGCCACTGAATTAATACACCAAGGGATTGACTCAGCCTGTCATCCTTCCGAGGTCGGCAAAATGAATACCACTGTGTACTGGTAGAGGGGCACTGCATCAGCGACATAAGTTGTGCTTCCAAGAAATGATAGCTACGTTGGCAGCTAAGCTGCCATATGCACAAAGAAGAAGAAGACTCCTTCGGTGTCATTTCCCTGGACTCTGTATATGCTCCGACTGAGGAGAGTGATATCACCGTGAAGGACGCATTCTATGCCATGCTCGAGTCTGGTTGATCAGTTCCCCAGGCGAGATACTCTCCTCGTCTTAGGGGATTTCAATGTATTGAATGTAACTGATAGGAATGGTTATGAAACATGTGCTGGTCCCCATGGGTCTGGAACTGTGAACCAGAAGAGCAATAAGTTCCTTGACTTTGCAATAGTCACAGAATTAGGGTGGCTGGTTCATGGTTTCAGTGCCCACAGGCTCATCGCTGGGCATGGTATTCCAACGTTGGTGGTGTGGCAAAGGAGATTGACCATATGCTCGATTATGGTCGCTGGAGGAGGATCCAAAACTGCAGGGTCAACCGGAGTGCTCAGTTCCTCAATTCTGTCCACAGGCTTGTTGTAGCAACTCTGAAGCTGCAGATTAAATCCAGGAGAATGGTACCATTCCAGCTGAGGCTGGATGTTGGCAAGCTCAAGGATAAGAGGGTAGTTGAGTTTGTGAAACGGCTGAGTGGAGATTAGGGGGGTCTGGGTGCTTTGGGGGATCCTGAAGAGTTCTGGAGTGCCTTCAAGACCACCACCCTTGATGTTGCTGTTAGATGTATTGGAACTCACCATAGGGCGAAGAAGAATTTTCTCTTTCAACGCACACTGGATACCATTGACCAGAGTCACAGGGCCAGGCTGAATAGCAGAGCTGAGCTGTTCAGGGAGCTGTGGCGTAAAACTGTACGTGCACTAAGGGTGGACAAGGAGGCCGATGTGTGAGGAGTCTGTGAGGGGGTAGAGCACCACCTGTGGTCACGTGATTCTCATCCTGCTTTCAGGGTAATTCGCGCATTGCATTCCCCCAAGCTCATCCCTTGGTGTCCTGCAGTTAGAGCAGAAGGTGGTGGGCTCTTGACAGAGGTGTTCGAAGTGAAGGCCCGCTGGGCTAGTTACTTTGAGAGGCTGGACCAGGCTGATCCACCAGCTGTCGAGTTGGATGTCAGGGATGATACAATCCCAATTGCTGACCCTCCATTCAACTGTGTTCCACCTTCGTTTGTGGAAACACAGGCTGAAGTTAACCGCTTGAAGTGAGCTAAAGCTCCAGGGATCTGTGGTATCCATGCTGAACTTCTCAAGGCTGGTGGAAATGCTGCATTCGTGTCGTTGCATGCAGTTCTGTACGCTACCTGGAACACAGGCATCATCCCAACTGATTGGAAGAGGGGCCTTGTTGTCCCTCTCTGTAAATGGAATGGTGATCGCCAAGACTGCAACAACTACCGAGGGGTGACGCTGATCTCAGTGCTGGGCAAAGTCTTTGCTCGGATAATTCTTGATGGGGTTCATCACCATCTGCTTGAGCACCAGCGTCCAGAGCAGTCAGGCTTTCCACCAAAGAGGTCAACGATTGACCGTATCCTTGCTCTTCGGTTCCTCACCGAACGCAGATGAGAGTTTCGGCAGGGGCTGCTTGTAGCCTATGTTGATCTCTGTAAAGATTTTGATTCGGTGAATTAGGATGCCCTCTGGAGGATTCTTGGTCTTCATGGGGTGCCACCAAAACTGATCAATCTGATGTCTGAACTGTACGCTGGTACTGTCAGTGGTGTGAGATGTGGTGATACAATCTTTGACTTATTTCCAGTTGTTACTGGAGTTCGTCAGGGATGTGTACTTGCCCCCACACTTTTCAGCACTTGTATGGACTGGATTTTGGGGAGGATGTCGAAGAGATCAAGCTGCGGTGCATCGTTTGGGAATGTCAAGATCTCGGACCTTGATTTTGCAGATGATGCCTCGGTTTGGGATACCTCGGTCATTGGATTACAACTATATTTCAATTGGGTTACGTGTGTGTTGTTTGATCCGTTGATGTGCTGATGGTTTAAAAATTATTTAGTGGTCAGAATGCGTGAGCAACATACGTGCGTTGGTTGAATGTACTCTCAACCACAAGTCTTTACATGTATACATAAATATACATGTATGTATGTTTATATATATATATATATATATATATATATATCTTCTTTCTTCTTCTCCTTCTTCTTCTTCTTCTTCTTCTTCTTCTTCTTCTTCTTCTTCTTCTTCTTTTGGCTGCTCCCGTTAGGGGTAGCCACAGCGGATCATCCGTATGATCCGCATCGTGATTTGGCACATGTTTTACGCCGGATGCCCTTCCTGACGCAACCCTGGTCGCTTCTTACGACACAGAGATATGGTACACTTCACCTATTTTAACCAGGGCATACACCGAGCCCAGTACAGCTTGGTACTCACTTCACCGACCTCGGAAGGATGACAGGCTGAGTCAACCTCCTGGTGTATTGATTCAAGTTGCCAACGGGGCTTGAACTCAGGACCTCTTGGATCCCAAGCCGCTACCCTAACAACTACGCCAAGACCAGGATATATATATATATATATATATATATATATATATATATATATATATATATATATATATATATATATATATATATATATATATATATATATATATATATATATATATATATATATATATATAGATATTGTCTATAAATATATTTATTTATTCCCCCCAAACAGATATTTCTTTAGTTCATGGAAGATAGATTTTCCAATTTTTGTCTGGAGAGACTTTGGGAGGAATATGCATCTTTAGTTAAAATGTTCAGTTTTTCTCTTCCCCTTATCTCGCTGGATCTATCTCTGGATTCCTCTGTGGCTCCACCTGCCCATCCTCACTGGTCCCCCACCATGTTCACCTTTCAAGCTGTGGCTCTTTGTGGCCCATCAATCCTGCAATTTGCCCTTGAAACCAATCACCCCCCCCCTCCGTTTCCATTCCACATTGTCACAAATTATCTCCTGTCATGAGTCCACACTTCATGCATCAACATTGCTTCATAACAATGGATCACAATTACCATTCGACTCACACAAAGGATTCTTAAATGGGTGCTTGAACACGAAGAATAGAAATATAATCTTCTTTCAATTCATGCAAAAAACCCATTTGAACACAAAGGAGGTAATTATTAGCCTGCAGTAGTCTCTTGGTTCATTTTTCAAACTTGGATAATCGCAGCACATTTGGAGCTGAACAATCATTCACCTTTAGCTGTTGCAGCCAATGTTATGCACATGTCGCATGCATTGGGCATCATCATGGTTCCACCGAACAAGAAGACCGATGAGGTTGACCTCCAAGGTGAGAGGAGGTTGAAGGAGTGTGGATCATAAGCTCCACTGAACAAGAGGCAGATTAGCTCAACCTGCAAGGCCGGCAGAGGAGGTAGAAAGAGTGCGATCATCCGTTCCACAAAACAAGAAGAGACAGAATACCTTGACCTCAGTAGAGGAAGGACATGAATCTGAGTGGGGTTGGTTTCAGAGAGCAACTGGACCTCCGTGGCAGGAGAACGTTCATGGAAGGCTTGAACGAGGGACATTGAAACAGCCGTTCTGAGCATCTTGATCTTCCAGGCATTTGATCCACCAAGCATCTCGATCTACAGAGCGTTCGATCAAAATAACATTCGATCTACCAAGGATTTTGACTCACTGAGCATCTTGATCTTCAGAGCATTTGATCTACCAAAATTCTGACCCACTGATCATCTTGATCTACCATGCGTTTGATCTACCGAGTATTTGATTGACCAAGCATTCGATCCACCGAGCATCTCAATCTTTTGAGCTCTCCTTACCATGAGTCATAATTGGCCAGGCCTGTGCTCAAGTTTGCCTGTGTGGACCGCAAGAGCCACCAAGGGGAAGCTTACATGAGTCTGCATGTCGTACGAGTTTGCACGCATCTGACTTAGGTGGAAAGCAGCTGTACCCACGCTCTGCTCTTCATGTTGTGTACTTTTCTTTCTCTACATTTTTCCAGTTGCAATTCTAATTGGCACCAAGTCTCTTGTGTAGATAATTAAGTAATATTGTAGAAGGGTCTCATAAGTCTTCAGGGAACAAGTTCTCCTTTGTGTCTCTGTTCTATTTGCTGTTCGTACATGCCACACAAATTTCCCCATTTGTATGTATGTTACACCCTCACAAATACCCTGCATATGTGTTTTTGCCATTCCTTGTGAATAATACCTCAACTGTATGTTTGTACCACACCGATTTACCATGTATTCTCACAATATAAATAAACCTGTACATCTTTTATTCGAACCTGCTCATGCTGTCAAACATAGGCCACACCAGCGATATCCGGAAAGTTTTACCCCAACTGTTTTGCTCCATTAAATAGCCAGCGCTGCACTCACTGTTCAGCTTGGCAGCAATCCAAGTGTGCGCTGAGGGAGCAAGCCTTGTTTAGTTAAGCCACATCACCCCCAGGAAAATGGTGTTAGATAGAGGAACACTGGGAGATTTGGCCATCTGATTCATGTGAGTGGTTGCTTCACAACCCGCCAGGCCACAGACTTATTCGCGGTCAGACCCTAACCCTGGATGTCGGCCTGCAGGACCACAGAACCTCCATGTTTGACAGTTGGTGTCACATAATGAGGAACTATCCTTTCGCCTACTCGACGGCATAAACAACCCTGCGTGATGAACCGAAGATTTCAAATTTTGATTCATCGGTTTGACTGCGACGGGTCAATTTGATTAATTTGACTTTATCATTCTATCACATGCAGATGGGTCAATCAACAAAACTGACAAGTGGAAACTGATGCATAAATTGGAGGAAAGGGTGAAAAGTAGCAAATCGCAAAGTCAAGATGCATATTACGGTTGATGCAATGTTTCTCATACGTACCACTGTGAAATTACCTGCAACATTTGGAGGAATCACAAAAGTTAGACTCACAAGGTTGTTGGACTTCGCAAAGAGAATAGACTTTGTACGTGACACATATACAAAAGCCCACAATCAAATATATTGAGCGGGACATGAGAGGATCAGCATGTACAAATATTGACAATCATCTCTGGTCCTGACCAAAAATGTCCAAAGTATTTCAATGCTACACTGAACTCAGGAAAATTCAAGACAGCCCTCTTGCACTTCCTTGTTTAGGAATAGCAGCGATCACCATACCTCGAGCAGATCCAAGGGCACACATTGATTGTGCGAGTGGGACTGGATGACAAAGCATAGTGTTATCAGGTAAAGGAAGGTGGTATTGCGATGGAAAATATACCCTTCCTAGCCTGCAACCAAAGTGGCCGACACTTGGCTCATATGGCATGTAAAGCTAATGTGTGAACTTTTAAAAGATGGAGATATCATTATACAATCTTCAGATACAGATTTTTCTCGTCATTCTTCTCACACATGTGCACAACCTTCCTGCTCACCTATGGCTTAATTCTCTTGCTAGCACAAACAATTCCAGATAGTACATAGATGTATCTAAACTTGCTGAAACTATGGGATCACTGTTGTGTGGTACCGTTTCCGGATTACACACCTTCACAGTATGCGATGACACAGCCAGTTTTGCAGGCAAAGGTAAAGGTCATCCATTGGTGTCGTTGGATTAAAACCACAAATTCAGGAAAGACTTTGCCAAAGTGGGACAGTCTCCAACCATATCCCCAAAATTGTTTGCAAACCTAGATACCTTTCTCTGTACCCTGTATGGGAAACCAAAGCAGATGTCAGTGAGTACTGCCAGACACATCCTCTTCCAATAGAATTTCACACCAAAGTGATAATCTAAGCCTCTGGAGAAAATCAAGGGATCAGATCCTAGCACTCCACCTCCATGCATGTCTGTACTCTCCGAGAAAGTGAAGCGAACAAAACTCTTCCAGAAGATGTTTGTTATCAGAGTGACAAGGGAACAGAGGAAGAGATGAGTCATGATGAAGATAATGAGATGGCTGAATACTTTTCTTCCTCTGATGAGGTAGACAGTGATATTGACTGAGAAGTGCTATTCTCCGGTGTAAATGACAAGGACGTCGACGACAATATGTGTGATTCTGAGGATAATGAGACAGCTGAATATTCCTGATGAGAAAGCCGCTGATCTGGACTGAGGAGTGGCATTTTTAAATGAAATTTCGTCATTAAAACAGAATCATTCCATAAGCTAGGACTTGTTTTGGCATAATTACATGTAACATAAGCTAGTTTCATAGTACAATTAATTTATTTGTGCCTGGTTTTCATTAGCAGTTACTTTTGAAAGACGTAACAATAATGGTACAGTTTCTGATAAAATGGGGGTAGGGAAACATTGTGTCAATTTTATCCACAATAACTATGTTCCTATGATAACTATCAATTTGAATGAACAAATGAGTAACTATTCCAACTTTCGATATATATCAAACAATTTGTGATGATAGGACACCTGTTAAGCGATTCATGTCAAGCGCTGTACAAATCGTAGCAGCCACTTTCTCAATTTTCAGACCATATCATCTCTCATAACCGTATTGTCCTATTCCGTTTGTATTTTTAATATTTGCTCATGTCCACATGCTCAGGAGTTTGCAGTCCGAGCAGCTGCCCAAACTTCCAAGTATTTTGTTGTGCAGGGACACAACCCTTTTAATTAAGTACTTATCCAAGTATTTTTGGCTTACTTTAGAAGCTTTGCGAGCCATTTTAGGAAACAATCCTTATCTCACACACACTATATACTTTAGTGTGCTCTGGAAAACAACATTTTTAGGGGTTTCTGCGCATGAGCACTGAGCATTCTGGGGTGGATTACATCCTTTTGAAGTCACGCATTCTCAATATGTAAAAAAGGAAGGGGTATGTTTAATCTTGTCTCCTTGACATATGAGTATTCTCACATGTTTTTTGTAGAATACACTTTTATAACAAATAATTACCGTACTTATACGCGTTTACTGTTTTTACTTTTGGCAATCGATAATGTCATTAGAAGCAAACATTTAAAAATACCTTGTTGGTATACAAAGCATTTTACATTATTTGATGCATTTACTGCATGAAGATTGAGCCACATGGCATACATCCAGAATCAACAACTACCTGGGAGATACAGAAGAGGCTGCAACTTCTTCCCTGGGTAATAATCATTCCGGACATGAACGCCATTGATCACTCATGGAACATGGATCTGGAGCTGTGGAAAAGCAGACCACTGCCAAGTAATATGCAAAAGCTGCAACAAAATCTCCTCATTTGGAAAAAAATCTGCATCAAGCTGTCATGCACAATATCAATGACTCGATGCCTTCACAGTTTTAAGCACTGTGTCATGCCAAAGGACAATAAACGCACTATTGAAACACCCTGTCTGTGTAGTCCATTTGATTGTGTGATTTGTCGCGGATTGTTAAAATATAGCTTCTTTTCAACCAGGGACCAAGATTTTTCATTTTATTCTGATAGGGTGCTGCAGCTTCATTTAGAACTTATGGCACATTATTTGAAGACATGTCGAGCCTTGTGTCAAAACAACTTTTAAACACAACAATACAATAGACAATTTCAAATCTAACGTGTGTGTGTGTGTGTGTGTGTGTGTGTGTGTGTGTGTGTGTGTGTGTGTGTGTGTGTGTGTGTGTCTAGGTGTGTGTGTCTAGGTGTGTGTGTGTGTAGGTGTGTGTGAAACTCCTCCAACATGAAAGGAATCTCATAAAACAGATTTAGGCTTTCATTTCATACTGCACCAATACACTTGTATTTCAGAGATTTATCAATTTATAATCCAACATAAATGACTACAAGAAAAATACTTAGCCTTTCTTCACTTCCCTCTGTAAAGTGGTGCTCAGACTGACAAGTGTTGCACTTGCAGTAAAACAGGAAATTGAACAGTCATGCTTGTCAACCTGAAATGGAAATCCACTAAACATGTATGCAAAGGGATTACACACGACGTAAAATCGGGCAGCGGAGGGGAGTGCAGCATTGTGCTCGACATAATCAAGTTACAGAGGGTCTACATCGGCGGGGAGAGCAGTTGGGTGGGGGAGCACCACCTGATCTACACATTTTATGGATGCACAAGGTAGAATTGGGGAGAGATGAGTGGAGTAATATTGTGCAAAGCAATGCAAAAACAGGGCACAAAAAGGAAAAGTGATAGAGGAAATGAGAAGTGGGAGGAAAATAAAACAGAGATTGAACAGAGGAGAAAACATACGAGGAGCGTAGGCCTGGAAGCAGTGGGCAGGAGGTGTCAAAATTTTCAATTTTTTTGCAATAATATGTGGACTGCCCCAAATATGACAAAACGGGTGTGCTGCGATCATGTGATGCATGTCTGTTTGCTTGTATTTTAGAATGCAGAAAGCCTACACCTGAGACAAAGCCTACACCTGAGAATGCAGAAAGCCTACGACTTACCTGAGAACATTTGTGAAATATTAAGCATGTTAACTGAGGAAAGTCGTGAAACATGAAACGTCTCCATTCTGATTTACCAATATGGCAGTTCCGGAGGTTCTAGGTCTAACAGAAGCATTCGTCTCACAAGATGTCTCTGATTCCGTTGTGGCTCTCTCTGGCTATTCCCTCGACCATATTGACAAGCCTCACTCCCATCCTGTTGGTGGTATTGCTGTGTCTATGAATAAATCGTTTCTTCACTGTAAATTATCCACAGTAATTCCTCCTACTTCTCTGAAATACTTCTGGCTCTTTGTAACCCTCTGCAACCAACTATGACTAATCTATTTAGTGTATCATCCACTGAATGATGATGAATCTCGAATGACTCTCTTTCCTCTACATTGGATCATATATCGTATTGCCATGCATCTCAACTCACTGTTGCTCATCTGTGGCAATTTGAACTGCCATCATTCCAGCTGACTGGGTGTCAGCTGTCCAGAAATCTGCCAGCGCATTGTGGCTAAGGCTTTCTGCAACTCTTTGGGTCTGATACAGTGTTTAAATTTTCCGACACGGATATCTGCATCTGTCATCCTCTTCCCTCCACTTGTCCTGGTAATGCTGGTAATGAGTAACTTTCCATCTGACATTTCCTGTCCATCCTTTGCACCTTTTGGCTCTTTTGACAATGCTATTGTGGCTTATCTGAGCATGTCAAAGGCCATATCTCTGTAGCTATTGTGAAGGTGCAAAGACAATGTTAAAAAATATGGCTGTGTGGACAGGTCAACTGTCAGAGACTAAAATCTGCTGTCTCACAAAAGGAATGGACTGCCATCTGCACAGCATCTGATATTGATTCCGCCTGGTGATACTTTCATCAAAGTCTACTATCGTTCATTCATTGACTTATCCCATCCAATCTGCGACTATCCTGTTCATCCACTTGGTCTTGATACCATCAATCTTGCAGTGGTGAGGATTTTGCGATGAAGTAGTTTGCCTCTCAATATGGAAGGCCACCCAAATGAGAACAACTTAAAGTCACTCCATAAGGCTCACAAGAAGTGTGTCTCTTATTAGGGAATCCAGAAAACATTGAAATGCAAATCTCTTGGCTGAACTCTTCAAACATTCTCCTTCCTAAAATAGTGGGGCAACTTAGCTAAATATAGCATAACATTTGTGCATTTTCTGAGGAAAGCACTAAATTTGGTACACTAGTAGCCTATCATATTATGAACAGATTTGGATATTGGGCCATCTCAAATTTTTGATGGCAGTGGAAAATGGCTGCCTCAGCCATCAGCGGCTGAATTTGAGATGGCCGGATATCCAAATCTGTTCATAATATGATAGGCCACTAGTGTGAGCAATTTGGTGCTTTCATCACAAAATGCACAATTGTTATGCTAAGTTGCCCCACTAAAAGTCATGTGTGGCACTTTGTCAATTTGCACCATTTCTGGTGTATGTGCCCCCTCCATTCCAGCCCTTTCTTCAAATGGCACTACTGGAGACTACACGAGAGAAAGCAAAATGTCTTAACTCAGCGTTTGTCTCCAAATCACGTGTTGCAACTCATCACAGTCTGTCCCCATCTTACCCCCTCATACACAGTGTCTACTGCAGTGTATGTCATCACCTGATAAGGTAGAGAAGGTTCTGCTCGCCTTGACCCTGCTTTGGTGACCGGCACAGATGGCATAAGTGCTCAACTTCACAAATCCTGATCTTACTTCTCTGTCGATGCTCTTCAGTCTGTCCTTCATCTTTGGTCAATTTCCATCTTCCTGAAAGCAAACAAGGATCATTCTCATTCACAAGAAGGGTGCAAAACATATTTTCAACTAAGGACAAGTAACCTTATTTCCATTTATAAGCAAAGTAATGGAATGAATCATTGCTGCTGATGTCAAGTCTTTCCTTTTTCATACAGCCTGATCTCTGACCATCAGTTTGGATTCCAGCCCACTCATTCAATGCTGGATATGCAGCTACGCCCTTCTCAAAAATGGCTGGAGGCCATTAAATCTTAAACAAGACGTCATGACCTTGTCCCTGGATCTATCTCTGACATTCAACAAGTTGGCAATCTGCTCTGCTTCCCAGGGTCACTGCCTGCCACATAAAAAGCCATATTCTTACCTCTGGCTTCCTCCACTCTCACAGTCAATACATTGCTATCACTTGTAGCCTCTCTTCTCCCAGTGGAGACTGGAGTGCCCCAATACAGTGTTTTGCCTAGTCTCTTCCTTCTCTATCTTTTTGCAAAGGGCTCCCCATTATGCCGTGCAGTACAGGACACAATCCCACTGACAGGCAGATAGAAACGATGTCACTCTATGCTCATCTAGAATTGATTAGAAGCTGGTTTGTTCAAGACAACTTTTCATGCAATCCTGGCAAATCTGAATCATCTTGTGTCTACTCCTTTCCATTTCTTGAAAAATCAGAACTACTCACAGCATCCAAGATATTTGGCCATCGCTCAATTTGGCCATCGCTCCGGAGGCTGGATCCCCAGTATCACAATCCTGGATTCTACCTTATATAAAGCTCTCCACATTACTAGCATCTCCCACAATGAGGGTGAAGTACAAAGTCTGTTGCTCTCAAATATAGGTCATTGCAATGTGTGTTGTACCACCTCTCCTATGGTCAAGCTCTCTCTGCTCTCTTATCTACTCGAGCACACACATGTTCCTCCAGTCAAGCTCCCTCTGCTCTCTCAGCCCTCTGACCAACCTCAGCAACTGCAGCACACCCGTTTTCCTTCAATAATTAATCCCTTCCTGATTAGACTCGCACATTCCAGGCTTATTGCACACCTCAAATATTTTGTTCCTCCTTTCTTCACCTTCTTGAAGCTGTTCAATCGACTCTTCCCTCCAGGGTTTCAAGCAGACAGGACACCACCATTTCACATTGTTCCAAATCCCAACCCACAATCTTTTATACCCCCCTTAATCCGACCAAACCTAACCAAACCCTCTGACTGGCAGGTTTTCTTCACTCTCCTCCTCTGTCTTCTCTTTTCCTGTTCATGAATTCCCTTTCTTATTTCGATCTGTCAGTTTGTTTCCCTTTTATCATGTCTCCTCACACTTCCAAGAGATTCTATATTTTTTAGAAAAAAAACCCCAACCCCCCCCCCCTTTCCACCCTCCACCCTTCCCCCTATATTCAACACCTTTCTCTGCCAAAGGAATATTGACAGCCACTTTACTGTTCTCTGGCAGAGAGTGTTCCATTATAGAACATACTGTGTTTAAGGAAGTGGGGGTACAGGCTATTAAAGTCCAACGTCATCACATAAATTCAGAACAGGAATGAAAGATGTGTTTGTATAAATTGTATTTTGGCCAAATAAATCTTGTCAACAAATTTATCAGAGAAATGCAATAACAGCAGTTTGAACAATTGATATCAAACAATTGAATGGACTTTTATAATTTTTCATCAGAAACAGCTTTAAAATATCAGCAAACCATTAATCACAATTGTGCTGATGAAAAAGATGTCCTATGGACAGACACAGCTGATGCTGACTTGTGCAGCTAAACATGGTAACAAATCTGTCATCTCATGGACTGCCAGATCTCTATGTATGTCATCTCATGGACTTCCAGATTGTGGCAATAAAAAGTTTGTTCTCTGGTTATGGAGGAAAAAAATGTTGATGCAGGATTCTGGGTCATATTTTTCACAGGCATAAATGCTAGTTGTCTGAGAAGATGAACATAGATAGATACTTGTAGAGAGATAATCTTGGAGCTTCATCATTCATTGTGGTTATTGGAATCTCATTTTCAGTTATTCCACATAACCAGCCATATATGTATCACAGATACAAAAGGAGGTTTAGGATGGGGAGAAAAATATAATACACTATACTGTATATGAAAAGAGAAAGGTATCACAGGGCAGTGCCACAAAGTACCGTCCAACAGACTGATGCAGTGTACAATGATCAAGTTGATGCACAAAAATGTACGCCAACAGAAGTATTGCAAAAGAATCAAGAATAAAATAGATGTTGGGGGAAGTTGGGAAGGAGTGGAAGGAACAGATGAAAGGAGTTAGGAGGGAAATGAGGGAGATCAGGTCAGGTATGGCAGCATGTGCTGGAGCAGTGCGTTGCCACATCCACTTTCCACCGGTACTCCAGGGGCCTCAATATGGCCATCTTCCAGGCAGATGTCCAGCCCATTCCCATCTTCGAGAGAGGCTAATCAACATAATGCAACCACGGGGAATGTGCTTGACCATTTGGCCTTGTCTACTCATGAGGCTACCTCGCTAAGATAATCTGGTGAGCAGGCTCAGTGTCGGAAAAACAAGCCACATGTCCATACAGCCACAGCTTATGCTCACGGACTACACAGGTAACAAATCTCATCTGATTCTCTCTCAGGATATGCTCGTTAGACACAAAGTCCAACCAGCAATAGCCAAGGATTCTCCGAAGAGACGTGGTACCAAAGGAGTTAAGTCTAAGTTAAGTTAAGTCTTTGCCTTGGTCAGAGTGCAAGTCATGTATCTGAAGAACGAGACTGGAAGCACCAAGGACTTAAAGACTCGGGCTGTCATCTTCCTGCATTGATACCGACAATGCCGCAGCCGATGGTCCAGTGAATCCATGACTCCCCAGGCCAGACACAGATGCACACAACATGTGGACACATGAATATCACTGCCAAGGTAAGTGAATCGCTCTGTGACCTCAACATCCTCACCACAAACAGGTACAGACAAGACAGCAGCAGCCAAGATGTCAATGAAAGCCTGGATCTTTGTTTTGACACAGGAGACCTGTAATCACAGAGGCTCTAATTCCTCTTTCAGCACCTGGAGAGCCCCAAAAAGGATGCCCAGAGTAGCGCCAAAATGACTGCATCATCTACGAAATCAAGGTCAGAGATCTTGACATTCCCAAACAATGTACCGCAGCGAGATCTCTCTGACATCCTCCCCAGAATCCAGTCCACACAAGTGCTGAAAATTGTAGGGGCGAGTACACACCCCTGATGAGCTCCAGCAAAAACTGAAAATAAGTCATAGATGGAGCCACCACATCTCACAGCACTCTCAGTACCACAGTCGACTTCAGAAATCATATCGGTCAGCTTTGCTGGCACCCCACAAAGACCGACGATCCTCCCAGAGCAGGTTCAAAGTATGCATCTTCATTTCGGTAAGGGGTCACAATTCACGGACCAAGCTGTGATGTTTTCTTTCCTCAAAGTTTTGTGCTGAGGGCTCATCTTCAGGATCGTTACTGAGCCCAGGACAGCTTCCAATTGTAGTTGCTTTGTAGTGATATTCCCAGGGATGTTTTTGTATTATCTCTGTGAGGTTCTTTGTCTTCATTCTCATCGCTCCAACTATCATTGGAACGTATGGAGCATTCTTTCAAGGAGCATTGCATTCGGAGCATGCTTTCAAGGTCACGTCTGGCGGACAGGGCGACAGTGACCACCCACCATCTCCCAGCCATGTCCGAGTGGCGAGGAGTGGTGATTCTTGGAGGGGTGGTGCACAATATATGCCAAGTAGTTTTCACGAAGGCAGTGTTGGCGTAGGCTATCTGCATCTGGAGGGAGACAAATGAATAATTTGCTCTTCAGTGTTTTTCACCTTGCTGCACGGGCCTCAGCCACAGTGCAACTATTTTTGTCACCATAGATGACATGTCGTGTGAACGGGAAGAGCTCCTGTAGCACCTCCTCCTCAAGGTTAATGCTATCCCCGCACCACGGGAGCTGCCGTTGGGCTACAGGGCTGTTCGCCACCCGGTCATACACCGACTTCTTATCCTTGCTGGAGAAGCTTGAGTTGGCATCACAACCTGTCATACAGTGCAGCTGCATACAGTCTGCCATCTCATCAGTCACCAGGCCACGGCATAAGACAGTCTCCTGCTTCCTCTTGATACAGAGCATTCTGGGCCGCTGCCGTGAGATGACCGCTGCCGTGACATAGGCATCGGTATCAACAGTATCAATGACAACAGGGCCAGTGTAGCCTGACTCGCACAGAACTGCGTAAGTGGAAAAGTGGACAGTGTCAGCCTCAGACTGGTCAAAGCTGTAGTTCTCCATTGGTTGCTGGGTTGACAAGTTGGTGCAGTGGGAGCCAACAGAGTAGACAATCTCTGCATCAACACTCTCTGCAAGGTTTGTCAGGTAGTTGCATATCATTTTTTGCAGCCACCCCTTGTTACTGTCGCGACACAGCAGCGTTTTGAACACTTGAGCAGAAGGAAAGATGTCGCTCAATTTCATGTAGGCGTTGGGGATATGTGCCTTACCCTGTACCCGCAGGTCTTGCTCGTTATCTTAAGTTGAGGATGGTGGGTTGTTCACACAGATGATACATTCAGCATCACCATGGCGGGCAAGGATGATGGATGACACTTTGTGGACATAGTCCGACCACTAGTATGGGGTGCCATATTGCATCTGTTGATCATCTGCTGATGGAGTTGTCATCCTCCAGATCATGTCCATATCAATGAGAGCGGTGTAGGGTTCATGCAGATCTACAGATTGCAGAGAGAGACTCTGGATGAGCTTGCTCTTCTGTGTCTTCCTGTATGTGCTGTTGGAGTTGAATAGGGCCATACACTCCTCAACAACACGATGTTCCAACAACTTGGTGAGGTCCAGAAGTTGACAGACCTCAACTAGGTCGATCACTGCTTTGAGAGCACTCCGCTGCATTTCAGCAGCTCTCGCTTTGAGTTTCTCCCCGGGCTTCTCCGTGTCTGGCATCTTGGCAAACGTCAAGCGTCTGCTCAGAGGGAAGGGTGCATGGACGGAGGTATTCTTACTAAACACCCACTCTTGCAAGAAGCTGGTCAAGTTTTCCTCCCCCGCAGCATGGGCTGAGTTGAAGTCCGTAATGAGATCAGCAGAGGCAGGCGTGGCTGACTGTAGGGTGCGGAGGATGGGTGAGAATGGGTCGAATGGAAAGGAGTCAAACTCGTGCATGCATGCGGCCAGGTCCAGCATGCACTACTCATCTTCTCGCATCCGTTTTGGGCCGCGTTCGATGTGTTTCCTCTTGGCTTTTTTCCAGTTGGCCAAGGTGTTATGAGCTGCCTGGATCCGGGCCACATTGTTCACATTTCTGGAGTGCACCAGCAGCTGCTTCTCATTCTGGAGGATGGACAGCCAGCCAGACTTCATTTTGCTGCCCTTGTTCATGGTGCGTTTGATCCACATGTCTGAGGCCATCTTGGATTTCAGGGTCAAAATGATGTCGTAACGTCAAACTAACGTCAGATTCGGAATCCTCATGGTCGACATACCTGAACAGGTGTCTTTGTATATGATTCTTTGTGCTCTGGTTCAAAACTTAATTTTTCAAGATGGCACCGCCAGCCATCTTGGATTTGGGCCTCTGGCAAAAAATGCTGGGATTTTTGGGAGGGACATGGGGGCTAATTTTTTTTTTATATAAAGGGTCAATAGAAGTCAAATCAATCGTCAAACCTTACTAGCCAGAGAATGGTCATGGAATTGAGGTTCTTGACCTAACTCATTGGTCAGTCGATTTTGTTATTCTGTCTGTCTGTCTGTCTGTCTGTCTGTCTGTTTGTTTGTTTTTCGCCTGCAGTTCACAATTTTAAACCGATCTTCAGGAAACCTCACCACATGGTAGAGTTTGTCATAAGGAAGAAGCCTGTTGATTTTGAGGTCAAAAGGTCAACATTGGCCAAAGGTCAACAACTAAGGAGATATTTCTAAAATCCTCAATTTTAATCCAATTGACTTGAAATTTCTGGAGGATATGCATATCAGGTTCCTGAATTCAACAACCAATTATTTTTGAGGTCAACATCGATCAAAAGGTCAACATAGGCCAAAGGTGAACAACTTAAATGAGATTTCAAATTCCTCAATTTTCATCCGATTGACTTGAAATTTAAAGAGGATTTATATTTCAGGTCATTGAATTCAACCATCAATTATTTTTGAGGTTAACATCGACCAAAAGGTCAACATAGGTCGAATTTCTAAAATTGTCAATTTTCATCTGATTGACTTGAAAGTTTCAAAAGGAGTTGCATATTTGGTCATTGAATTCAGCCACCAATTGTTTTTGAGGTGAAATTTGTTTAATGGATTTTGCAAGTATCATGCTCTGCATGACATCTTATTTTTTTACTTGTATATCAATTGCCTATAGGCCACAATTTCAAACCAATCTTCATGAAACTTCACCACATGGTAGAGTTCATAATAAGCAAGAACCCCATTGTTTTTGAGGTCAAAAGGTCAACATCGGCCAAAGGTAAACAACTTTGTCAAATTTCTAAAATCCTCAATTTTCATCAGATCAACTTGAGATTTGAAGAGGAGTTGCATATTTGTTCACTGAATTCAGACACAAATTATTTTTGAGGTCATCATAGACCAAAAGGTCAACATAGGCCAAAGGTCAACAAGAAGGTGAAATTTCTAAAATACTCAATTTTCATCTGATTGGCTAGAAATTTGAAGAGGATTTGCATATCAGATCACTGAATTCAATGAACAAGTATTTTTGAGGTTAATGCAGGCCAAAAGGTCAACATAGGCCAGATTTCAAAAATTGTCAATTTAAACTGATTGGCGAGAAATTTGAAGAGGATTTGCATCTCAGGTCACTGAATTTAATGAACAAGTATTTTTGAGGCTAATGCAGGCCAAAAGGTCAACATAGGCCAGATTTCAAAAATTGTCAATTTTCACTGATTGACGTGAAATTTGAAGAGGATTTTCATATTTGGTCATTGAATTAAACCACCAATTATTTTTAAGGGCAAATTTATTTTATGGATTTCACAAGTATCATGCCATGCTTGGTTTCTGTTTGTCTGTCTGTTTGTGAGCAGGATATCTCAAAAAATTAATGACGGATTCAGACGAAACTTGGTACACAGGTTGGGTGTTTGGCAATGACAAATTAATTATGTCTTGGTGAGGATCCAGATCCAGATCCAGATCTGGAGAATAGAATTTGTTAAGTGATACTTCACCATTGAGAGAAGATGGGGCCTAACACCATATATAGCATGATATCTTAAAAAACTTGTGGACGAGTTATGACAAAACTTGGTGGAAAATGTGGCCAGGTGACAAGTCCTAGCCAATTAGATTTTGGTTGAGGTCTGGATCAAGATCCAGCCTATCAGTCAGATACAAAACGTAAACTGTTCTGTCTGGTGGAGATATGTGCTGTATGGAGTGCCGTACTGGTTATCTTTCATAACCCAATTGCAGTGTTGTATTTGCGATAATTCATTTAAATCTATGTCATTTTCCATATTAATAATGTAATGTGAAGATCTAAGTGGTGAACGAGGCATGAAGCAATTCCATCCGAGCCTTGCAAAATTTACTTGCCTTGCTAAAGTAATGTCAAACTCTGTAAGTGAGCTCATTCTGATCTCAAAAAGCAAATTCAAATTCCTCTTCCCTCTCCGATTATTAAGAGACACTAAAAGGCCCATTTATCCAAAGTGCAGTGTATTCCCGATGTATGATTCTCTGATGCTTGAGTGCTGCAAATTTAAGGCAGCCATCGTCCATTTCTTGTGGACACCTTTATCATAGAACATGCAACTTGTTAATCTCCCTCGTATGATATCCACAAATATGAACTCCCTAGAGTAATATGTCCGACTCTGATTATTGCTGGTTCCAGTAAAACATGGCAATGTATGTGGCTAACATCCTAGACAGCAAAATCGGCACAAAACTTTATGTAAATTATTTTTGTTCCATATATGTATGTCATGATAGTAGATTATATCAAATGCTGTACATTTAGAGTTTGATTTTATGTGCATTGCTTTTGCTGTTTCTTTCTCCAGTTATTAGTTCCCGACCGGTTTCACCTGAGGGGACGAAAGGTTTGCTCTCAGTCCCACTAGTGGTTTTTCAGACTTTTTTTTCCCCCATACCCATTAACATATTTAACTGAAACTTGGTACATGGCTTTATTATGATAAGTTACACAAGTTCGAGTTTCAGAGCATTTCGTCAATTCTTTAGAGAGTTATGTGCTTTTTGGACTTAGAAAATATCATATTATACATGGGTCATGTTCGGCTGCCCTGACTCCACCACAACAAAATTATGTGCCGCCATTGCATGAAGCAGCAGAGATTGGCAGGCCTCAGGACTCAGGCCTGGGTGTTAGTCCATGGCCCAGTGCAATTGGAATGAGACCAGGTATGTAATCACAATGTACTAGCGATACCCGTGCACATGCACGGGATAGCAGTACAACATAGCTGGTAGCAGACGACAGACCGTACAAGGGGAATGACAAAAATACGCATTGTGCAAAATGCAAGTGGTACTATGGAACGCCAAGACTTCCCAAACATTGTCTGCATATCCGCTAAGTGTCACAGCAATTTCATAGGGATCGTGTGATGGCAAGCCGAGTTTTTAGTGTGCAAGCTTGGTATTATAAGAGATTATTATAAGAGATGTTTTTGCTTCATGTATGTACATCGGGGTATTTTTTAATATGGAATACGCAAAGCCGAGAAACAAACGGAACATGATAGGCTAGAAAGGTTCTTCTTTCTCATTTTGTTTCTGGTCTCAGTTTGAGCATGTTTTCAAGCAATCTCTGGTTTGTTGTCCCAGTTGTCTTTATTGGTTTCTGGTCTACAAAAATATCAGTAATTGAAAATTGCTTTTCCTTTTATTTTGCTGAATAGACCCAAACACGGTGGCTTATAGGGTTTCTTCTTGTCCTTTGTGGGCGATAGGGGACATGTATTGCAAAGCAATTCTCGCTGTTGTTTAATTTTCAGTCCTTTTTTGTGAACTAGCTCTAGATTTTCCTTAGAGTCTGAGAGTTTGTTGAGTCACAAAAAAAATAAAATTATGTTGTTTATTTTCATTCATACATTTCCCTTACATCCTGTGCTCTTGTTTTCATGCTTTGTACAGTGTGTAGTGTCTCCTGCTACCTGCTACATCATTACAAAAATCATGTGACTGTTTTACCATGAGGCATGGTTTTACTGTTTTTACCCAGCAATCATTGTTTTTCTTCCTGGGTGTTTTTCCACTCCTTGGCCTGGTTTTGGAAGGAGAAAAGACTATTTATTTTATTTCTCTGCCGATTTTCATTGAGGGAGCATCAAGCCATACGAAAGCATGAGTGCAGGTGGAGAGGTCAGTGTGGGCCTGTGATTGCCTGCACTGGGCCCTTGTATGTTAAGGTGGAAGGTTCCTCGAGTGTTCTCCCAACCGGTGTAAATAACTGTTCGTATCTGAGTTGCAATCGGCCTGATTAGGAGCTACAAATTATCCAGGTAACCTGATGGTAGTTCCAAATACAAGTTCAGCAGTGAACCAAGATACGACTTCAACACAATCCGTATACCATGCAGGGTGAGAGGGAGAGCTTCAGTCCTGCTAGGATTGCCATGGGCCTTAAGGGAAACTTACAGCTGCTGGTGGAAGCACCATTTAGATGAAGGGTGGTATCATGTAATTCCAATTGTCTTACATCTGAGAAGGTCCATGAGTATGTGGAAGAGTGATGACTCGAACTTGTGACCCCTTTCAATGGTAATTGTTGATGGTACTCCAAACATGGCCACTCCACATGAAACTAAGGCATGGGCTTCAGACTCAGTAGACATGTCTGGAATTGGTAGAGCCTCCGGTCATCAAGTGCAGCTGCCGATGCATGTGAGAACATATGCATTCAGCATGAAGGAGGGAGTGAGACAGCAATTCCAACATGTACATGATCGAATATGGGTAGCTGGTATTGCAAAGATGCCTTGTGGTGGTCTTGTGTGACAATGTACTTTGCAGTTGTTATTGCAAACAAGTCTTAGCCCATGATATAACATCTCAGTTGATGCCTGGCCAGAAATAACATTTAGTCAATAAATGCTGTACAGCTCTGATGCTAAGGCGAGATAAATTGCTGAAGACGTTGAAGACTCCAAGGCGAAACTGAACAGGGATGTAGGGGCTACACTTGCCTGTAGAAGTGCAACAGATGGTGGTGCCATTATAAGTATGGTGTGGTACCTTGCCAAGCTGAAAGTGCTTTCTGTGCCACTCCATTGGTGATTTGCATAATGTGATGTGTTCTTCAGTCAGTTGTTTGTGCTGAATGCTCCGTTGCTTGTTACTACTTCATGTGTCCATGCCCATCTTGCACGTGGCTTTGTTATGATGGTCTCTTCATTACCTTGTGCATGTAGCACAAAGCATGGTTAAGCAAATTGTTCACTCTGTCTATTTGACAGACGTCAGTCTATGATAGAGGTACTACTTAATTTCATTTGTATTACATATTTTGATCACTGTAAAATACGAATTGTAACATCAACCTGCAGTTTCACAGTACATTGTCTCTGAATTTGGCAAATTGTACGGTGTCTCATATGAAGTGCACAAGCACACAGAGGAATAAAGCAATTGCTTCAGTATGTCTGCCATCCTGGCAGTCAAACAAAATTGAAAATCATTCCAAAAATGTAACTTACTCTATTTAGGGATGTCATAAAGGACAAAATCAACAGGCATGAATAACTAATTTAACGAATAACTAAGTAACATCCCATCCGACCCATTGGTTCATCAGATTGCCTGACATCCCCGACAATTTCAACCTGGTGAAAAATCATATTGCTGTCATGTTGGTGCTTACTGTTATGCCAAACCAAAGACATAATCAGAGCTGTGATATTCACAATCACCATCTACCCCCTATAAGTTATCCCGTCAGTGTAAAACCACCAAAGCGACAGTTAAAAGGATGCCGACAGGCATCACGCGCAGTGTTCTGTTGCTTTATACCCCACCCAAATAACTATGTAGCATTCTCTCATGTAGGGTTTAAACCCATGTCATTCCCCTGCGTATGCAAAGCCAAAAGCAGGGTTAAGCAATGGGTTCATGTCCATCTGTCCTTCTGTCTGTCCATCCTTCCGTCTGTATGTCTTGTCAGTTTATAATCGAGGAACAACGTATTTATCGCGAATGTTATATTTTGAAATCGAATCAGATCATGAATAGGAAGACAAGTTTGGCATTTTACAAACAACAGACATGAAGAACTAATGTAACCTATTAAATAAGGTGACGTAATAAACACCATAAAATAGCCGTTAAAAAAACGGAATTTATTAATTTATACGACTTTTACAATCTTTATTTTATTTAAATTTTATTATAATCTTGAAGACTGTACTTCACAAATTGCCTGTCATAATATTTCTAAGAACCTCCAGTTTTGTCGTACTTTTTTTGGACACACAGTCGAGGCTTGTGGAAGAGCGAGAATTAGTACACTGAACGGATTGGGACACAACAGGACAAAATTAACAGTTGAAAGAGAGAAGGGGAAATACCAACAGAAGAGTTGAAGGTCAAGAGCGAGGCAAACTTGGACAAACAATGGATGTGGGGAGGAGTGGGGTGCAGGAGAGGATGCATAGGGTGGACAAAATGGATACAGAAGGAAACTTTCAGGAAGGAAAACTGGAAATTTGGAAGGATGAGGGATTGCGGAGGGGACTTCAATTTAAATAAAGGTTCAATGTGGTGGTGTATAAGCATGGTTTTCGGGACTGCTTCTGGACTACTTCCACAGCATTAAACTTTCGGATCTTTTTTATCGATTGTTAAAACCATTATTTTAATAAAATTTAAATAAAATTTAAATAACACTGCACAAGGGAGGTATCATGTTCAATGAACCCTCGAGTTATAAAGGAATTTGTCTGAGGTCATTATTTACTTCAAGCGACATGTATATATGCATCAGGAAGAAGATAATTGGTTTTGGGTCGTTTATTAGCACAATTCACCTGCTCATGGTCACATATCTTTTCCACATATCTCATGGGATTGTTAGTTGGACAGGTGAACATGATGGGCCATGACATGTAAGGAGCTGTTTCAATCGCGGTTTCTGTGAAGTTGGTGATTTATTTATTCGTACGCAGCCTATGGCTGCTTGGCTACATAATTTTTGGGGGGAGCCAGGAGTGGCTGTGCCACTGATGCAATTCCCCCTGTTGAGGCCCTGTCACACCTTGACGATTTAGCCAGCGTATGCCTGACGTATGAAAAATTTGGCTAAAACGCTGGCACACGTCAAATACGTTATGGGTAAGTTTGTATACGTTAAGAGCACGCTGGCATACGTCGTAGTACGCTGGCTTTTTTTCGTAGTATGCTGGCATACGTCGTAGTACATTGGCATACGTCGTAGTACGCCGAGGTGTTAGACAAATTTTCCATGCTTGAAATTTTCCGATGTATGCCAGCGTATGACTCACACATTCCGCATAACGCTGGCCATAAGATGTAGGCATGTTACGCGATCGTTGACACATGTTACTTGTAAGTTACTCATAAGTCGAAACACGTCGAGGTAATGTTTAACGTACCCGAAACTTATTTCTAACCTATGAGTAACGTGTTGTTGGCACGTTACGCGATCGTTGACACACGTTACTTGTACGTTACTCATAAGTGAAAACACGTCAAGGTAATGGTTAGCGTCAGTGTTCAAGACTCCGTTTTTTTTTTTTTTTTGTTCTTCGGTATGACGGTGATGTTAACACTTCGATTTCTAGTGCGGTTATAATATAATATAATTAATAGGCTGCCGCTCAACGATTTAAATCGTAACCGCACTAGAAATCGAAGTGTTAACATCACCGTCATACCGAAGAAGAAAAAAAAAACAAAATAAAAAAACCAGGGAGTCTGGAACACTGATGCTAACCATTACCTCGACGTGTTTCGACTTATGAGTAACGTACAAGTAACGTGTGTCAACGTGTGTGAACGATCGTGTAACATGCCTACAACTTATGGCCAGCATATGCGGAACGTGTGTCATATGCCGAGTATGTCAATAAATTTTCAACATGCTGAAAATTTCTCGAAGTACTCGGCGTATGACGATGTATGCCAGCGTACTACGACGTATGCCAGCGTGCTCATAACGTATACAAAACTTACCCATAACGTATTCGACATGTGCCAGCTTGGTTCGGCAAATTTTTCATACGTCAGCATATGCTGGCTTAAATGTCAAGGTGTGACAGCGGCTTCACACTTCGATGTCTAGTGCGGTTATTATTTGAATCATCGAGCCGCAGCCTTTTAATAGGCTACGCCACGTGATCGTCGGCGATACGCTGCCGCGCGCTATGCATAAGTTAGACTATCGTTGGGCATAGGTTGTGAACGTCGACAACACGCTCAGCATTTGTTGGTATAAGTTATCTATATGTGATTGAAACGTTCTGTGTACGTTACTAATGCATTATGCATATGTCCAACACGTTATTATACGCCCAAAAGTTTTAAAAAAAACATCAATAGTTCAGCGTACGCCAGCGTTTTACATACATTTTGATACCTTGCCATATGCTGGCTAAAACGTCAAGGTGTGACAGCCCCTTTACGAGTTAGCTTGTACTCATTTTGCGCACCTCTGAAGGATGACAGGCCGAGTCAACTCACCTGGTGTTAATTCAATCACACAATAGTGGCTTGAACTCAAGCCTCTAACATCATAAGTCAGCCATATTAACCATTAATCCAACACCAGGTTTAAGAAAGATGAGGAAGAAAAATAGGCAACAATAAAACATGATTACATTTATATTATTTATATAAAAATTAACATATTTTACCTTCACTCGAAGCACGGTTCTCAAAATAGTAGTGTAAAATATAGAGTGATATGTCAGCTTCCTGCTCGCTTCCGTGTTTGTATGTGACGTCATATCAAGGGAAAATTTTTGCGCTGGAGCGGAAGCTATCGGAAATACATGACTATCGGAAATACATGACTTCACATGATGCCAGACTAGAATCTAGTCTGGTTTGTCGCACTGACAAGTGAAAACAAGTTGGTAACCGTCCTCTTTTTTTCGGACCTTCCATGCCACTCACTCGTTTTGTCTTAAAGCAAAGTTAATGAAATGATGATAAAATGGATACGACTAATCCCTATGGAGACAGCATTGACCAAGTTAATTGGCTCTCAGCACTATCAGGTGGACGAGTCCACTAATGCGATCAATGAGGGGTGTTGATAATGGCATATGCACTTTCTGTGCCAAAATATACACGTGCCATTATCAACAAAACACCCGTCGAGTGCGTTAGTGGACTCGTCCACCCGATAGTGCAGAGCTCCTGATAGTGCTTGCAGCTCACTCAATACAACTTGAGACAGTGTACACACATGCATCAAGGCTGACAACAATGTGGTGGGCCCAGCATCGATTGAGGTACTGGATATGCTGGCAAAATGGAAACCAGAGCTGGATCTCTCCATAATTTGGAGATAGAAATTAGGGTGAAAACATCAGTTTGTGTAAAAGTGAAACCAAAACATGTGCAAAGTCCGCAGGGGGGTGGGTGCGCACCCCCTGCACCCCCCCCACCCAGATCCACCCTTGTGATGTGTCTTTTTCTGATTTATAAAGAAGGTAATTTTGTAATTAAAAGACGAAATCTTCTTCTTCACATTTACTCATGACGTCTCGCAAGGAAGGTGAATGTGGCACTTCCGTACTGTTTATGGGTTGCATCATGGGACGATTGAACTCAAACAGCGAATAATTTTCGAATTTCTACAAATATGTGAAGTCGACATTCGTGCTTGTGTAGTAAAACAACCCGAGATGGTTTCATGCTACACCAATGGCCGAAAGACCGTAAGTTTACCAGAAATTGGACGAGGATTGTCTGAAATACCCGAGTGTGCATCGGGCCTTCAACTTGTTCACTTTTGTGCTCGGAACATTTTGTAGAGCACTGTTATGAAACAACACAGATGGCTAGATCTTGTGTTTATCCACCATGATTGAGAGAGGATGCCATGGCCATGATTAAGTGGAAGAAACAGCCTTCGCTCGAAACTGCAACGCCATCTATACCCAGCGACTGGCACATGTACACGGACAATTTGAACGGTGATTCAAACACCTGTTGCCATTGCCCGGCAGTTACTACAAGCCACCTGAAAATAATTATCTATTATTAGCAACACAATTTCTACAAATCAAATGAACCACCATCTATTTATAGTGGAGAGAAAGTATGTATGTATCATCTACTCCTCCGAGAGGATTTGACCGAGGACGCTAAAACTTTCAGGGTACCCCCACCCCCACCTCCCCTTCTATCATTCCCCCCATCAACCCACAATACCTGCCACCATCTCACACCTCCCCTCCACAATATGCACCACAATCCCACAACCCCCCCTCCCCCCACATTTCCACAATCAACACCCACGAATGAGGGACATCGACACCTGACGGACCTGACACAAATGACGTCCAGGAAAAGTATAAAACGGAACGATTCCGAAACATACAAGACACCTGGTCAGCCTGTGATGGATGGTCGGACAAAGTATTCATCACCCATTTTGTCCGTGATGTCCGAGTGTGTCTCGGCGGTGCCGATGCTGTCGGGCGATGATTGCTTTTCTTATTGAGAAATATATAAACCGATTTATTAAGTAATACAAAATCCCTCTCTTATAAACCGTCACCTGAATGGAAAATCAAACCCTACTGAGCTGAAGTGACCATGTGGACCAGCCTGTTCATCTTCACGGACATTTCCACCTTTTTCCTATGAATTGCTCTCACAAGGCTCAAAACGATTCAGCTCCACAATTCCCCCAGAAAGCATTTCCATCACTAATTTTGTCTCTAATAGTTTATTCAAAATCCCAAAGATGACTTTCAACATTCTGAGGGCCATCAGCATTCCTAATGATTGTAGAATCGGTATCGGAATCTGTGCTCAACCTGCACTATTTCTCGACGTAAAACCGCCGTTCAGATGAAGGTGAGTTCATAATGTGACATCACCGGCAAAATGGAAAATCGACATTAAGACTTTTTTAGACACTTTGTGATTGGCTAAAAAAAATACCCCCCCCCACCTTCAAATTAGACCGTGATTAATGATTCTCAATAGTTTTCAGAAAAAATATTATTTTGCTTTTGAGTTCCCTTTAAAAGAGAGTATTTATAGTGGAAATTTGAACCTTACCCTTTTGCCCCGCTCACCAATTACGTGCAGATACAAATCGACAAATGGCCTTAAATGCAACACTAAATAAACTATTTTCAATTTTATTTGCTTTGGTACATTTCAGTATCCACTGCAGACTGTTTCATTCCAACCACTGAAAACTCTTGCAAGCAGACCAAAACGATTTATGTTGTTATTTTTCACACATTACTGGAGTTGAAATCGACTCTATTGCCATGCAAGGCATGCCACATTTCCAGTATATTATCAGTTTGAGCAGAAGTAGAGTGTTCTAAATGAAAACTCCAGACTCCAGACTCCAGGGGATACACATGAAAACTCCAACATTTATACATACATTTCTATGATAATATGAGTTTTGTTAGAAACTGAATTATTATTATAGCATACATATACATAATTAATTAACCAAAATATTTTTCAGTGAAAAATTCTTAAGAACAAAATAATCCAGGCATTTCAATGGAGCAGTTTTTAGTTTTGCCTTCACTCAATGATGGCAATGTTGTCAACGCATTTGCAGAGACATAATATGGCTGCAGGTTTGCATTTCTCAAATGCAAATATTTCAATCTCAACTGATATCGTCAGGGAGATAAATCGCTGTACACCTCATAACAATCAACAAAACTGGTTATCGTGCCAGTTTGTACACAACTGGGGTTTATCGATTCCTGTCACCACCTAACAGACTGGAATGATGTGTGATATGGCACATTTTCGTGTTCAGCACAAGCTATGGCACATTTTTCAATAAAAAAAATCAGATTTTTTTTTTTTCGTTGTGAGAAAAGACGACATAAGGGGTAGCAACATTGAATAACCGAAATAAATGAATTCTGGTGATCTCCACGTTGTCATTGAGTTATTAATTTGCACATATAATAATAGAAGGGCGTTTCAAAAGAAACAGTGCAGTCCAAAATGTAACATATCTTGTGCATGTCATTCATCTCAAGAAATGTGTCATTCAGAGAAAATAATTTATCTATACTATTTTCATATATATATATATATATATATATATATATATATATATATATATATATATATATATATATATATATATATATATATATATATATATATATATATATATATATATATATATATATATATATATACATATATATATATATATATACATATATATATATATATATATATATATATATATATATATATATATATATATATATATATATATATATATATATATATATATATATATATATATATATATATATATATATATGAAAATCTATACACATTTGCGTGTGTGTGTGTGTGTGTGTGTGTGTGTGTGTGTGTGTGTGTGTGTGTGTGTGTGTGTGTGTGTGTGTGTGTGTGTGTGTATTTGTGTGTCGCCATTTTTTTCAGAGATGTCTGAACAGATCTTCATCAAACTTTCAGAGATTCGTTTTTCATAATTTTGAAAAAAAAAAGTTCGATTTTTTTTTTTTTAATCATTGTGTAGTGCCGAAGCCTTTTTGATTAATGACAGTTATATTCAAGTACACATACGTATAAATAAATACAAGACAATTATCAGACATTTAAATACAAATTATCCTCTTCCTGAAGCAGTCGAAGTTAGCGATAAATGTTTTTCTTCCTGGATGGCACCATATTTTTATAACGGGCTTATACTTAACCCAGAAACATCAACGGTATGTTCACGAGCATCCATTCGATGAATAACATCAAATTCCACTTCGAATGTAACACTTTTACAATGCCTCTTTGCCAATAATCTTCAGGGTGTTTACAAAGTCCCATTACCCCCTCCACAGAAACTGATAAAGTAATATAATGAACACACAAGAGGTATAAATGTAAACGATGAACACACAAAACTTTTATTGTCATCAATCCAAAAGTATTAACATGAACATATATACACGAAACTTACCAGGTAAAGATGATTATTTGGTGGTTGGGGGGGGAGGGGAGTAATTATGGGACTGTGTGACCACCCTGTGGGTACAGTACATTTCTTTATGTGCGAAGTTGATTTTGCGATCTCTTGGTTTTGGGTCTCATGGTCATGGTCATGGTCACTTGACAGTTTCAATTCCATGAGGTTTCCCCAAATCTCACGGAATTGTGAGTTAGACAGGCGACCATGACGGGACATTAAAAAATCTCCCGATAGTGCCTAAGCCTTTGAAGCTATGTGAAAGGTAATATTAAATGATCCCCGACCACATTCCTTAGTGAGTGTAAGGAAGTGGTTTAGGCCCCCACAAAAAAATATTGGGCAAAACAGGGTACCCCTGCAGGTTGTCAAATACAATTACTTTGTAAATACGCTGCATAAGTTACTTTAGGCCTTTGCTAGGGTTCTGAGATATTTTGTTTGAAATGAAGTGATGCTGAGGCAGGCCTTGCCTCCTGCATGACTGGTTTTAAAGTGTCATAAAGGGAACTACTTTTCCAGCAGGATGTACACCCTACCATGCACAATTGACTGGATGGTTTTCATGTATGCAAAGGGGCAAGTAGAGTATTGAGCAATAATTTTGTTTCTCTTTAAAATTTTATGAACGAATAAAAAGAAATACCAGATGCCACTTTGTTATTATTGTACCTCAGTTGAGTTTATCTCTGTTGGTTCATACTGCTGACAAAGCAGTTTTGATTCCAAACTTCCATGCACAAGCCACACAGAGAGATGCAACACAGCTCAGAGGTTTAAAAACTGTAGCCATAGCCCCAAAAGGGTCTGTGATTCTCTTTCAGGGTATACATGAAGAGTCTCAGCCATCCAAAACGTTATTAGGAGTTATTTATTTACATTTTTGTATACCTTGTCAAGGCTTGTATGAGAGCTAACACACAACGCACATTAAGGGGGGCATGAGACAAGAGGGGCGTGGGAAGGAAAAACAGTGGGGAAGAGACATAAGGAGAAGGGAGAGGGATGGGGTGGGGAACATGCGGTATACAAGATGGACACTACAGGGAATTTCAGGAAGGAAAGCAGGGAATTTGAAGGAAGTGGGTTTGGGTTGGATTAACGGGGGTAGAAAATATTGAGGATTTGGATGGGGGACGATAAGAAGTGGTGGTGAACAGCTGTTTCGAATGCCTGGAGGGAAGAATGGGATTAAACAGAGTAAGGGAGTTTATTCCAAAGTTGGGAAAAAGAGGAATGAAAGAGTGAAGGTGAGCAGTGGTTCGTGATTTTGGTGGTTTTACCTAAATGGGGTTGTTGGTGGACCTTGAGTGCCCTGCGGAAATATGGTGGAGACAAATTGCAGACAGAGCGGGGGGGCGAGACCAGAGAGGGGACGGTAGAAGACAGAAAGACCACCGACCTGCCTGTGGTGAGAGAGTGAGAGGCCCAAAGTCTCAGCCTCTTCGTGAGAGATACCAATGATCTGAAATGCCTTGGTTTGCCCTGTGTGAAGCTGAGAAAGGGGAGAGCAGTGCTCCATCAAGCTGTGGCCAAAAGCTTTGTACGTGGTCAGAGCTCAGGTGGGCCAAGGAATGACTTCGCATGATGGAGAATTCCCAGTCAGCGACTGGCTTTGGAGGCCACCTTAGAAATGTGGCTTTCCCAGGAAAGATCATGACAAATAGTGAGACCCAGAACCTTGAAAGAAAGGACTTCTTCAAGAGGATTGTTGAGAAAGTAGATGGGGGGTGGGGGTGGTGTTCCAAAAGGTCCTTTTGGAGAGACATAGTGAGAGTGTGACATTTGTCAGGAATGAAAGACGTGTTCCACGTGTTGGACCAGTTTGTGATTTTATCCAGATGTGCAGTGAGCAAAGAAGCTGCTGCTTGCCGGTCTGAGCAATGACAATGGTACGGCAGAGGGTGAAGTAATCAGCAAAGAGATAAAGAGGATTTTCCAGAGAGTCAGAGAGATCAATGATGAAAACCAGAAAAAGAACGGAGCCCAGAACGCAGCCTTGAGGAACTCCAGCCTGGACTGGAAGAGGGGATGAAAGAACTCCAATTAGGGCCACACGTTGGCTGTGACAGGAGAGGAAGTTTGTGAGCCATGAGAGGAGATGGAATTGGATACCATAGGAAGAGAGGTGCTGAGCAGGGCAGGGTGCCAGTCCATGGCAAAAGCATGTGATATGTCTTGGGATATGCCTCTGATTTCATGTCTGGCATTGAGTACCTCCATCCATTGTTGGGAGAGTAGAAGCAGAATATCCAGGGCAGAGTGACTTGGTCTGAAACCAAATTGATGATGTGAAATGAAGCCATTGGAGAAGAGGAAGGATTTAATGCCTGAAGCGATGGTGGATTCCATAACCTTGCTGATAATTCGGAGAAGGCTGATTGGTCTGTCGTTGCAAAGATATGTTTTTGTACCTTTTTTATGCAGGACAGTAAGGTTTGCTGATTTCCAAGCAGATGGCAGATGACCTTGAGCAAATAAGAGGGTGAATAAACAGAGAGAGGGTGAGCAAGAACAGAGGAGCAGGTTTTTAGGACAAGTGGGCTGATCCCGTCTGGACCGGTTGCAGAATCTGAGTTGAGGTTTGACAGCAAGCTCTCCACTTTGTCAGATGAAAAAGTCACAGAGTCCAGGGACAGTTGTGTGTGACTAGGCAAGGTGAGTACAGAAAGCGATGGGTTTCAGACGCAAGATTTTGATGCAAACACCAAGTTTAGGCATTCAGCCTTTCCCGTGCGGTATCAGCAGAGCGGCTATTTGAGGAAAGGGAGGGGATGGAGGGGGAACATACACCAGAAACAGATTTGAATAAATGCCACCAGGATTTGGAGGAGGGTGAGAGGTTTGAGAGTTCAGACTTGAGTTTAGAAAGATGTTGTTTTCTGGCTATCCTGAGCATAGACACACATGTTCTGAGCTTGATGGAAGGAACTGAGATTACCCGCAGTTCGGTTTACTTTCCACGAGGTAAATGCAAGATGTTTCAAGACAACTGCCTCACCACAAGCTTCAATGAACCATGGGCAGGGGGAAGGGTATGATAACTGAAGATGAGAGGGGATAAATCTGAGCATGAGGGAGAGCAAGTCTTTGAAATAATTCCCAGGATGAGTTGATGTTGGAGAAAGTAGCGATGGGAGACCAGTCTAGAGGTTTGATGGCTGCTTGGAGACCCTGCCAGTCCACCGGAGTGAAATGCCAGACTCAACGGCGCTGAGGTGGTTCTCACATAACAGCCAGAGAGATGTCCACTTTGACAAGGACATGGTCAGAAGAACTGATTGAAGCGGAGAAAGAACAGCAGATATTTTCAGTGAAATTTGTCAAAATCAGATCCAGAAGAGATGGAGTACCATTGTTTGAGATCTGGGTAGGGAAGTTGACCGATTGATTCAGTCATAATGAGTCACAGAAGTGTTTTGCTGAAGTGCCATGACAGGTGAGAGAGGTATCCACACCTAGTTAACTGGCATGATGACAATTGAAATCACCACATATGGGGAAGAGAGAATTTGGATGAGAAGATAGAAGATGGTCCATGTTTTCGGACAGTGAGGTGTAAATGGAGTCATCACTGTTTGGTGGACGGTACAACACACATATAAACATGAGGTGGGAGTGGAGGGGAAGCCCTAGCCAGAGGTATTCCTGGAGGTGTGGGGGAGTGAGGGCAATCCATGGAGTGTGAGTAATAGAGTCTTTGATGAAGAGAGCAACTCCTCCACCAGGACGAGGCTCAGGTCTGTCACACCGGAGGAGGGAGTAACCAGAGAGATACTTGGGAGTCGGATGCAGATAGTCAGACGCAGAAGGATGCAGATGGTGTAACTATCAAAAAATAATGAAATCAAAATGAGGTGGGGCTAATACTTTAACTGGCTTATGCATGAAGAAAACCCAAGAAAAAAGACAGAAGAGGTCGTTGTAAATCAAGGAATGACAACTAGCATTGATTTGGAAGAGATTAGAACAGCATTGAGAGGAATGGAAAAGCAGTGGGAGCTGATGATGATATGGATTTGCCTCAGTGAATATATGGTCCCAGTCCTGAATAAACTTCAATTGTGTTGTAATAAAATAAGAAATTCCAAGAACATAGAGGCAAAGTATTATGGTACCAATATTTAACCCTTTCATTCAATCAATTTAATTGAAGGAAAACGGTGCATCCAATAATGCAAAAAACTACTGAGGAATTGCACTCCTACCACATACCTTTACGATATGGAAGAGTTATAGATCAGAGACTGAGGAAAATAATGGAAATTCATGAAAGTCAATTTGGATCCATGCCAGAAGCACCTCTGGAAGAAGCACTGCAGATGCCCTTTTTGTTTTGATACAAGTGATGGAGAAATTCCAGGAAGGTCAAAGCAACATAAAGTTTGTATTCATTGATATCATTAAGGATTATTGACCAGGTTCCTCGAGAGGAAGTCTCGAGATGTTCAAGAAGTTGAGCCCCGGATAAGTATGTACAGCTGGAGCAGAACATGTATAAGGAGTGCCAGATAAGAGTAAGGAGGCTGCCTGTACTACCTGTAAAGATAATTTTAATGGCTACTTGGATCCCAATGTGGGGGGAGAGTGAGAGTTTTGAAGTTAAAGTTGAATTACACTAAGGATTGGAATCTGAGTCCCTTCCTCTTGCTGATTGTCATGGATGTTCTAACTGAGTAAGTGAGACAGGAATTGCCATGGTCAATGGTGTTTGTAGATGACATTGAGCTATATGGTGGGGATGGTGAGAATATGACTCAGCATCTTGAGAAATTGAGAAAGGTGCTGGAAAATAGGGGTATGGAGATTAGCAGACCAAAGACTCAATGTATGGATTGTCAGTTTGAGCCTAGGGAAGAGGATCGGGGTTAAGGTGTAAATATTATGAGTGAAGATCTGGAGAAAGTGAGTAACTTCAAGTGTCCGAGATAAGTAATGACAGAAGTTGGGAAGATGGAAATGGAAATTAAGATGAGGAGAGAGAAAGAGTATGTGGTGAGGTGAGTGATGGAGATGGGATTGCCAGGAAGAAGAGGAAGGCCAAACACCAGATGGAAGAAGGTGGTGATGAGAGATTTAGAAGTTGTGGGATTGGAAGAAGAATGAGCGATAGACTGGAGGAGATGGAGAAGGGTGATCAACCATTATTGTTGTGACCCAATGTAAAAAAATAGGAAAAGCCGACATAAAAATAATAATAATAAGATGACTGTTGGACTATGAGTTTATAATTCAACTATATTGCTCACCAGATTGAAAATCATTAGATCATATTAAACTAGAAGGGCACTCTTCAACGTCATGACATCGCCAGATATGCCTCCGCCCGCATTATTACATCATTATAGTTTGATTTAAATCCCTGAACCCAGATTCAAAATAATAAATAATTCTGGTTGCCAGACAATGCGTCCGATGAGGTTGAAATTTAAAACATATATTTCCCATGATGACTAGATCATAATTCTGAAGTTTCACATCGATTGAGGATGCGGTTCAAGATAGTTTTTTTTTTAATGATTTTCGTTGAATCCAATATGGCTGCCAGACCATGTGACCTATTAATTATTCATGAACACCTTGATATCCCTAAGGTTGGGAAACATTGGGTGAAGTTTCTCCTTGATCTGTCAAGCTGTTCTGAAGAAGAATATTTTTAAACGTTTATTCTTCAAAAAATTGGAGCTGAAAAACCATGTGATCTATTACGTCATCGGTAGAGGAGTTTTTGTTCCTTATAGGCGATCATACCTGCAAAGTTTCGCCTCGATGTGTTCAGCTGTTTCAGAAAAGATTTTTGAAGGTTTACATGTTTTAAAAAAAAAAGTTTTTAAAAACATGTTTTTTCAAAAAAAAATTGTGTTGTTTATGTGACCAATGCAATGATGTCATCAATTTTTCTCCCATACAACTTAGCCCTAGATAACCCTCAAAATTTTTCATACTGATCGAATAAAGTGTTTGGCATATGCAATTATGATGTCATAACAAAGCCACCCATGACATCATCAAAAAATCACTTGTTTCCCATGGGGAGTACTTGACTTGTGCCAAGTTTTCATTTTTTTCATGGAGTGGTTTCGAAGATACAGAGGTCAAAAGTTTTTCCTTTTTTTTCAACATGGCTGCCACATCACATAACATATGACGTCATTATTATCATAACATTCTCGATGAGTAGTCACACATGTTGTGAAAATTTTGTATCAATCGGATAAGCGGTTGCAGAGAAAACAGAGGAAATCAGCATGGACAGTCGTGCGTATGGACAGACAGACGGACAGACAACCCAAACACATAATGCCTTCAGCGACTTCTTCAGCAGAGGCATAAAAAACAACTACCCTGCTCATCATAAGGCCATAGCAGAATTGTGGGCAGGAAGGAGATTTTAAAAACAGGATAATGATTACAATTTTTGAATAAGAGTATTTTCAAAAATTGCTTTCAAGAGCACCATTTCACATTAAATATTCTAAGATGTATTCCATAATTTACTTAAATGTGCCATGCGAAACTTTTTGAAGTGACATTCATTGACAGGTGCAAAAACTCATTGTTCATGGCAAAAACTCTGTTGGGCTTGATTGAAAACGTTCATGTATGATGCTTTTTATAGGAACAGAAACAATTTGGCAAAATCTCAGATGAGCGCTGATGATAAATAGATTATTGGTCTCAGGCCGAGCCTGTAATGATGTGTCGGAGCATATTTGGAATATTTGCTCGATGTATATTTTTCCATTTCAGTTATATAACACACTCAGCTCAATTTAAGATAGACAACGAATGCTTCATTAACAATTAGGATGTATTCCCACACTCTGATGATTTCCTATTTGATAGATGAACAAAAAAGCTGTTACCATCATTTTTCATTTCACTTTTATCAAAATTGGTATAAACGGAGTAATATCACATGATTGGTCACACAAAATTTGCTTTGAAACAAAATTAAACTGGAGTGAAGCCTGGAAATTTCGATAATTTGCGAGCTTTTTGTTTTTTTAACCTTCTGATGGTTTGAATTTGCTCGACAATTCGAATTTGGCCAAAGCGATTAGGAAAATATTTTTCGCCTTTTAAATATGACATCTTTTGAGATGCATCATTTGCAGCTTCAAGTAAATATTCAGTGAGTTATTGTGAGGTTAGTATGGAATCACTTCATTGTGTAAATTTATTTACCACTTCTCTTACAATTTTACTACATGTATGCCATTGCGCAAGTGATTCAAAGACAGGTGTTTATGCTCTTTGGGGCTCGTCATTTTGGAGCTGATTCGATGTTATTTCACCAAAAACAATAATGGGGCGTGAAATGGTTTTTCACTTTCATAATTCTTAAGAGGGAAAAACATGACTTGTATTTCGATGGAATAAGAAAACTCGTACATCACTTGGCAAAATGTGCGATGCTGGCTGGAAACTACATGGCAAAGGACAAACATCTGTGCCAATTGTTTTGCTGGCAAAAACAATTCCTTCATGAATGAGGGGAAAATCTTTTGATACCTCCTCATGAATGCTTTACCAAGGAAGACTATCAAGTTAAAGGTTCTCAAAGGATTTAAACAAATGCAATTAGGATTGGATTATGCTAACCACTGCATCCTTCAGTTTATAATTTGCAAAGATTTGTGTTGTTTATAAACTGCTTTTCCTCAAAGAAGAAACATCCTGGAGCCACATTTTATATAAAACATCTTATGTCAAGGAAGAGTTAGAACTGAACTGAACATAACGAACACAGTGGAAAGTAGGGAAACACACCAACAGCAGGGTAGAGGGACACGCTGGAGGAACACTTGGAGGAAGAATGGACAGGAAGGAAAATGAGAACAAGGAAAGGAAAAGGACACAGGTGATTTTTAAGACACACCTATCAACTTAGGCAGGTGAGTTTTCCCAAGAAGCTTAGTGGTGTTGGTGAGGCTCAAACGTTTGAGAGAGTGAGATTTTTCAAGAGGTGTGCTAAGTAAAGACATGGGAGGTTTTGCCGGACTGACTTTTTGGAAAGAGTCGGAGTGTAAGATTTATCAGATCTAAAGAAATATTCCCAGTGTAGGCCCAGCTACTGATTCTATCAAGGTCTGCAGTGAGGGAAGAGGCGGCTGCCTGTCTTTCTGAATAACGATGGCTATGGCAATGGGTGGAACCATTTGTGAAAGGATAAGGGTTTTCCAGAGAATCAGAATTATTGTTGATGAAGAGATAATTGTTTTAGCACAAATAATGTTGCCACTCTTATTGACTTTTATGAATATTTTATTGGTTCGTGTAGAAAACCCTCAAAATATTTCACTCTTGAAGCAGAGCAGAGACAAACAGGGAACTTGCTTGCCTGGGGTAGTCATGAGGAATCCCCCATTTAAGTGATAATGGTGGGTGGTTTTAGGTGGCTGGACTACTTTGCCATTTTTCTTCTTCTTCTTAATCTTCTTCTTCCTGACCACCTTAATTATTCCTGACTTGTGGGGTCAGCCGAGGTAAATGGTTGTTCAGCCACAAGGCTTTCATAAACTGGCTGGCCAAGCCTGACTGCCAGGAATATGGGATTTGGCAATGGTTTCAGTGATAACTCGCCTACCCTTTGTAAGACACCATGGGGACTTTATGGTCCACCAACACCTCCATTAATGGCAGACTGGTTCTCTGACTTCACGTTCTTGTGATGTAGGGTGCACACATTGATGCCTAATCCTAAATGCAAAACACCAGGGTGACAGTTTATAGCTGGGCGTGGAGATTCTAACCCAGCCGAGATTGCAAAAAGATGAGTGCACATACCTCCCAGCTATATCTACCAGCCATACTTAAAAACCGCCATCACGAAATATCTGAATTACAAAAATTCATGCAATGACGTTTGAGACATAACCGCGATGATGTAATGGTATTTGGTTGTTCTTGTAGAACCTTGGCTAGATGTTGGTGAGTGGTGACATTTCAGGAAAGGTGCAGGCACAGTCCTTATCTTTCTTGGGGATACAAAAGATGAATAACTCCACAAGATATATGATAGTGGAAGCCAGTGTGGCTTCGCGAGCATGCAACGAAGTGGTTAAGCTGTTGGAAGCAGCCGTTTCTCGTATCTAACCATCTGGGAATAGAAGGGGGGAAAAAAACCATCATGCACAAGCAGAACTCTCGGTGCAAAAGGATAATCACAAGTGGAATTACCAAAGTTTTGAATGCTCTGTGGAAAGCTATAGACTTGATAGCCTGAGAAATAGTACAAATATATTAAATAAGCTGTTTTACTGTGACTGTACGAAACAACCAACCCAAAATGGTCCTGCTTGCGATAATATCGTATGTCTTCACCTTGTGGTGCAATTACACGGAGGACGAAAGTTTGATCGATATTTAATTTATTTCCCACCAAAACGTTGTATATGTTTTGCTGAATTTTCAGCCATTATTCCTCCTCTGCAGTATTCAAGTATGACAAACATATACCAACTCAGTTCCTCGAGTCATACAGTTTATAACCAGAAGCATCGAGGTAACCATCTGTCGCTTTGCAAAACTTTCTAAATGTCCAAAACTGCATATTATAGCATCATGCTATCTTACTGTTGTGAAAATGATGATTAGAGGAGGGAATTGAATTCATCTCACAAGAGAAGAGTCTGATTCACTACTTCTTCTCACATAGTTTGCTTGTAACAAATATGTGCAGTCACCGAGGGTGAACCGTTCATTAACAAACAAATGTAGAGATGAAGCAATTGCAGAAACGTCTCTTGCCAAAACAAACTGCTGAATTTCCACGTGAGATCTCAACGGAATTGACAAAATCCGTGATCGTTTCGCTTGAATGCAAACCCGAGCTGAATGAATTATTCCGCTCGGCCACACTACGTGCCACGTCGTGCCAAACAGTACAAATAAAAACGCATAAAAGTTTGTCTGCCTGACTTGACGGTGATGGATTACAGTGTATGTCGCGTCCATGACACTTAAATGGCATCAATTTTCTTACGCTTTATGCAAGTCTTGTATATGAGGAACTATAATGTATTTACCTGTTTTGTTTACTTCTTTTTGATTTGTATATCTTCGTGATGAATTCAGCAAAATTCTAATTCACAGGCTTATGAGAAATGGAGAGCTTGGAAAGTGCCCTAATTATTATATTGTTGATTGAATAATGTTGCTTGTTGTCAAGTTAGGTCTCATTTTGATTGATGTTACCAACTGGCAGCGTATATTGTTATTATCTGGGATTTCAAATCGTTTTTTTTAAAACAATTAATGTGCAAATCAAGGCCAGCAAAAGATAAACTTACCACTGTGAGTGCCTGCCAAATTCATTTGAAAGGACTATATGCCTCTATACTAACTCAGCTGATCTCAAATTAAATTGTTTCAGAGCATGATAAAATATGCCTGGTGTTGGCTTAATGGTTATGGTGGTGGGCTTGGGATTCTAGTGTCCTGAGTTAAAATCATGCCTTCCATTGAATTAATAGAAGATGGGGTTGACTCAGCCTGTCATCCTTCTGAGGTTAGCAAAATGAGTACCAACTTTCTGGGATGATTGAGCCATTCGAGTATCCTGCGTCGGAGTGGTGTCCCATCCAGGATTGCACCCAATAGCCCAGGAGACTGCTGTGGCAGCATCGGCGCTTGGTACAGAGTATGGTCCCAATGGATATGGATTTGGATTTGGATGATAAATTAGTGAATTAGTATTTCGAAATTCTGCACAAAGGTATGTGTCTTTGCACAATGTTCTATAAAATGCATTGCACTCCAAAACTTTGTAATTGAAGGGGGGATTTAGGAGTTACATAAAAGCCCAATGAAAAAGCCCATGGCATTTTACACTTTGAAAAAGTGTAAAAACATTTGAAAAAAACATTCTTTTTTCAACACTATTAATTTTTCACACAAACAAATGAAAAGATGAAGGAAATGCCTGGTTATATGTTTATAGACTCCAACTGGAAGAAAATTGTCTCATTGAAGTTCTCTAATTTATCTTTTTTAAAGTTCTCCAATTTAGCAGTTCTCTAATTTAACAGAATTTTAGGTCTCCAATTTAGCAGAGCTGCAGAGCCCTTACATCTCCCGAGCTGGGATTGTACTGCAGCTTGTACCGAGAAGAGATTTTAATTCTCAATTTTAGAGACCATTCTACTCCAGAGAGAGAACATCTCTCCAGGACATTACAATTGCATTATTTTTCCTCAATATTAATTTTTCACACAAACAAATGAAAAGATTAAATAAATGCCTGGTTACATGTTTATGGACTCCAACTGGAAGAACATTGTTTTATTGGAATTTTCTAATATATATTTACCTCTGCTACTGAAGGTGGACGGAGGTTATGTTTTCACCCGTTTGTCTGTTTGCAGGATATCTGAAAAAGTTATGGACAGATCCTGAACAAAACTTGGTGGACAGGTTTGGTCGGTGACAAGGACAAATTGATTAGATTTTGGTGAAGATCTGAATGCGGATCTGGATATCAGAATTTTTAAGGGATTCTTCAACATTGAGAGATAGGGCCAAAACGATATGCAGCATGATATCTCAAAAAAGTTGTGGATTGATTCAGGCGAAGCTTGGTTATTGAGTTGAGCAGGTGACAAGAAGAAGCTGATTCGATTTTGGTGAAGGTCTGGATTCAGATCCGACCTATCAGTTGGATACAAAATGTAAACTGTTCAGCCTGGTTGAGGTATGTGCTCTACTGAGTGCAATTATAGTTCACTTTATAAATTAAATTAGCAAGTGCTTAGCTTTTTGGTGAGGAATAATGGAAAGGAATTTATGGTCGCTGTGAAGCAGAGATTTGGATCAACGAAGACAAATCTAACAGCTCACAATCTTCAGCCAAATAACTCCTGAATAAATGATTCATAATCGTTGACTCTTCTGCTCCTGCGTCAGTTAAGCATGGAGCATCTACTCTATCAAATCTCACATCAATCTGTGCACAATCTCCTCTTGCTTTCCTTAATTCTGAGCGGAGAGGCATGTTTACAGGGAATAGTGTCCATGGTAACACCGGCGACTTTGGGGACAAAATGGAACAAACTTGAGAGAATAATGGATGTTTGCACTTATGCACGGAGAAAGCGAGGAGTTAGCCGTCAATGTGAGTGTTACGGTGAGTGTGATTTAATAGGGATGAGTGACGGATGGAAGCATGGGCGTGGATATGCAAAAGGGGCACGATTGTAAGGATGAGTGACGGGCGGTCGCATGTGCGTCATGAGGTGCGTGTACTTTGCATGCTCGAGAAATCGTCACACGATGCGCTCGCACCTGTTACGTGTGTGACGATGCCACATTTACAGCCTGCCTTTATCTCCCTGGTTCACCAGGTGAGGCAAAGGCAGGATAAGAGATGTGAAATGTGCTACATGCCATGAAGATGGGAGGGTGCTCCATTCAATGAGGTGTGTCATGTGATCGAGGTTTCTGTCTCATGTGCGGCAAAGTCCTGAACATTGGTCATAATGTTGGAGACAAGGAAAGCAAGTATGCCCTCATCCTCACTCCATAATTCACGAGTGAAAAATATGACGCCGAGATATGCTGTGGCAGCCTCTATCACCCCTGTGAAGGCTTTGGCAGCGATCAGGACGAGTGACGAGTACGATCCCGAGACCAATGTGAGCGACTCCTTGCGTTCCCCGTGGAGAGTCCGGGATAGCCCCAAAATGACATCATAGATACGTCAACGGTCCATGGGACCACATCCACACAGCCATGTTGATCGTTCCATGTGAGCAGCGCCACACACTTGCAAACAGCACCAAGCGCCACGAGTGTGAAATGCGAATTTGAATGTGCGAGATTCGAACTGGGTGCTTTCTTTGACAGATTCTGGAGCCGCCATGATGGTTTTGTGTGAATAGTTCTATATATAAACCACGTTGAGTGCTGTATAACCGCGCCAAACGCCGTGAGTTTTAAATGCGATTTCAAAATGTGACTTTAAAGTGCGAGATTCGATCCAGGTGCCTTCTTCGACAGGTTCTCGAGCCGCCGTGGAAGCACTGAGGTACCGCA